>NC_087523.1:5000-305000 GCF_963921805.1 Phalacrocorax carbo
TAACCCTAACCCTAACCCTAACCCTAACCCTAACCCTAACCCTAACCCTAACCCTAACCCTAACCCTAACCCTAACCCTAACCCTAACCCTAACCCTAACCCTAACCCTAACCCTAACCCTAACCCTAACCCTAACCCTAACCCTAACCCTAACCCTAACCCTAACCCTAACCCTAACCCTAACCCTAACCCTAACCCTAACCCTAACCCTAACCCTAACCCTAACCCTAACCCTAACCCTAACCCTAACCCTAACCCTAACCCTAACCCTAACCCTAACCCTAACCCTAACCCTAACCCTAACCCTAACCCTAACCCTAACCCTAACCCTAACCCTAACCCTAACCCTAACCCTAACCCTAACCCTAACCCTAACCCTAACCCTAACCCTAACCCTAACCCTAACCCTAACCCTAACCCTAACCCTAACCCTAACCCTAACCCTAACCCTAACCCTAACCCTAACCCTAACCCTAACCCTAACCCTAACCCTAACCCTAACCCTAACCCTAACCCTAACCCTAACCCTAACCCTAACCCTAACCCTAACCCTAACCCTAACCCTAACCCTAACCCTAACCCTAACCCTAACCCTAACCCTAACCCTAACCCTAACCCTAACCCTAACCCTAACCCTAACCCTAACCCTAACCCTAACCCTAACCCTAACCCTAACCCTAACCCTAACCCTAACCCTAACCCTAACCCTAACCCTAACCCTAACCCTAACCCTAACCCTAACCCTAACCCTAACCCTAACCCTAACCCTAACCCTAACCCTAACCCTAACCCTAACCCTAACCCTAACCCTAACCCTAACCCTAACCCTAACCCTAACCCTAACCCTAACCCTAACCCTAACCCTAACCCTAACCCTAACCCTAACCCTAACCCTAACCCTAACCCTAACCCTAACCCTAACCCTAACCCTAACCCTAACCCTAACCCTAACCCTAACCCTAACCCTAACCCTAACCCTAACCCTAACCCTAACCCTAACCCTAACCCTAACCCTAACCCTAACCCTAACCCTAACCCTAACCCTAACCCTAACCCTAACCCTAACCCTAACCCTAACCCTAACCCTAACCCTAACCCTAACCCTAACCCTAACCCTAACCCTAACCCTAACCCTAACCCTAACCCTAACCCTAACCCTAACCCTAACCCTAACCCTAACCCTAACCCTAACCCTAACCCTAACCCTAACCCTAACCCTAACCCTAACCCTAACCCTAACCCTAACCCTAACCCTAACCCTAACCCTAACCCTAACCCTAACCCTAACCCTAACCCTAACCCTAACCCTAACCCTAACCCTAACCCTAACCCTAACCCTAACCCTAACCCTAACCCTAACCCTAACCCTAACCCTAACCCTAACCCTAACCCTAACCCTAACCCTAACCCTAACCCTAACCCTAACCCTAACCCTAACCCTAACCCTAACCCTAACCCTAACCCTAACCCTAACCCTAACCCTAACCCTAACCCTAACCCTAACCCTAACCCTAACCCTAACCCTAACCCTAACCCTAACCCTAACCCTAACCCTAACCCTAACCCTAACCCTAACCCTAACCCTAACCCTAACCCTAACCCTAACCCTAACCCTAACCCTAACCCTAACCCTAACCCTAACCCTAACCCTAACCCTAACCCTAACCCTAACCCTAACCCTAACCCTAACCCTAACCCTAACCCTAACCCTAACCCTAACCCTAACCCTAACCCTAACCCTAACCCTAACCCTAACCCTAACCCTAACCCTAACCCTAACCCTAACCCTAACCCTAACCCTAACCCTAACCCTAACCCTAACCCTAACCCTAACCCTAACCCTAACCCTAACCCTAACCCTAACCCTAACCCTAACCCTAACCCTAACCCTAACCCTAACCCTAACCCTAACCCTAACCCTAACCCTAACCCTAACCCTAACCCTAACCCTAACCCTAACCCTAACCCTAACCCTAACCCTAACCCTAACCCTAACCCTAACCCTAACCCTAACCCTAACCCTAACCCTAACCCTAACCCTAACCCTAACCCTAACCCTAACCCTAACCCTAACCCTAACCCTAACCCTAACCCTAACCCTAACCCTAACCCTAACCCTAACCCTAACCCTAACCCTAACCCTAACCCTAACCCTAACCCTAACCCTAACCCTAACCCTAACCCTAACCCTAACCCTAACCCTAACCCTAACCCTAACCCTAACCCTAACCCTAACCCTAACCCTAACCCTAACCCTAACCCTAACCCTAACCCTAACCCTAACCCTAACCCTAACCCTAACCCTAACCCTAACCCTAACCCTAACCCTAACCCTAACCCTAACCCTAACCCTAACCCTAACCCTAACCCTAACCCTAACCCTAACCCTAACCCTAACCCTAACCCTAACCCTAACCCTAACCCTAACCCTAACCCTAACCCTAACCCTAACCCTAACCCTAACCCTAACCCTAACCCTAACCCTAACCCTAACCCTAACCCTAACCCTAACCCTAACCCTAACCCTAACCCTAACCCTAACCCTAACCCTAACCCTAACCCTAACCCTAACCCTAACCCTAACCCTAACCCTAACCCTAACCCTAACCCTAACCCTAACCCTAACCCTAACCCTAACCCTAACCCTAACCCTAACCCTAACCCTAACCCTAACCCTAACCCTAACCCTAACCCTAACCCTAACCCTAACCCTAACCCTAACCCTAACCCTAACCCTAACCCTAACCCTAACCCTAACCCTAACCCTAACCCTAACCCTAACCCTAACCCTAACCCTAACCCTAACCCTAACCCTAACCCTAACCCTAACCCTAACCCTAACCCTAACCCTAACCCTAACCCTAACCCTAACCCTAACCCTAACCCTAACCCTAACCCTAACCCTAACCCTAACCCTAACCCTAACCCTAACCCTAACCCTAACCCTAACCCTAACCCTAACCCTAACCCTAACCCTAACCCTAACCCTAACCCTAACCCTAACCCTAACCCTAACCCTAACCCTAACCCTAACCCTAACCCTAACCCTAACCCTAACCCTAACCCTAACCCTAACCCTAACCCTAACCCTAACCCTAACCCTAACCCTAACCCTAACCCTAACCCTAACCCTAACCCTAACCCTAACCCTAACCCTAACCCTAACCCTAACCCTAACCCTAACCCTAACCCTAACCCTAACCCTAACCCTAACCCTAACCCTAACCCTAACCCTAACCCTAACCCTAACCCTAACCCTAACCCTAACCCTAACCCTAACCCTAACCCTAACCCTAACCCTAACCCTAACCCTAACCCTAACCCTAACCCTAACCCTAACCCTAACCCTAACCCTAACCCTAACCCTAACCCTAACCCTAACCCTAACCCTAACCCTAACCCTAACCCTAACCCTAACCCTAACCCTAACCCTAACCCTAACCCTAACCCTAACCCTAACCCTAACCCTAACCCTAACCCTAACCCTAACCCTAACCCTAACCCTAACCCTAACCCTAACCCTAACCCTAACCCTAACCCTAACCCTAACCCTAACCCTAACCCTAACCCTAACCCTAACCCTAACCCTAACCCTAACCCTAACCCTAACCCTAACCCTAACCCTAACCCTAACCCTAACCCTAACCCTAACCCTAACCCTAACCCTAACCCTAACCCTAACCCTAACCCTAACCCTAACCCTAACCCTAACCCTAACCCTAACCCTAACCCTAACCCTAACCCTAACCCTAACCCTAACCCTAACCCTAACCCTAACCCTAACCCTAACCCTAACCCTAACCCTAACCCTAACCCTAACCCTAACCCTAACCCTAACCCTAACCCTAACCCTAACCCTAACCCTAACCCTAACCCTAACCCTAACCCTAACCCTAACCCTAACCCTAACCCTAACCCTAACCCTAACCCTAACCCTAACCCTAACCCTAACCCTAACCCTAACCCTAACCCTAACCCTAACCCTAACCCTAACCCTAACCCTAACCCTAACCCTAACCCTAACCCTAACCCTAACCCTAACCCTAACCCTAACCCTAACCCTAACCCTAACCCTAATGACCCTAACCCTAACCCTAACCCTAACCCTAACCCTAACCCTAACCCTAACCCTAATGACCCTAACCCTAACCCTAACCCTAACCCTAACCCTAACCCTAACCCTAACCCTAACCCTAACCCTAACCCTAACCCCTAACCCTAACCCTAACCCTAACCCTAACCCTAACCCTAACCCTAACCCCTAACCCTAACCCTAACCCTAACCCTAACCCTAACCCTAACCCTAACTCCGAACCCTAACACCGAATCCTAATTCCGAACCCTTAACCCTAACCCGAATCCTGAACCCTAACCCTAATCCCTAAACCCTAATTTAAATGACCCATGACCCCTATCTGTGCAAGCTGTGATGGTGACTGCTAACCCCTCTGTGTTGTGTGCAATTATAACTGTAAACCATAACCCTGTTTTGAGCTTTCTAGGTGGTGTGTGTTGTACTGATTGGTTGGTTTGGGTGTTGGTAATTTTGTGTGTTGTAATTAGTTTCTGGGGCCCTGTGTGTTTGTGGTAGAGTGTGTTGTGGTTGCTGTGATCTGCTGGTTACTTCTGGTATCTGGTGCAACACATAATTGGGTCCGTGTGGTTTTTCCCTGTTTTGTGTTTGGTGCTTACGTGTTCTTCTGGTAGAGTTCCGGTAGGGGGTATTATTTGTCAAGGCTGTGTATTGGTGATTGTTGTGGTCTGTGTAGTCGTTGCAGGGCTGCTTCTGGTGGGCAGTGATTGTTTAGGGTGGAGGTTCATTTTAGGTTTTGTGTTGTGGTTTTGGTTCCTGAATGGTTATTTTTGTGTAGTCTTTTTGTTGTATCTCTGGTGTGTGTTTTTGTCTTTGTATGTTTGTTCTTGCTTTTTGTTGTTGAGTGTTGTGTCAGGTGTTTCTGTGTGTTTCAGGTCATGGGGGATTGATTTTTTATTTGGTAGTAATGTCATCAGGGAAAAAATATAAAAATAATAAGAGTGGTGCAGCAGTAGGGAATGGCTTTTGGCTCTGGGAGTAAATTTTTTTATTTTCAATGATAATATTTAAGTTTTTTATTTTACTCAAAGAGCCAAAAGCCATTCCCTACTGCTGCTTTTTCCTTTAATTACCTCCCATAGAGTTTAAGGGCTACACAGAGCCCTGTCATTGAATCCCACCCACTGGAAATTACACCCCGCCCCACAAATAACGCACAGGAGGGCTGAATAAAACAGTGAGGCACGTGTTTTCATTTACTTTATTATTGTATGAGTAATGCTCCTTTATTTTGCCTCCAGTTTTGGGAAACACCAGACATAAGGCGTGCTTTTCAGCCCGTCGCTTTCCTCTAGGACCTCTCCACCTGCAATATAACAGAGGCGTGATGTGCACGACTCTTAACGGCCTTCGTTTCCGTTACTACGCCCCATTGAGGTTTTACCGTTCTAAGGATACGGTAACAAAGTGCCCTGCCTCCCCACACCTAACCGCCCTCCCTGCATGTAAACGACATATTTGTTTCCACAACTTACGATACCTACTACTGCAACGTGTCTTTTCCTCCTCATGCAACTACGTTTACTCGGCCTGCCTCGTTCCTCTCCCTCCGATACCGGCTTCGTCGTTACCCTTTTGCATCGAGTCGTTCCTTACCTAGCTTCGCTGCAACAACTCTACGTGCTCGTACGCATCTCTACATCCACGCTTCGATCTCGTCCTTGCTCCGAGGCCGAGCGGTAGCGCTTAGGCCCGTGCAGTTATTTGCTGTTACTAATACGATCGCCGTACTGGACAACATCTCCTACGATTAAACCCCTTTTTCCCCGATAAATCCATTTCTACCGTTCGTTCGTCTACTGAGCGGTACCCGTCTCCTCTCGTTGCCGTAATTCACTTCCTCTGCAATGATAACTTTACCTCCCTAGGTCCGATACTTCCCATCCCTACTAATTGGGTCGCCTCTTACTCAATAGTCCTCTAATTATACTAGAACTGTAACTCCTTTAGGCTCCTAGCAAGCGCTTATCAACCAGCCTCAGACCATGTTACCTTAAGCACAAAGCTCGGTCTCCTTACTGCTCTGCTAATATAATTCTCGTCTTCCAATCCCCCAACCCCTTCCCCAGCACCGTTGCCTCAACTTAGCTTTCAAGGGGCCGAGAGTCTCCCTCTTCTCTTCCTTCTGAAGGAAAAGCACATGTCACTCCTCCAATCACCAGCTGCCTCTACGTCATCTGAAAAATAAAAACAATCACAAGCCCCACACAACAGCCCTGTCAGTCAGCATCCCATCGCTCTAAAAGACCTAGGCCGCTGCATCCGTCTACCTCAGATGCGCCCAGCTGCTCCGCTCACCCGGCTGCTCTTTGCCCATTCCGGACGAGGACGAACGCCATCCCCTGCGGCCCTTAGCGATACCACAGGATACACAAAGTTACCATCGCGCTGCCAAAAAAGGAAGAACGAACCACAGCAGACCGACTCCCCTTCCCTCTGCGACCCAGCTCACCTCAAACGCGCATCCAGGCCCAAGGGCAGCCGGCGCACAACCTGCTACGCCAAAGACAAACGCTTCAATTGGGTGGCCGTACGACACCTTGGTCTCAGACAACAGCCTGGCCTTCAAGTCCCTCACCTCTCGGACCTCTCGTCGCCATGCGGCGTCTCCCCTCCGAAGCCTGCGTGCGGCACATGCAGGAACCCAAGCAAAAAAAGGACCCGCTCAGGTGCTGCGGGAGTCTCAGGATACCCGCACCAACCCCCATCTCAGACACGCACCTTTCCCTCGACAGCTCACCTGCCTGGCCTCCATCAGATACGGTTGCCATCTTGAGGCTCGCCCGCCACCTGCAAGAGCCAAACGCATGTCTTTCACAACCACCTGCAACGCGACCCCTCAGGACGAATCGCTACGCTTCAGCCCACCCATCACCGCTCACCGTAGCTTTCGCTGATGTCTCATCACCACACTGGGTCTCTCCCACAAAGCCTATATGGAGCATGTGCAAGAACTTAAGGAAGAAGATACATGGTACGATATTACCCAGAACAACAAACTACCCACTCCGAATTCCGTTCTCACACATCTTTACTTTGACAGCTTGCCTGCCCAGCCTCTGTCAGTTCCATCTGCCACTTTGAGGCTCACCCATCACCTGTAACACACAAGTAACACCGGTCAGTTTTACCTTCGCTATCAACACAACACCGCAGAAGAACCGCTACTTCAGCGTACCAATAACCTCTCACCTTGATCCACTCCCCTCCTGTGTCCAGCTCACACTTGGCACATTCCTACCGCCTTTTAGCCCCCAAAACACACTGCAGACTCATTCAGCCACCAGTCACATCTTCCTTCTATATACCACACACCGGCCTACCTTCTTACAGCATTTCCCCGGCTTTCCTCTGTCACCCTGAACAACTCCTCCGCCGCCTCTGCAGAAAAGGACATGGTGGAAGTCACCTGGATGCACAGCAATAGCTTAACCGATCCATAGGTTTTGCTCCCACGTAGGAATACCATGTAGAGCCCAACTACCACCTGCCGATAAAAGACATACGTTAACTCAAGCATTACACCCTATACACGTACAAACCTGAAGACCTTTAGGCTGTACTCTCAGCTAGCACTCTAGCTGCCAGCTACAGTCATCCCCTTAACATCTACAAAATACTACTAAAGTTACTGACCTTTCCCATTGCTTTTGGCTATTGGCTCGGCACAAGGCAGCACAGGGTTTTACAGAAGTCTATGGATATTAAGTATACACTTGTATCGCTCTTCTTTTCCTAAAGAAACAGCATATATAAATTCCCATACGTAAAAGCATACGGAACACTCACCCTAACCCCTACCGCATCTTATCAATAGCCTTAACAGTTAATGTCAACACCTTCCAGATTACACAAGAGAGTTAATGAAAATAATTTTAAGATTCAATGAAGTTGAGAATTCCAATAATAAAAAGAAACATAGTCAAAACTAGCAAGAAAAAAATAACAGAACAACATACTATCAAGCCATCTTACCACACCTGAACCTCCAATACAGTATTAGATAAGGAAAAACATATAAGTTTAGACACAAATGATCTTTCAAATTTAAATGCCACCAACCTTTGTCGAGTTCTAAAAGCCTTACCTCCCACAAACATCTGCATTTCTTTAAATATCAAAACATACCTATCCAAAAGATTTAAACAGCTCAAAACTTACAATTAAGTGCAGGAACACTAAAGCACCCACACTGGAGAAACCCGGGAGGAAAGTGAGCTCCCTCACCAGAGGCTGTGGCTCATATACCCCGGGCCCTGCCCACCACCCTTCCCACAATCACCTGCGAAAGGGGAGGGGTGAACCACCACACGGTATAAAGGCAGATGAAGCAACAGCAGGGAGTTTTCTCAAGTACTTTATGTTTACAGCATGGAAGAAAACTAAAAGAGTGGTTCTTACCGCAATTATACTACCTTTTGTTTTTCTTCACCTACGTGTATTGCATCAGCAACGTAGCCAGGTAAGAAATTACATTTCATTTTCCTGGGATGCATACAAGGAAAAACCATGTCTTACTAATTTATATAGAACAGCTCCTGGATTAAAACAACACCATTATAACCGTTAGTTGCATGTTTTACTTTACTGTAAAACAGAAGAGTTATACAGTTATGGTTCACTTCTAGCAAAACCACACATACTATCTACATACTAGCAGAGCTATAGTCTAGCTATGACTGAATGGCAAAGTGAATTAAATCGCTGGTTCGAACAAAATTATTTTGTATAAATCACTGATAATTCAGAGTAATTTTGACAGTCTCTGACTGATTTCCTTAAGAGAGTGATAGAAGTCTCAAAGGACAAAAATTACAAAAGGGAAATACAGGAATGTTATCAAAAGTTATATGAAGAGTCCTAATGAGCATATAAGCAGCTAAATAAAGACTAAATGGGGAAGTACAATAAAAACTCATTGAGACGCATGTTACTAAAAATAGATCCACGCTATTGATTCTCCAAGAACCTCGAGAGAGGATCAGAGCCACCCGTAGACATTTTTGGGGTACCAGATACAAAGAGAAACATACAATAAGAGAGAAAACAAATTAATTACTGAAGATTACAAAGATGGCTTTAGGAAAGGTTCTGGCAGAACAAGAGGCGTTGTCACAGGGATAGAAATAGTTTCTAAAGGATAAGAGAAACTAAAGCAGTGGTGAGTATGCAGGAAGCTCAAAAGGGACTTCACCAAACTAACAGATATTCTCGGGGGAGCCGGAACAGGGGGGCGGCAAAGAATTGAGAAAACAAAATGGGGATCGGGGTAACAGATACCGACTCAGGAATAGAGCTGGAGGGTAAAGAGGGGTGCAGAGTGCCCTTCTGAGCTAGAACAGAGTCCTGGGCTATAGGGGATGTCTCACTGGAAGTCAGCAAACGGAGCAGAGGAGTGCCGAGGGAGCCCGAGACACCAAAGAACCCTTGGAGCGGGAGCCTGAAGGAAGTCTAGGTAAGGACCGTGACTAGGATAGAAGATGTCCTGAGGAAGGCAGAGAGACAGAAAAGTATTTGGGGATGTGACAATTCCATCCAGAAGGCATCTGAGCTCAGTAAACGCAACGTGAGATAGCCAGGGAACAAATGGAGGCACAAACGGGAAGAAGAAAGGACAGAATGACTGCTGTGCGCAGCATATACAGACTCGGGAAATCTTCAGATGGTGAGAGAGGGGCGCGAGTGCCGCGGCAAAGCTAAAAGTGCGCAGAATGCGACCTCAAGGGGACCGATAGGCGTGGCGGCACCCTGAGAGGTCCCGGATGAGGCGCAGAGACAAAAGAATGCTCTGGGAAATGAGGATACGGTCTGGAGGGGTGTGACCAAATTACAGATCTCCTCAGGAGCCGGGGACCGGCTGGAGGTACCGTAGTCAGCAGACGGTATGCTAAGAGTGCTCCGAGGCACAAGCAAACCCGAAGACTGGGTTCAGAGATAACAAGGGTAGACCAAAGTCCGCTACTGAGCTAAAACAGGGTTGTGGGACCCAAAAGGGTTGTCTGGAGGCACGGCGACTGGGAGCGGAGGGGTCACGAAAGGCTCGCGGGGTAAGAGATTGAAAAGGAGAGTAAATGCTACCTAAATACTGTGGAGCACAGGGAAGGTCTCGGGAGGCATCCTAGATGGCATAGAAAAGAAAAAGATTGCTCTTTTTTGGGAACAGATGTCTCGGGAGAGGTGCGATTGTGACAACAATGTGTCGCTGGGGAACGTTTAAGACGTGAGGTAAAAGGACGATGAGGTAAAAGAAGAAAATTGAAAAGCTGTGACGCTAACAAAAGACAAGAAATGATTCAAGTGCTAATGCAGCCAATGGGTAACATGAGGCAGAAAGGTTAAAAACTGATAGTAAAGAAATAGGGAAAAACATAAATACCAAAGGTCAATTGAATTGGAGATGTAGAAAAAATTAAACACTGAGGGATGTTAAAAAAACAAAGAGAAAAATGAAAAGACAGAGACAGAAAACTGAAACGGGAGGGAAAAGAAAGTTAAAATGCAACGCTACTAATGAAAGACAAGAAATAATTCTGAGAAACAGCAAAGGGAATAACAGTAGACAGAACACTTAGGAAGCAAGAAATTAGGAATGGGAAGGGCAAAAATAAGCAGGGACCGCAATCTAAAAGAGAAAGCAAATTTTTAAAGTCTGTGACACTAAGGGAAGAGAAGAAGTAATTTTAAAGTAAGACAGCAAAGGGAGTTAAAATTAGCATAGAAAGGTTTAAACAGCAAGGGAGATTATGGAAATAAAGATAAAATTTAACACATAGGGACAGCAAACAGAGATGGATGAAGAAGACTAGTAAAGTGATGGTGTTAAGGGAAGACATATACTTCAAAGAAGACAGAGCAAAGAAGCACAGGACACTGGCTAAAGGAAGAAATCTGAAAAATGACGGGTATTGGCGAAACCGAGAGCAAGCTATTAATAATAGGGATGAAAAATAGAAAAATACTGTAAAAGCAAAGGTACTGCTACTAAAGACAAGAAATAACTCTAAAACATAAAGACACCAGATAAAATTATACATCATTTTAGAGGCAATACAATTCAAGAAATGAGGAAAAAATTTAAAAATAGAAAAGGTCAAGTAAAATGGAAATGTAGAAAGTGGAAAAAGCAAGGTCATTAGTGAAAGAGAAGAAATAATTTTTTTAAACTTCCAAAGGAATGAGAGTTAACATACAAATAACATTTAAAAAGGAAGGGCTTATAGGGAAATAAAAGAAAAAATTAAAACAAAGACGGTAACCTAGAAGAGAGGTAGAAAGAAAATGGAAAAAGCGAGGGCGCTAGAGAGAGACGAGAAATAATTTTGCCAAGACAGCAAAGGGAACGGAGGTTGCTGTAGAAAAAATGCTTAGCAAGCAGTGAGTATTAGGAAATAAAGACAATCTTATGAAATAGGGACAGCGACCCCAAAAAAGACATGAAAAGGAAATGTAAAAAGCGAGAGCGCTATGAAAAAGAAAAATAATTGAGAAGTAACACCAGCGAAAGAGACAAAAGGAGAAAACTTTAAAAGCCAAGGGATTAAGAGACAATAATAACTAAAAAATAGTAACAGAATTAAAACACAGACATAAAATATAAAAAGTGATGGTGCTAGGGAAAATGCTGAAAATGAACATGTGACCACAGCAAAGGTAACAATCGTACACAAAAAGAACACGATAAAAGCAAGGGTGGTTACGGTACCAATGGAAAAAAATTAAAAGGGATTGAATAAGGAGATCCGCTATGTCAAAGGGGGAAAAGCATTCTTCCTTGGGAATTTGCAGGGCTCGGGGAGGCGGCTTTAAGGGAGACTTGAAGAGAAAGGGATATAGCCAGTCTTGCTAAAGAAGAGCCTAGGGGCGGCGTGCCGAGCTCGAGGGTGAAATCGATATCCCAGCTTGAGCGTGTCTATCCTGGTGCTCGCAGCACGGATGCCGTAAGCCGCGACATAGAAGCTGTTGTGCAGCGGGATAGCTTTGGTTTTCTTGCCGTCGCAGATATCGCAGAATCATAAAACATTCTAGGTCAGAAGGGACCCACGAGGATTAGAGTACAACTCTTTTCCCTGCACAGGACAACCCCAAATTCACCCCACGCCTCCAATGGTGTTGCCCTAGTGCTGCTTGATTATTGTCAAGCTTGGCGCTGTGCCTGCTTCCCTGGGGAGCCTGTTCCATGTTCCGTGGCCCTCTGAGTGAAAAACCTTTCCCTAACACCCACCCTAAACCTCCCCTGGCTCATCCTCCTGCCGTTCCCTCAGGTCCTATTGTTGGTCACCGGAGAAAAATGATTGGTACGTCCTCCACCCCTTGTGAGGAAGCTGCAGAAGGAGATGAGGTCTCCCTGTCTCTAGGCTTAATAAACCAAGTGACTTTAGCTGCTCCTAGTACGGTTTCTCACCAGATGCGGTGGGATGCCTCGTACGATTCGAGTGCTGCGAGGAATGGCTCTAATCTCTTACGAAAGGTTAGGCAAGGAAGGAGATGTGGTGGGGTGGCTCTGTATGTTACGTACTGTTTTGGCTGTAGAGAGCTCAATGATTGGGAGGATGAGGCTGATGGCTTATGGGTAAGGATGAGGGGAAAGGCCAACGAGGCAGGTATCCAGCTGGGGGTCTGGTGTAGACCACCTGACTGTAATGAAGAAGTAGCTGAAGAATTCTACAGGCAGCTGGCAGAACTCTCCCAATTGCTACCCCTTATTTTCACAGGGCACTTGAACTTACCAGATGTCTGCTGGAAAGAAAACGCAGCAGAGGAAACTGTCTAGGAGGTTCGTGGAGCACGTGGAAGGTAACTTCCTGATGCAGCTGGTAAATGAGCCTACTGGGGAGGTGCCTCAACTGACCTGCTCTTTAGAAACAGAAGAACTGGTGGGAGATGTGGCGATTGGAAGCCATTTTGTGCCTAGCGACTGCACCCTGATGGAATTCTTGATGCCTGGCAAAATAAGGAAGGGGGCTGGCAAAATCTATACCGTGGACTTGCGGAGGGCAGGCTTTGGACTCTTCGGGACGCTGGTTAAAAGGGTTCCTTGGGAGGAAGTCCTGAAGGGCTAAGGGGTCCTGGAAGGCTGGACGTTCAAGAAGGAAATCTGGAAGGTACAGAACCAGGTTGTCCCCATGTGTAGTAAGACAAACGGGCAGGAAGATGACAGGCCTGGCTGAACAGAGATCTTTTGTGGTGGCTCGGTGAGGGGTGAGGGGAAAGGAGAGTTTACTGCTTTTGAAGACTGGGTAGGCAAGTCAAGAACAGAACACAGAGCTTGTTATGCCAATCGGAGAGCAAACCAGGAAGGCAAAAGCCCAGCTAGAACTCAACTGGCCACTGTTGTTAGAGATGACAAAACATGCTTCTACATACATGCTAACAGCAGAAAGACAGCCAAAGAGAATCTCCATCCTCTACTGGGGCCGGGGTGGGGAATCCTGCCACTGAGGAATAGGCTGAGGTACTTGATGCCTTCTTGGTCTCAGTCTCTAGTAGACTGGCTGTTTATCACCAGGGTAGTAATGGGTCACCTTCAGTGCATTCACCAGGTATGTACAGGATGACCGGGGATCAGGCCCAGACACCACAGGTTCTTGAAAGGCAGGTTCTGCCTGACTAACCCAGTCTCCTTCTATGACCAGGTGACCCACCCAGTGGATGAGGGAAGGGCCGTGGATGTTATCTACCTGTACTTCAGTAAAGCCTTTGACACTGTCTCCCACAGCATTTTGCTGGAGAAGATGGTGGTTCCTAGCTTGGACAGCTGTACTCTTTGCTGAGTACAAAACTAGCTGGATGGCTGAGCCCCAAGAGTAGTGGTGAAAGAAGTTAAATCAAATTTGTGGCTGTCATGACCCCCAGGGGTCAACTTTAGGACTAGTCTTGTACCATGTCTTTATCAATGATCTGAATGAGGGGACAGTGTGCCTTCAGTAAGTTTGCAGATGATACCAAGTTGGCCGGGAGTGTTCATCTGTCTGAGGGTAGGAAGGCTCTGCAGAGGGATCTGGACAGGCTGGACCCATGGCCTGACATCAGCTCTATGAGAATTAACAAGGCTGAGTGCAGGGTCCCGTGCTCGGGTCACAACGACCCGATGCAATAGGCTTGGGGAATAGCGGCTGGAAAACTGTGTGGCAGAGAAGGAACCGGGGGTGCCAGTAGACAGCCGGCTGAACGTGAGGCAGCAGTCTGCCTGGGTTGGGAAGGAGGCCGATGGGTCCTGCCTTGTATCAAAAATAGTGTGGCCAGCAGGAGTAGGGAAGTGATTGTACCCCTGACTTGGCACTGGTGAGGCCGTACCTTGAGTATCGTGTTCCCTTTTGGGCCCTTCAGTACAAAAAGGACATTGAGTAGTTGGAGTATGTCCAGAGAAGGGCAACAAAGCTTGGGGAAGGGTCTGGAAAACAAGCCTTATGAAGAGCGGCTGAGGGAACTGGGGTGGTTTAAGTTTGCAGAAGAGAAGGCTCAAAGGAGGTTGTAGTGAACTGGGTGTAGGTTCCTTTTCCCAATGAGCTAGCGATTGGACAAGAGGAAATGGTGTCGAGTTCCATCAGGGAATGATCAGATAGGGTATTAGGAAAAACTTCTTTACCTGAAGAGTCATCAGGTATTGGAACAGCCTGCCCAGAGAGGTGGTGCAGTTGCCCTCCCTGGAGGCGTTAGAAAGATGCGTACACGTGGCACTTGAGGACGTGCTTTAGGAGCCATGGTAGTATGGGGTTGATGACTGGACTCAATGATATCACAGGTCTCTTCCAACCCTATGTTTATTAAAAAAATAAACACTGAACTTGATAAAATATTTTAAAAGCAATGGGGTGCACGGACAACAAATAATGCTTAAAATTAGTGATTGGCAGCTTCGTCAAAATAAACCTAGAAAGAGAATTTTAAAAGCAATGAGGTAAGGGACAGAGAGGAAGAAGTAAAAACTAAGGTCAGCAAACTAAATCAGTGAAGACAAACAAAATTGCAAAAGTGATTTAGTTGAGGATAGGCAGGAAGAAACAAACGTGGATTCGGAAATCAACGTAGACAGACAGCGCAAATGTAAACATCAACGGGGTTCTGGCCACATGGGTAGAAGTGAAATATCAAGAGAGGGAGATGTATAGATGGCCACAGAGAAAGGACGTAGGAAGAGCAAACCGGGGCAGAGCAGAGGGAGTCACTTCAATGGCGATAGGTCGCTGGGTAGAGGCAGACCTGGAAATGCAATTTTTACAAGTAATAGGGAAGAAAGAAACAATAGCAGGTGTGGAGCCAGAAAAGGAGAGGTATAGGAAGGCCACATAGAAGGCGACGGGGTGCAGGGTAGTATTGGCAGAAGACCAAAAAAGCTTTGCAGAACTGTGCAGCCCGAAAAGGAGACAGAGGCAGGGACAGGCAAGGAGGCAGACAGAGACTGGGAAAAGCATAGCGGGTGGAGTGAGCAAGCAACTCCCTGGTGCAGAGTTGCCAGCTGGGGCTAAACCACGGCAAGCGCTTGTCCTCGTTTGGCAGGGAGCGGACCGTCCATCGCCTGGCTCCTGGAACGACGGGCTGCTGGGCAGAGTGGGAGGCCAACAAAGATAAGGAGCAGGGCACAAGACAGTAGGAAGAGAGAAGAGAATAGTGGCATCCGGCTGGATGGGGCGGGGGGCGTGTGTGTAGTGAGAAGGCACGAGGCAGGAAACAAGACGGCCAGAGAAGGAAAAGGAGCCTGACAGAGGTGGAGATAAAAGCAGCAGAGAGAGGGGAAGAGAGGCAGCAGAAAGAGGGAAGAGCAGGACACAGAGCAACAAAGAAGTACGAGGAGCAGGCTGCAAATGCAAAAAGAACCTGGGGCAGGCAGCACGACAGCGAGGGAGGAAAGAAGAATAGGGGCAGAAAGCTGGACCGAGCACGATAAAGACAACAAAAGCGACAAGACCAGCGCAGAGAGGGAAGAAAGAAGCCACGGGGACAGGGAACCGAGACACCCAACGACGGAGGGAAGGGGCCGGGGAGGGAAACCTCAAAACCATGCGGTTACGTGGTACAGAGCATGAGCAGGGAGAGAATTAACAATTAGGGACAGGGAGCCAGAGGAAAAAGAAAATACACCAAAAGGGAGACGGAGAGCAAAAGGAATCGCAATGCGCACAGAAAGAAGAGAGAAACAATTCTAAAATAGGGGCATGGGGATGCCAGAAAGGACAAAAGCTACAGGCTACAGGGCAGAGAGGGAAGAATTAACGAATAGACACAGAGAGCTGGGCAGAAAGAGACGGAGAAAGGCTAAAGATCACACGGCCACCAGGGAAGAGAGGGAGGAATTTAAAAAACAGGGGCAAGAAGCCAGAGAGAGGGAGGGAGAGGCAACAATAAAATGGGGACGGGCCACAGGGCACCGAGGAGGGAATCGATGAATAAGAACAGGAGGCCAAAGAGAACACAATGTAGTATGGAAAAAAGGAACAGCGGCCTAGGGGGAAGGAGGAATTAAAGATCAGGCACTGGGAGGCAGACAGAGACAAACGAAGAAATAAGTGAAAACAAAGCAACAGCAATGGGTTAGCAAGACAGAGAGGGAGGAAATTGGGCAATAAAACATAGCAGCAAGGAGCTGGACAGAGAGATGAGGACAAAAAAATAGCACGGGTCTACGTGACGGAGAACGTGGAATTAGAAGACAGAGAGAGGAAGCCGGACAGAGAGTGGCTGAGAGAAAAATCTAGACGGGCTACAGCGGGCAGAGGCAGGAATTAAAACCTAGGGACAGGGAGCTGGACAGAGAGAGATGGAGATCACAGGGAACAGCGGTGGGTGCAGGAAGAGCAAGAATTCAAGAACAGGGAAAGGAGCTGGACAGAGAAGAACTCAGAAAGGCAAGAACAGTAGCAGGGTACAGAGCAGAGAAGACGAATAAAAAGCGCGGGGGGAGCGTTGAGGCAGACAGAGAGATTAAGAAAATGTCACGGGCTACGTGGCAAAGCAGGAGGAATTTCGAAACGGGGACGGGAAGCAAGGAAGAGAGAGTTGGTGAAGGATAACAGACATTAAATTGAGGAACGGGGAGCTGGGAAAAAGGAAAGGCAGAGAAAAATAGGATCACATAAAGCCAAGAAAGATGAAAAAGAACAGCAGGAACAGGTGTAACCAAAGCGATGATATCAATCAACCAGAGACGTTGTTACATTATGTGAACATCGAGTGTACGAATCAGTGTATCTGTTGATCTGCCTTTTAGTCCCTAGGTAATCATTAATGTGAACAGAACAACAGGCAATGTGCTTCTGTCAGAAAAGGATGATAAAACGCGGTTTCGTGTAGCGGACTGAGAAAACTAGCCAAGACTGGCAAGATTAAGAGCCAAGAAGGTAAAAGGTAATTCCGGCAGGGAGAAGATCGCGACCACCGACTCAAGTAACACCACCTACTCAGAAGAGGACAACCGAGTCTGCGCATTAATTTACATAAGGAAAGAGCAAGTTTGTACCAATCAGTAGACAGGACAATAATGAATATATCTGACTACGTGAAATTTTAAGCTATAAATTGTAGGGGAAAGGTGTGTGAGGTACGCACTTTAGGAGGAGCGATCCCCGTGCATCCGGCGCCGTGAATAAAGAATGCCTGCTCTTTAATACTAAATGGAGTTACAGAGTTGTTTCCAATTTTACCACGTTTTCGGTAAGACAGGGAGTCAGACCAAGAGAGCCAGAGAAAGACAAAATACCGATAGGCTACAGGACAGAGCAGGAGGAATACAAAAAAGAGCCAGAGAGAGGCGGAGAAAGAAAAAGTAGCCGCAGACTACAGGACAGAGAGAGGACTGAAAAGACAGGGAGGCAGGGAGCCACTCAGAGCGAGGTGGAGAAAGAAGGTGCGGGGAGAGCAAAAATAATTTTGCACCAGGTAAGGAAAGAGAAGGTGCCGGGGAGAGACAGGGAGGCTCCAGGACGCACAAGACAGGCAACGGCGCCCCCAGTGCCACAGGCGTCACCGTGACTCTCGCTCTCAGCGCTGCTGGCACAATTTAGCCGTTCAGATGCTTCTTTCCCCTTCTCACCTCCCTGCCTTTTCTGCAGCTGCATATTCTGAGCATTTCTGGCGAAAAATACTCTTACCCGAGAAGAGGAGCCTTTAGAATGCTGCAAGGAGCATAGCACAAGTATTCTTTTGCATGCATGCATGTTCAGAGACCCAGGCTGTGTGTGCTCGTGTGTCCCTGGAGGACGGAGAGGCTCGGCAATGTGTCTTGGCAGTGGCCCCTTAGTTGTGGGAGCAAACGTGCTACGTTATGGGTTATGCCAACAGTGTCGGTGAGACACTTAAGGTGTTCGCCCGGGCAGTTCTGCTCGCAGCAGAAACATTTAACGGGATCCTGACGGACACTTGTTGTAGGCGGCAAAACAGGTAAAAGGGTCCGGCCGGTCATTTCCGGTAGACAATGCAACAACTAAGGTCATCCCGCCGGCATATTCCCGTTGTAAGCGCAACACTTTCTGTCATTTGGATATGGTCTTCCACTACGTGGTGCAGAACGTAATCTCTTCTTGCAAGGATCTGCAGTCATCTGCGTAGAATTTAAAAGGGTTCGGCACATAAATTCCTGCAGGCAACAGCTACTGTTTTCCTGCCGGGCACTTCAGGAGTCCACGCAGCACTTAAAAGGGTCCTACAATGTACTTCCGGTATTTGGAAAAACACTTAGTGTCACCCGGACAGGCACCTACGATAGTCAGTGCGACTCTTAATATGGCTACAGCCGAGCACTTCCGGAAGTTTCCGTAACACTTAAGAAGATCCGGGCAGGAAACTCTGATACTTGATAAAACACGTAAAAGAGCCAGCCTTCGCAGAAGCAAAGCATTGTGAGGACGATGAATGGAAACAACCATAAGTATTGCCCCTTCCCATGAATTAGGCGTAAAAGTGGCCCCGGAAGGCCAACAGCTGAAAAACCGGACTAGCTCACCCCCAGAATGGAGTGCCATAGAAAAACCGGACCGGATCAGGCCTGCGGAACGGGCCGCCACGCAAAAAGCGGACGGGATCCGGCCGCCGCGCAAAAACCAAACTGGACCCGGTGTAGGGGAATAGAGAGGGATCGGCGAACGGAAGATTACGGGATGTGACGGAAAGATAGACTCCTCCCCATAGGAGTGGAAGGAACAGGAACCGCAAGAGCTATATAAGCGTGTGACGCAGCCAAATAGACGGACATTTTGTATCCATCATATTGGTGTCTGTGCATCTCTGTCCCCAGGGTGGGTAGAGCCCTGTGTCCCGGAGGTATTCGGCCCAAGATAAGTTCTCCCGTAGAAGCGTACAGCTACAAGTGGTGACCCCGACGTGATTAGCGGGGAGGCTTGGCAGGTTCGCCGGGGGGAAAAGAGAGGTTGGGGCAGGGAGGGGCGGGACGGGGAGATGCAGGTCGGCGGGCGCGCCATGGATTCAGTCCTAAAGGTACTGAATGGCTTGGGGAAAGAATATGATAATTCGATATCGAAGACGCCTATCTCAAAGGCCATCCGATGGATGATTACGCAGGAGCTCATACGAAGTCCCGCACACTTACTTACTTATTTAATAAGGATAAGTGGGTGAGGATTAAAGAGGAGTTAGCCAAAAGGGCTATGAAGGGAATACCCCAGTACATACAGCTGTGGGGAAAGATAAACCGATTACTATTGGAAGCGCGGGATGATCAGGAGACATGGCTGCAGGCGCGGCCGTGCATGGACTGTGCTACAGGGGACACTAGACCGGAAATAGACCCAGGAGAGGCAGTGGGGACGCAGACAGGGGCAAGCATCGCGGGGGATGGGAAAGAAGCGGAGAGTTCGGACGGAGTAGCCTGGCCAGCGACTCAGTCTGAGGCTCCCAAGGAGGTGGATCCGGAGGTGGCGGTGTTCCCTGTTGAGCCAACAGGGCCTTTAGCAAGTCGCACCCGCATACCCCGGGATGAGTTTGCACAGGCTCGGGAGCCCGCGCGGGACTAACGTGGCAGCGGACGCAGCGGGAGAGAAGGAGCGGAAGGAGAAAGATGACCAGCGCCGGAAGCAGCGCCGGCAGCAGCGCCGGCAGCGGCACAGCCCTCTGCCCGACCCTCGAGACTGGCTCCCGGACAACCCTTGAGATGGGAGTGGGATGAGGAGGGGGCTTGGGGTGCCTGGAGGGGAGGACAGGGGGAGTATAGAACAACTTCGAGTAGCAGCGAATCAGAAATTGGGGGAGAAACAGATGCCCATATGTGGGAAGAGAAAGCAGCTTGCCTGTGCCGCGCAAAAAAGAGGCACAAAACAGCAGAGACTCGGAGGACCAATCAGAAGGAGGGAGGAGAGGGACTGCCAAAAGGGGAGGTCTGAACCGCTGCAGCTCCGGAGGGGTCTCCGGAGGACGTGCTGCGGCAGCTGCAGCAGGTTATGCGCGTACTAGGGGAAGTAACTCGGCGACAGACAGAACTTTTAACGAAGGGTGCACCCCAGCGACAGTCAGTTGAGTTACCTAACTGGCGGCTGACAGCTAGAGATTGCAGCCTCGATGGAGTAAGGATAGAGATGCCCGGGATCTTCCCTGTCCGATTAGCTCCAGGAGGGGGAGTGCGGTGGACGCCGATAGATGCCAAACTACTGCGAACTTTATGGCGAGAAATTAGGGAAAAGGGGCTGAAAGACGAAGGAGTAGGATTGCTGCTGGACGCTGCGCATACAGCGCCATTGACCTCCTCTAGCAGAACTCAAGGACTGGAAACCCCGCAGTTGCAAGCAGCAGAATTAAGGGGCAGGGAGCTGCAAGCGGTAACGGAGAGTTCCCGCAAAGCGTATAGTGAAGTGGGCAGGTATGAGAAAAAGCAGAACCTTGGCAAAAGATACAGCAAGGTCTAGCAGAGCCATTTACAACGTTTTGTGATAGGTTGCAAAAGGCTATTACAGAATCAGAATTGCCACCAGCAGCCAAGGAGGCAGTCCTTATGGATTGCCTCCGAAATCAAGCAAATCCGCAAACACAAGATATCTTCCGCACCGTGGCGGTAGGGGCGCCATTCGGTGAAACCATCAGGCTCGTCTTGCGCCAGGAAACATTGAACCAGCATGGCGGTGCGGGAGCGCACGTCTGCCAGAACACTGACTGTGGAAGCGACGAAGGGGTGATGGTGCAAGCGGCCAGGGTGCGGCCGAGATGTCACTTGTGTGGCCGGCGAGGGCACTTTAGAGCTGGGTGCCCGCTATCGGAAAGGGGAGGACGTAATGGAGGAGGAGCGCGCCCAGTAGGGAGGTGCTGGGTGTGTGGGAAGCCAGGACACCTGGGAAGAGATTGTCCAACTACGAAGCCGGGAAACGGCCAAGGGAGGGCGAAGCGAGGGGCATTCGCGCCTCCTATGAGTCAAATGACCCCCATCACGGTGCCAACGCCAGGAGCTTGGCCCACCGTAGCGAGCCAAGGGGGAGTGAACCTTCAGGGAGGGGGCAAGATTTACAGGTTACAGCCCCCGCGTGGCCTTGGTCAGAGGCTGTGACGAGAGACCCATGGCAGCAGTGATGATTACCCCACAAGAACCGAGTTACCCGGCACGGATATGCCTGGGAATGTTAGTGGATACCGGGGCAGATGTCACAATAATGCCACTCGAACGGTGGCCACCAACTTAGCCCCTTGCCATGGGAAAGCGTATAATAGAGGTAGGAGGAGAACAACAGACGAGAACAAGTACTTGCCCTTTGAAACTCGAAGTCATGGACGAGGACGCACGGAAGCTCCTCACGGCAGTAGTGATCATACTAGTAGCAGATGGGGTATCAAGCCCCTTGTTGAGGCGGGACGCCCTTGCCCAGATTTGGATCTGGTTGAAATATTTAGCATAAGGGCTACAGCCTCAGAGGGGCTTCATCAGCACAAGTTAGTGTGGAAAACCGAACAGCCCGTCTGGGTTGAGCAGTGGCCCCTGACAACAGAGAAAACAGAGGCTGTAAGAGCTATAGTAAAACGAGAGCACGAAGCACGGCACCTAGAGCCCTCGATGAGCCCGTGGAACACCCCTGTATTTGATATAAAAAAAGAAAGATAAAAACAAAGGAGGATGCTGCATGATCTTATAGCAGTAAATCAGCAAACGGAGGACATGGGGCCTCTCCAACCTGGCCTACCAGATCTGAGTGCTGTCCCGAGAGCATGGCGAGTCATTGTTTTAGATATCAAAGACTGCTTCTTCAGCATTCCGCTACATCCAGATGATAGAAAGAGATTTGCCTTTACTCTGACTGCAGTGAACCGCACAGTACCAGGTAGTAGATGGCAGTGGACAGTACTTCCGCAGGGGACGAAAAATTCTCCAGCGATCTGCCAGAGGTATGTGGCCTCTCCATTGCGGCAAGTAAGGCAGCAGTATCAGGACAAAATCTACATGATGCACTACATGGATGACGTCCTCATAGCTGCGCCCACCGAGGCGTTGTGTGAACAAGTCTTTTCAGCCACCCAAAGGGGCCTTGCGGGACAGGGCCTCAAGGTAGCTGAGGCAAAGGTACAGCGAGGACCAGTGTGTGGCTTTCTGGGTGCTAGAATACAAGGGGATTCAATACAAGATCAGACTATTAAACTTACACCTAAGGTTAAAAATTTACACGATGTCCAGAACCTGGTAGGAGCACTGCAGTGGTTGCCGACGTTCGTGCGCGTGACCAGTGAGGAGATGCAACTTTTCTATGCTTTGCTGAAAGGGACCGACCCATGGGAGCCCAGGAGTTTAGACGCTGAGGCAGTCCAGCAACTGCAGATGATAGAACGTCGAATGCAAAAGGAAGGAGTATGGCGGTGGAAAAACCAGGAGGAATTAATTGCAGATTGGATTCTGACCGCCAGTGGAGAGCTAGGATTGCTATATCAAATACGAGCAGGGGAAGAAAAACCACAGCGATGGGTATATCAGAAGGTTCACAACGATGCATTCTCCACAAAAGTCAAGGTAGCCGGGGGAATGATTTGGCGGCTGCGACGGGAAAGCAAGGTAATTTTTGGGAAAGAGCCCTATAAGCTGACACTGCCGTGTAATGGGGAGAAATGGTAGAAGGCGGTAGAGAGTGAAGAGGATATACAATTGGCAGTATACTCATACCCACGGAAAATCGTCACAGGCACGGTACAGAAGTGGGCCGAAACAGCCAAAGTGGTGGATTTCAGTGTGGATAGTAGAGTTTTGGATACCCCGCACCCAGGACCAACATATTTCACAGACGCTTCCTCAAAGAAGAACAGAGCGGCGGTAGTGTGGAAAGAAGAAAATAGTTGGATGCGACAGACTTATGAGGAGCAAGGTAAAAGTGTGCTGTGGCTGGAGGCGAAAGCGCTAGATATGGCCCTGCGAAAGGATATAGTTCGGCATATAAATGTGTGCACAGACACCTTATATGTGTACAAATTATTCATGTCCATGAAACGAGAGGGTGTACCACACACGGAAATTGCCTTGATGCTAGAGATTGCTTTATCACAGCGAGGAGCAACGGTGACAGTAATTCACAATCGCAGTCATCCGACGGGTCCTGGACCACTGATTGAGGGTAATCGCATGGCTGATGAGGCAGCCGCGGAAGTCTGGACCTTGGCGGAGGCAAAGAAACTACATGAATAACTGCACCTGGGTGCTAAAGCCTTGGCAATGGAGTGTGGCATCTCAATAAGAGCAGCAAGAGAAGTAGTAGCCAGCTGTCCTTACTGTCAGCACTCGCCATTGTGGGAGGCAGGCGTCAACCCTCGCGGACTGGAAGCAAATTCTATCTGGCAGACTGGCTTTACTGAATGCCCACAGTTGGCCCCCGGAATGCACCTGGCAATTACAGTTGATACATATAGTGGAGTCATCATGGCCACTCAACATCGGAAGCAGACCGCAACGCACTTGATTACGCATTGGACCACGGTGATGGCGTGGCTTGGACAGCCTACCGAGATAAAAACAGATAATGGACCGTGCTTTCGGGCTC
This sequence comes from Phalacrocorax carbo, assembly GCF_963921805.1. Taxonomy (NCBI): domain Eukaryota; kingdom Metazoa; phylum Chordata; class Aves; order Suliformes; family Phalacrocoracidae; genus Phalacrocorax; species Phalacrocorax carbo. The sequence goes on from NC_087523.1 coordinate 29,037, forward strand.
GAATTAACCAAGAATGGTATAAAGCTTGGAATATTGTATTAAAACACGGCATAGGGCAGGCAATAGTAGAACGCGCTCATCGCACCTTGAAAACAAAAATAATACAGCTTAGGGAGGGGGATGGTGTATAAGGGAACTATACCCATAGCAGCTCAGCAAACTATTTTAATGCGTGCATTATATTCGCTAAATCATTTTATACGCGACCAGGAGCAAGTTACAGCAGTGGAGAAGCACTTTGGCAAAGCTCAAGCAGGCGAGCGCTATCCGCAGGAACGAGTAAGGTTCCCAGGCAGTGAGCAATGGGAGAGAGGATGGAAACCGAGCTGCCTGGGGAGGGTCTACGCCGCGGTTGAGAATAAAGGCCGCATAGAATGGGTGCCTGCAAAGTGTGTGAAAGCAGAACTGTGAAAGGACGTACAATGAATAATCCCTTTCTGAGTTGTCTCTTTGCAGGGTCTGCTGACATGGATCCTCATGCTAGCCGTACCATTGGGAAAAGAAATGAGGTCCTTCACAAGATGGCAAGCAATATTGCAACGAGAGCGACACTGGGAAAGGGCGGCAAAAGAGAGCTATAAACTGGAACTGGATAGTAATAATTGGGGATCTTGTTGTGTGTAGTATTTCAGGGTTACTTGTGGGCTACAATTGTTACGTTGTGTTATAAGACAAAACAAAGAGCACCTGCAAGCGTTACAGGAATATCGACCTGACCGCAATATGTATCTGCTTACGCAAGTAGCTTTGTAGAATTTTAGTAGCATGGGGAGGGGAGATGTAGGGGAATAGAGAGGAATCGGCGACCAGAAATTACGGGATGTGACGGAAAGATAGACTCCTCCCCATAGGAGTGGCAGGAACAGGAACCACAAGAGCTATATAAGCGTGTGACGCAGAAAAATAGACGGATATTTTGTATCCATCATATGATGGTGTCTGAGCATCACTGTCAACAGGGTGGATAGCGCCCTGTGTCCCGGAAGTCTGTGGCCCGAGATAACTTCTCCCGTAGAAGCGTACAGCTACACCCGGCCCGCGAAACAGGCCGCCACGAAAAACCGGACCGGATCCGGCCCGCGAAACAGGCCGCTGCGCAAAAAACGGACGGTATCGGGACCGCCGCGCAAAAACCGGACCGGATCCGGCCCACGGAACGGGCTGCCGCGCAAAAACCAGACCGCATCCGTCTCGCGGAACGGGCCGCCACGCAAAAAACGGACTGGATCCGGCCCGCCGCTCAAAAACCGGACCCTGGAACGGGCCACCGTGCAAAAACGGGACCGGATCTGGCCCACGGAATGGCCCGCCGTGCAAAAACCGGACGGGATCCGGCCCGCCGCTCAAAAACCAGACAGGATCTGGCCCGTGGAACGGGCCGCTGTGCAAAAACCGGACTGGATCCGTCCCGCAGAACAGGCCGTCACGCAAAAACCTCACCGGATCCGGCCCGCGAAACGGGCCGCCGCGCAAAAAACGTACCGGATCCGGCACACAGAACGGGCCGCCGCGGAAAAACCGGACGGTATCCGGAACGCCGTGCAAAAACCGGACCGGATCCGGCCCACGGAACGGGCCGCCGCGCAAAAACCGGATGATGTCCGGCCCGGTTTGCAAAAACCGGACACGATACCGCCGACGGAACAGGCCGACGCGCAAAAACCGGACCGGATCGGGCTGCTGCGCAAAAACCGGACCAGCTCCGGCCCGGTTTGCAAAAACCAGACCGGATCCGGCACGCGGAACAGGCCGCCGTGCAAAAACCAGACCGCATCCAGCCCGCGGAATGGGCCGCCGCGCAAAAACCGGACTGGATCCGGCCCGCCGCTCAAAAACCGGACTGGATCCGGCCCGCCGCTCAAAAACCGGCCCGCGGAACGGGCCACCGCGCAAAAACGGGACCGGATCTGGCCCACGGAATGGCCCGCCGCGCAAAAACTGGACGGGATCCGGCCCGCGAAACGGGCCGCCACGCAAAAACCGGACTGGATCCGGCCTGCCGCTCAAAAACCGGACAGGATCTGGCCCGTGGAACGGGCCGCCGCGCAAAAACCGGACTGGATCCGGCCCGCGGAACGGGTCGCCGCGCAAAAACCGGACCGGATCCGGCCCGCTGCGCAAAAACCGGACCGGACCCGGCGCGCCGCGGAAAAACCAGAACGGATCTGGCCCGCGGAACGGTCTGCCGCGCAACAACCAACCAGATCCAGCCCGCGGAACAGGCTGCTGCGCAAAAACCAGACCATATCCGGCCCGCGAAACACGCCGCCGCTCAAAAACGGGACGGGATCCGGCCTGCGGAACGGGCCGCCACGCAAAAACCGTACTGGATCCGGCCCGCCGCGCAAAAACTGGAGCGGATCCGGCCCACGGAACGGGCCGCCGTGCAAAAACCGCACCGGATTTGGCCCGCGGAACGGCCCGCCGATCAAATACCGGACTGGATCCGGCCCGCCGCTCAAAAACAGGACCGCGGAACGGGAAAACGCGCAAAAACAGGACCGGATCTTGCCCACGGAATGGCCCGCTGCGCAAAAACCAAACGGGATCCGGCCTGCGGAACGGGCCGCCGCGCAAAAACCGGACCAGATCCGGCCGTGGAACAGGCCGCCACGCAAAAACCGGACCGGATCCGGCCGCCGCGCAAAAACCGGACCGGATCCGACCCGCGGAACGGGCCGCCGCGCAAAAACCGGACTGGATCCGGCCCGCAGAACGGGCCGCCGTGCAAAAACCGGACGGGATACGGCACGCCACGCAGAAACTGGACTGGATCCGGCCCGCAGAACGGGCCGCCGCGCAAAAACCGGACTGGATCCGGCCCGCCACGCAGAAACTGGACTGGATCCGGCCCGCAGAACGGGCCGCCGCGCAAAAACCGGACTGTATCCGGCCCACGGAACTGGCCGCCGCGCAAAAACCGGACCGGATCCGGCCCGCGAAACAGGCCGCCGCGCAAAAACCGGACGGGATCCGACCCGCCGTGCAAAAACCGGACCGGATCCGGCCCGCGGAACGGGCTGCCGCGCAAAAACCAACCAGGTCCAGCCCGCGGAACAGGCTGCCGCGCAAAAACCGGACTGGATCCGGCCCGCGGAACAGGCCGCCGCGCAAAAACCGGACGGGATCTGGCCCGCCGCGCAAAAACCAGACTGGATCCGGCCCACGGAACGGGCCCACCGCGCAAAAACCAACCAGATCCAGCCCGCGGAGCAGGCTGCCGCGCTAAAACAAGACCGGATCCGGCCCGCGGAACAGGTCGCCGCTCAAAAACCGGACCGCGGAACGGGCCACCGCGCAAAAACCAGACCGGATCTGGCCCACGGAATGGCCCGCCGCGCAAAAACCGGACCGGATCCGGCCCGCGGAACAGGCCGCCGCGCAAAAACCGGACGGGATCCGGCCCGCAGAACGGGCCGCCAGGGAAAAACTGGACGGGATCTGGCCCGCCGCGCAAAAACCGGACGGGTTCCGGCCCGCGGAACGGGCCGCCACGCAAAAACCGGACGGGATTTGGCCCGCCGCGCAGAAACCGGAGTGGATCCGGCCCGCGGAACAGGCCGCTGCGCAAAAACCGGACGGGATCCGGCCACGGAACAGCCAGCCACGCAAAAACCGGAGTGGATCCAGCCCGCGGAACGGGCCGCCGCGCAAAAACCGGACGATGTCCGGCCCGGTTTGCAAAAACCGAACACGATAGGCTCACGGAAGAGTCCCGCGCAAAAACCGGACCGGATCGGGCCACCGCGCAAAAACCGGACCGGATCCGGCCTGCGGAACAGGCCGCCGCGCAAAAACCGGACCGGATCCGGCCCGCGGAACGGGCCGCCGTGCAAAAACCGGACTGGATCCGGCCCGCGGAATGGGCCGCCGTGCAAAAACCGGACTGGATCCGGCCCGCCGCTCAAAAACCGGACCGCGGAACGGGCCACCGCGCAAAAACGGGACCGGATCTGGCCCACGGAATGGCCCGCCGCGCAAAAACCGGACGGGATCCGGCCCGCGAAACGGGCCGCCACGCAAAAACCGGACTGGATCCGGCCCGCCGCTCAAAAACCGGACAGGATCTGACCCGTGGAACGGGCCGCCGCGCAAAAACCGGACTGGATCCGGCCCGCGGAACGGGTCGCCGCGCAAAAACCGGACCGGATCCGGCCCGCTGCGCAAAAACTGGACCGGACCCGGCGCGCCGCGGAAAAACCAGAACGGATCTGGCCCGCGGAACGGGCTGCCGCGCAACAACGAACCAGATCCAGCCCGCGGTACAGGCTGCTGCACAAAAACCGGACCGGATCCGGCCTGCGAAACGGGCCGCCGCGCAAAAACTGGACGGGATCCGTCCCGCGGAACAGGCCGTCACGCAAAAACCGGAGCAGATCCGGCCCGCGAAACACGCCGCCGCTCAAAAACGGGACGGGATCCGGCCTGCGGAACGGGCCGCCACGCAAAAACCGTACTGGATCCGGCCCGCAAAACGGGCCGCCGCAGAAAAACCGGACTGGATTTGGCCCGCCGCGCAAAAACTGGAGCGGATCCGGCCCGCGGAATGGGCCGCCGCACAAAAACCGGACCGGATCCAGCCCGCGAAACAGGCCGCCACGCAAAAACCGGGCCGGATCCCGCCCGCGAAACGGGCCGCCGCGCAAAAACCGGACGGGATCCAGCCCGCGGAACAGGCCGTCATGCAAAAACCGGACCAGATCCTGCCCGCGAAACGGGCCGCCGCGCAAAAACCGGACTGGATCGGGCCCGCGAAACGGGCCTCCGTGCAAAAACCCGACCGGATTCTGCCCGCCGCGCAAAAACCGGACCGGATCCGACCGAGGAAGAGGCCGCTACACAAAAACCGGACGGGATCCGGCCCGCGGAAACCACTGCCGCGCAAAAACCGGACGGGATCCGGCCCGCGAAACAGGCCGCCGCGCAAAAACCAGACCGGATCCGGCCCGCGGAACGGTAAGCCGCGCAAAAACCGGAAGGGATCCGGCCCGTGGAACAGGCCGCCACGCAAAAACCGGACCGGATCCAGCCCGCGGAACGGGCCGCCGCGCAAAAAACGGATGATGTCCGGCCCGGTTTGCAAAAACCGGACACGATACCGCCCACGGAACAGGCCGACGCGCAAAAACCGGACCGGATCGGGCTGCCGCGCAAAAACCGGACCAGCTCCGGCCCGGTTTGCAAAAACCAGACCGGATCCGGCACGCGGAACAGGCCGCCGCGCAAAAACCGGACGGGATCCGGCCCGCGAAACGGTCCGCCGCGCAAAAAGCGGACCAGATCCGGCCCGCCGCACAAAAACCGGACCGGATCCAGCCCACGGAACGGGCCGCCGCGCAAAAACCGCACCGGATTTGGCCCGCGGAAAGGCCCGCCGCGCAAAAACCGGACTGGATCCGGCCCGCCGCTCAAAAACAGGACCGCGGAACGGGAAAACGCGCAAAAACGGGACCGGATCCGTCCCACGGAATGGCCCACCGCGCAAAAACCGGACGGGATCCGGCCTGCGGAACGGGCCGCCGCGCAAAAACCGGACCAGATCCGGCCCACGGAACAGGCCGCCGCGCAAAAACCGGACCGGATCCGGCCGCCGCGCAGAAAGCGGACCGGATCCGGCCCGCGGAACGGGCCGCCGCGCAAAAAACGGACCGGATCCGGCCCGCAAAACGGGCCGCCGCGCAAAACCGGACCGGATCCGGCCCACGGAACTGGCCGCCGCGCAAAAACCGGACCGGATGCGGCCCGCGGAAGGGGCCGCCACGCAAAAACCGGACGGGATCCGGCCCGCCGTGCAAAAACCGGACCGGATCCGGCCCGCGGAACGGGCTGCCGCGCAACAACCAACCAGGTCCAGCCCGCGGAACAGGCTGCCGCATAAAAACCGGACCGGAACCGGCCCGCGGAACAGGCCGCCGCGCAAAAACCGGACCGGATCCGGCCCGCGGAACGGGCCCACCGTGCAAAAACCAACCAGATCCAGCCCGCGGAACAGGCTGCCGCGCTAAAACAAGACCGGATCCGGCGCGCGGAACAGGCCGCCGCGCAAAAACCGGACCGGATCCGGCCCGCGGAACGGGCCGCCACGCAAAAACCGGACGGGATTTGGCCCGCCGCGCAGAAACCGGAGTGGATCCGGCCCGCGGAACAGGCCGCTGCGCAAAAACCGGACGGGATCCGGCCACGGAACAGCCAGCCACGCAAAAACCGGAGTGGATCCAGCCCGCGGAACGGGCCGCCGCGCAAAAACCGGACGATGTCCGGCCCGGTTTGCAAAAACCGAACACGATAGGCTCACGGAAGAGTCCCGCGCAAAAACCGGACCGGATCGGGCCACCGCGCAAAAACCGGACCGGATCCGGCCTGCGGAACAGGCCGCCGCGCAAAAACCGGACCGGATCCGGCCCGCGGAACGGGCCGCCGTGCAAAAACCGGACTGGATCCGGCCCGCGGAATGGGCCGCCGTGCAAAAACCGGACTGGATCCGGCCCGCCGCTCAAAAACCGGACCGCGGAACGGGCCACCGCGCAAAAACGGGACCGGATCTGGCCCACGGAATGGCCCGCCGCGCAAAAACCGGACGGGATCCGGCCCGCGAAACGGGCCGCCACGCAAAAACCGGACTGGATCCGGCCCGCCGCTCAAAAACCGGACAGGATCTGACCCGTGGAACGGGCCGCCGCGCAAAAACCGGACTGGATCCGGCCCGCGGAACGGGTCGCCGCGCAAAAACCGGACCGGATCCGGCCCGCTGCGCAAAAACTGGACCGGACCCGGCGCGCCGCGGAAAAACCAGAACGGATCTGGCCCGCGGAACGGGCTGCCGCGCAACAACGAACCAGATCCAGCCCGCGGTACAGGCTGCTGCACAAAAACCGGACCGGATCCGGCCTGCGAAACGGGCCGCCGCGCAAAAACTGGACGGGATCCGTCCCGCGGAACAGGCCGTCACGCAAAAACCGGAGCAGATCCGGCCCGCGAAACACGCCGCCGCTCAAAAACGGGACGGGATCCGGCCTGCGGAACGGGCCGCCACGCAAAAACCGTACTGGATCCGGCCCGCAAAACGGGCCGCCGCAGAAAAACCGGACTGGATTTGGCCCGCCGCGCAAAAACTGGAGCGGATCCGGCCCGCGGAATGGGCCGCCGCACAAAAACCGGACCGGATCCAGCCCGCGAAACAGGCCGCCACGCAAAAACCGGGCCGGATCCCGCCCGCGAAACGGGCCGCCGCGCAAAAACCGGACGGGATCCAGCCCGCGGAACAGGCCGTCATGCAAAAACCGGACCAGATCCTGCCCGCGAAACGGGCCGCCGCGCAAAAACCGGACTGGATCGGGCCCGCGAAACGGGCCTCCGTGCAAAAACCCGACCGGATTCTGCCCGCCGCGCAAAAACCGGACCGGATCCGACCGAGGAAGAGGCCGCTACACAAAAACCGGACGGGATCCGGCCCGCGGAAACCACTGCCGCGCAAAAACCGGACGGGATCCGGCCCGCGAAACAGGCCGCCGCGCAAAAACCAGACCGGATCCGGCCCGCGGAACGGTAAGCCGCGCAAAAACCGGAAGGGATCCGGCCCGTGGAACAGGCCGCCACGCAAAAACCGGACCGGATCCAGCCCGCGGAACGGGCCGCCGCGCAAAAAACGGATGATGTCCGGCCCGGTTTGCAAAAACCGGACACGATACCGCCCACGGAACAGGCCGACGCGCAAAAACCGGACCGGATCGGGCTGCCGCGCAAAAACCGGACCAGCTCCGGCCCGGTTTGCAAAAACCAGACCGGATCCGGCACGCGGAACAGGCCGCCGCGCAAAAACCGGACGGGATCCGGCCCGCGAAACGGTCCGCCGCGCAAAAAGCGGACCAGATCCGGCCCGCCGCACAAAAACCGGACCGGATCCAGCCCACGGAACGGGCCGCCGCGCAAAAACCGCACCGGATTTGGCCCGCGGAAAGGCCCGCCGCGCAAAAACCGGACTGGATCCGGCCCGCCGCTCAAAAACAGGACCGCGGAACGGGAAAACGCGCAAAAACGGGACCGGATCCGTCCCACGGAATGGCCCACCGCGCAAAAACCGGACGGGATCCGGCCTGCGGAACGGGCCGCCGCGCAAAAACCGGACCAGATCCGGCCCACGGAACAGGCCGCCGCGCAAAAACCGGACCGGATCCGGCCGCCGCGCAGAAAGCGGACCGGATCCGGCCCGCGGAACGGGCCGCCGCGCAAAAAACGGACCGGATCCGGCCCGCAAAACGGGCCGCCGCGCAAAACCGGACCGGATCCGGCCCACGGAACTGGCCGCCGCGCAAAAACCGGACCGGATGCGGCCCGCGGAAGGGGCCGCCACGCAAAAACCGGACGGGATCCGGCCCGCCGTGCAAAAACCGGACCGGATCCGGCCCGCGGAACGGGCTGCCGCGCAACAACCAACCAGGTCCAGCCCGCGGAACAGGCTGCCGCATAAAAACCGGACCGGAACCGGCCCGCGGAACAGGCCGCCGCGCAAAAACCGGACCGGATCCGGCCCGCGGAACGGGCCCACCGTGCAAAAACCAACCAGATCCAGCCCGCGGAACAGGCTGCCGCGCTAAAACAAGACCGGATCCGGCCCGCGGAACAGGCCGCCGCGCAAAAACCGGACCGGATCCGGCCCGCGGAACGGGCCGCCGTGCAAAAACAGGACTGGATCCGGCCCGCGGAATGGGCCGCCGTGCAAAAACCGGACTGGATCCGGCCCGCCGCTCAAAAACTGGACCGCGGAACGGGCCACCGCGCAAAAACGGGACCGATCTGGCCCACGGAATGGCCCGCCGCGCAAAAACCGAGCGGGATCCATCCCGCGAAACGGGCCGCCACGCAAAAACCGGACTGGATCCGGCCCGCCGCTCAAAAACCGGACAGGATCTGGCCCGTGGAACGGGCCGCCGCGCAAAAACCGGACTGGATCCGGCCCGCGGAACGGGTCGCCGCGCAAAAACCGGACCGGATCCGGCCCGCTGCGCAAAAACCGGACCGTACCCGGCGCGCCGCGTAAAAACCAGAACGGATCTGGCCCGCGGAACGGGCTGCCGCGCAACAACCAACCAGATCCAGCCCGCGGTACAGGCTGCTGCGCAAAAACCGGACCGGATCCGGCCTGCGAATTGGGCCGCCGCGCAAAAACCGGACGGGATCCGTCCCGCGGAACAGGCCGTCACGCAAAAACCGGACCAGATCCGGCCCGCGAAACACGCCGCCGCTCAAAAACGGGACCAGATCCGGCCTGCGGAACGGGCCGCCGCGCAAAAACCGGACCGGATCCGGCCCGCGGAACGGGCTGCCGCGCAAAAACCAACCAGGTCCAGCCCGCGGAACAGGCTGCTGCGCAAAAACCGGACTGGATCCGGCCCGCGGAACAGGCCGCCGCGCAAAAACCGGACAGGATCCGGCCCACAGAACGGGCCGCCGTGCAAAAACCGGACGGGATCTGGCCCGCCGCGCAAAACCTGGACGGGTTCCCGCACGCAGAACGAGCCGCCGCGGAAAAACCGGACTGGATTTGGCCCGCCACGCAGAAACTGGACCGGATCCGGCCCGCAGAACGGGCCGCCACGCAAAAACCGGACCGTATCCGGCCCACGGAACTGGCCGCCGCGCAAAAACCGGACCGGATCCGGCCCGCGAAACAGGCCGCCGCGCAAAAACCGGACGGGATCCGACCCGCCGTGCAAAAACCGGACCGGATCCGGCCCGCGGAACGGGCCGCCACGCAAAAACCAACCAGGTCCAGCCCGCGGAACAGGCTGCTGCGCAAAAACCGGACTGGATCCGGCCCGCGGAACAGGCCGCCGCGCAAAAACCGGACGGGATCTGGCCCGCCGTGCAAAAACCAGACTGGATCCGGCCCACGGAACGGGCCCACCGCGCAAAAACCAACCAGATCCAGCCCGCGGAACAGGCTGCCGCGCTAAAACAAGACCGGATCCGGCCCGCGGAACAGGTCGCCGCTCAAAAACCGGACCGCGGAACGGGCCACCGCGCAAAAACGGGACCGGATCTGGCCCACGGAATGGCCCGCCGCGCAAAAACCGGACCAGATCCGGCCGTGGAACAGGCCGCCGCGCAAAAACCGGACCGGATCCGGCCGCCGCGCAGAAACCGGACCGGATCCGACCCGCGGAACGGGCCGCCGCGCAAAAACCGGACGGGATCCGGCCCGCAGAACGGGCCGCCGTGCAAAAACCGGACGGGATCTGGCCCGCCGCGCAAAACCTGGACGGGTTCCCGCACGCAGAACGAGCCGCCGCGGAAAAACCGGACTGGATTTGGCCCGCCACGCAGAAACTGGACCGGATCCGGCCCGCAGAACGGGCCGCCACGCAAAAACCGGACCGTATCCGGCCCACGGAACTGGCCGCCGCGCAAAAACCGGACCGGATCCGGCCCGCGAAACAGGCCGCCGCGCAAAAACCGGACGGGATCCGACCCGCCGTGCAAAAACCGGACCGGATCCGGCCCGCGGAACGGGCTGCCGCGCAAAAACCAACCAGGTCCAGCCCGCGGAACAGGCTGCCGCGCAAAAACCGGACTGGATCCGCCCCGCGGAACAGGCCGCCGCGCAAAAACCGGACGGGATCTGGCCCGCCGTGCAAAAACCAGACTGGATCCGGCCCGCAGAACGGGCCGCCGCGCAAAACCGGACCGGATCCGGCCCACGGAACTGGCCGCCGCGCAAAAACCGGACCGGATGCGGCCCGCGGAAGGGGCTGCCGCGCAAAAACCGGACGGGATCCGGCCCGCCGTGCAAAAACCGGACCGGATCCGGCCCGCGGAACGGGCCCACCGCGCAAAAACCAACCAGATCCAGCCCGCGGAACAGGCTGCCGCGCTAAAACAAGACCGGATCCGGCCCGCGGAACAGGCCGCCGCGCAAAAACCGGACCGGATCCGGCCCGCGGAACAGGCCGCCGCGCAAAAACCGGACCGGATCCGGCCCGCGGAACGGGCCGCCGTGCAAAAACCGGACCGGATCCGGCCCGCAGAACGGGCCGCCGTGCAAAAACCGTACTGGATCCGGCCCGCAGAACGGGCCCCCGCAGAAAAACCGGACTGGATTTGGCCCGCCGCGCAAAAACCGGACTGGATCCGGCCCGCGGAACGGGCCGCCGCGCAAAAACCGGACCGGATCCGGCCCACGGAACGGGCTGCCGTGGAAAAACCGGACCGGATCCGGCCCGCGGAACGGGCCGCCGCGCAAAAACCGGACGGGATCCGGCCCGCCGTGCAAAAACCGGACCGGATCCGTCCCGCGGAACAGGCCGCCGCGCAAAAAACGGACGGGATCCGGCCCGCCGCGCAAAAACCAGACTGGATCCGGCCCACGGAACGGGCTGCCGCGCAAAAACCAACCAGATACAGCCCGCGGAACAGGCTGCCGCGCAAAAACAAGACCGGATCCGCCCGCGGAACAGGCCGCCGTGCCAAAACCGGACCGGCCCGCGGAACGGGCCGCCGCGCAAAAACCAGACCGGATCCGGCCTGCGGAACAGGCCGCCGCGCAAAAACCGGACCGGATGCGGGCCGCGGAATGTGCCGCCGCGCAAAAAACGGACAGGATGCGACCCGCCGTGCAAAAACCGGACCGGATCCGGCCCGCGGAACGGGCCGCCCCGGAAAAACCGGAGCGGATCCAGCCCGCGAAACAGGCCGCCACGCAAAAACCGGGCCGGATCCGGCCCACCGCGTAAAAACCGGACCCGATCCGGCCCGCGGAAAGGGCTGCCGCGCAACAACCAACCAGATCAAGCCCGCGGAACAGGCTGCCGTGCAAAAACCGGACCGGATCCGGCCCGCGGAAGGGGCCTCCGCGCAAAAACCGGACTGGATCCGGCCCGCGGAAGGGGCCTCCGCGCAAAAACCGGACTGGATCTCGCCCGCGGAACAGGCCGTCACGCAAAAACCGCACAGGATCCGGCCCGCGAAACGGGCCGCCGAGCGCAAAAACGGGACCGGATCCGGCGCACGGATTGGCCCGCCGCGCAAAAACCGGACGGGATCCGTCCCGTGGAACGGACCGCCACGCAAAAACCGGACCGGATCCAGCCCACAGAACGGGCCGCCGCGCAAAAACGGGACAGGATCCGGCCTGCGAAACGGGCCGCCGCGCAAAAACTGGACGGTGTCCGTGCCGCGGAACAGGCCGTCACGCAAAAAACGGACCGGATCCTGCCCGCCGCGCAAAAACCGGACAGGATCCGGCCCGCGGAATGGGGTGCCTCGCAAAAACCGGACGGTATCCGGACCGCGGAACGGGTCGCCGCGCAAAAACCGGATCCGTCCCGCTGCGCAAAAACAGGACTGGATCTGGCCCACGGAACGGGCTGCCGCGCAACAACCAACCAGATCCAGCCCGCGGAACAGGCTGCCGCGCTAAAACAAGACCGGATCCGGCCCGCGGAACAGGCCGCCGCGCAAAAACCGGACCGGATCCGGCCCGCGGAACGGGCCGCCGTGCAAAAACAGGACTGGATCCGGCCCGCGGAATGGGCCGCCGTGCAAAAACCGGACTGGATCCGGCCCGCCGCTCAAAAACTGGACCGCGGAACGGGCCACCGCGCAAAAACGGGACCGATCTGGCCCACGGAATGGCCCGCCGCGCAAAAACCGAGCGGGATCCGTCCCGCGAAACGGGCCGCCGCGCAAAAACTGGACGGTGTCCGTGCCGCGGAACAGGCCGTCACGCAAAAAACGGACCGGATCCTGCCCGCCGCGCAAAAACCGGACAGGATCCGGCCCGCGGAATGGGGTGCCTCGCAAAAACCGGACGGTATCCGGACCGCGGAACGGGTCGCCGCGCAAAAACCGGATCCGTCCCGCTGCGCAAAAACAGGACTGGATCTGGCCCACGGAACGGGCTGCCGCGCAACAACCAACCAGATCCAGCCCGCGGAACAGGCTGCCGCGCTAAAACAAGACCGGATCCGGCCCGCGGAACAGGCCGCCGCGCAAAAACCGGACCGGATCCGGCCCGCGGAACGGGCCGCCGTGCAAAAACAGGACTGGATCCGGCCCGCGGAATGGGCCGCCGTGCAAAAACCGGACTGGATCCGGCCCGCCGCTCAAAAACTGGACCGCGGAACGGGCCACCGCGCAAAAACGGGACCGATCTGGCCCACGGAATGGCCCGCCGCGCAAAAACCGAGCGGGATCCGTCCCGCGAAACGGGCCGCCACGCAAAAACCGGACTGGATCCGGCCCGCCGCTCAAAAACCGGACAGGATCTGGCCCGTGGAACGGGCCGCCGCGCAAAAACCGGACTGGATCCGGCCCGCGGAACGGGTCGCCGCGCAAAAACCGGACCGGATCCGGCCCGCTGCGCAAAAACCGGACCGTACCCGGCGCGCCGCGTAAAAACCAGAACGGATCTGGCCCGCGGAACGGGCTGCCGCGCAACAACCAACCAGATCCAGCCCGCGGTACAGGCTGCTGCGCAAAAACCGGACCGGATCCAGCCTGCGAATTGGGCCGCCGCGCAAAAACCGGACGGGATCCGTCCCGCGGAACAGGCCGTCACGCAAAAACCGGACCAGATCCGGCCCGCGAAACACGCCGCCGCTCAAAAACGGGACCAGATCCGGCCTGCGGAACGGGCCGCCGCGCAAAAACCGGACCGGATCCGGCCCGCGGAACGGGCTGCCGCGCAAAAACCAACCAGGTCCAGCCCGCGGAACAGGCTGCTGCGCAAAAACCGGACTGGATCCGGCCCGCGGAACAGGCCGCCGCGCAAAAACCGGACAGGATCCAGCCCGCAGAACGGGCCGCCGTGCAAAAACCGGACGGGATCTGGCCCGCCGCGCAAAACCTGGACGGGTTCCCGCACGCAGAACGAGCCGCCGCGGAAAAACCGGACTGGATTTGGCCCGCCACGCAGAAACTGGACCGGATCCGGCCCGCAGAACGGGCCGCCACGCAAAAACCGGACCGTATCCGGCCCACGGAACTGGCCGCCGCGCAAAAACCGGACCGGATCCGGCCCGCGAAACAGGCCGCCGCGCAAAAACCGGACGGGATCCGACCCGCCGTGCAAAAACCGGACCGGATCCGGCCCGCGGAACGGGCCGCCACGCAAAAACCAACCAGGTCCAGCCCGCGGAACAGGCTGCCGTGCAAAAACCGGACTGGATCCGGCCCGCGGAACAGGCCGCCGCGCAAAAACCGGACGGGATCTGGCCCGCCGTGCAAAAACCACACTGGATCCGGCCCACGGAACGGGCCCACCGCGCAAAAACCAACCAGATCCAGCCCGCGGAACAGGCTGCCGCGCTAAAACAAGACCGGATCCGGCCCGCGGAACAGGTCGCCGCTCAAAAACCGGACCGCGGAACGGGCCACCGCGCAAAAACGGGACCGGATCTGGCCCACGGAATGGCCCGCCGCGCAAAAACCGGACCAGATCCGGCCGTGGAACAGGCCGCCGCGCAAAAACCGGACCGGATCCGGCCGCCGCGCAGAAACCGGACCGGATCCGACCCGCGGAACGGGCCGCCGCGCAAAAACCGGACGGGATCCGGCCCGCAGAACGGGCCGCCGTGCAAAAACCGGACGGGGTCTGGCCCGCCGCGCAAAACCTGGACGGGTTCCCGCACGCAGAACGAGCCGCCGCGGAAAAACCGGACTGGATTTGGCCCGCCACGCAGAAACTGGACCGGATCCGGCCCGCAGAACGGGCCGCCACGCAAAAACCGGACCGTATCCGGCCCACGGAACTGGCCGCCGCGCAAAAACCGGACCGGATCCGGCCCGCGAAACAGGCCGCCGCGCAAAAACCGGACGGGATCCGACCCGCCGTGCAAAAACCGGACCGGATCCGGCCCGCGGAACGGGCTGCCGCGCAAAAACCAACCAGGTCCAGCCCGCGGAACAGGCTGCCGCGCAAAAACCGGACTGGATCCGCCCCGCGGAACAGGCCGCCGCGCAAAAACCGGACGGGATCTGGCCCGCCGTGCAAAAACCAGACTGGATCCGGCCCGCAGAACGGGCCGCCGCGCAAAAACCGGACGGGATCCGGCCCGCAGAACGGGCCGCCAGGGAAAAACTGGACGGGATCTGGCCCGCCGCGCAAAAACCGGACGGGTTCCGGCCCGCGGAACGGGCCGCCACGCAAAAACCGGACGGGATTTGGCCCGCCGCGCAGAAACCGGAGTGGATCCGGCCCGCGGAACAGGCCGCTGCGCAAAAACCGGACGGGATCCGGCCACGGAACAGCCAGCCACGCAAAAACCGGAGTGGATCCAGCCCGCGGAACGGGCCGCCGCGCAAAAACCGGACGATGTCCGGCCCGGTTTGCAAAAACCGAACACGATAGGCTCACGGAAGAGTCCCGCGCAAAAACCGGACCGGATCGGGCCACCGCGCAAAAACCGGACCGGATCCGGCCTGCGGAACAGGCCGCCGCGCAAAAACCGGACCGGATCCGGCCCGCGGAACGGGCCGCCGTGCAAAAACCGGACTGGATCCGGCCCGCGGAATGGGCCGCCGTGCAAAAACCGGACTGGATCCGGCCCGCCGCTCAAAAACCGGACCGCGGAACGGGCCACCGCGCAAAAACGGGACCGGATCTGGCCCACGGAATGGCCCGCCGCGCAAAAACCGGACGGGATCCGGCCCGCGAAACGGGCCGCCACGCAAAAACCGGACTGGATCCGGCCCGCCGCTCAAAAACCGGACAGGATCTGACCCGTGGAACGGGCCGCCGCGCAAAAACCGGACTGGATCCGGCCCGCGGAACGGGTCGCCGCGCAAAAACCGGACCGGATCCGGCCCGCTGCGCAAAAACTGGACCGGACCCGGCGCGCCGCGGAAAAACCAGAACGGATCTGGCCCGCGGAACGGGCTGCCGCGCAACAACGAACCAGATCCAGCCCGCGGTACAGGCTGCTGCACAAAAACCGGACCGGATCCGGCCTGCGAAACGGGCCGCCGCGCAAAAACTGGACGGGATCCGTCCCGCGGAACAGGCCGTCACGCAAAAACCGGAGCAGATCCGGCCCGCGAAACACGCCGCCGCTCAAAAACGGGACCGGATCCGGCCTGCGGAACGGGCCGCCACGCAAAAACCGTACTGGATCCGGCCCGCAAAACGGGCCGCCGCAGAAAAACCGGGCTGGATTTGGCCCGCCGCGCAAAAACTGGAGCGGATCCGGCCCGCGGAATGGGCCGCCGCACAAAAACCGGACCGGATCCAGCCCGCGAAACAGGCCGCCACGCAAAAACCGGGCCGGATCCCGCCCGCGAAACGGGCCGCCGCGCAAAAACCGGACGGGATCCAGCCCGCGGAACAGGCCGTCATGCAAAAACCGGACCAGATCCTGCCCGCGAAACGGGCCGCCGCGCAAAAACCGGACTGGATCGGGCCCGCGAAACGGGCCTCCGTGCAAAAACCCGACCGGATTCTGCCCGCCGCGCAAAAACCGGACCGGATCCGACCGAGGAAGAGGCCGCCACACAAAAACCGGACGGGATCCGGCCCGCGGAAACAACTGCCGCGCAAAAACCGGACGGGATCCGGCCCGCGAAACAGGCCGCCGCGCAAAAACCAGACCGGATCCGGCCCGCGGAACGGTAAGCCGCGCAAAAACCGGAAGGGATCCGGCCCGTGGAACAGGCCGCCACGCAAAAACCGGACCGGATCCAGCCCGCGGAACGGGCCGCCGCGCAAAAAACGGATGATGTCCGGCCCGGTTTGCAAAAACCGGACACGATACCGCCCACGGAACAGGCCGACGCGCAAAAACCGGACCGGATCGGGCTGCCGCGCAAAAACCGGACCAGCTCCGGCCCGGTTTGCAAAAACCAGACCGGATCCGGCACGCGGAACAGGCCGCCGCGCAAAAACCGGACGGGATCCGGCCCGCGAAACGGTCCGCCGCGCAAAAAGCGGACCAGATCCGGCCCGCCGCACAAAAACCGGACCGGATCCAGCCCACGGAACGGGCCGCCGCGCAAAAACCGCACCGGATTTGGCCCGTGGAAAGGCCCGCCGCGCAAAAACCGGACTGGATCCGGCCCGCCGCTCAAAAACAGGACCGCGGAACGGGAAAACGCGCAAAAACGGGACCGGATCCGTCCCACGGAATGGCCCACCGCGCAAAAACCGGACGGGATCCGGCCTGCGGAACGGGCCGCCGCGCAAAAACCGGACCAGATCCGGCCCACGGAACAGGCCGCCGCGCAAAAACCGGACCGGATCCGGCCGCCGCGCAGAAAGCGGACCGGATCCGGCCCGCGGAACGGGCCGCCGCGCAAAAAACGGACCGGATCCGGCCCGCAAAACGGGCCGCCGCGCAAAACCGGACCGGATCCGGCCCACGGAACTGGCCGCCGCGCAAAAACCGGACCGGATGCGGCCCGCGGAAGGGGCCGCCACGCAAAAACCGGACGGGATCCGGCCCGCCGTGCAAAAACCGGACCGGATCCGGCCCGCGGAACGGGCTGCCGCGCAACAACCAACCAGGTCCAGCCCGCGGAACAGGCTGCCGCATAAAAACCGGACCGGAACCGGCCCGCGGAACAGGCCGCCGCGCAAAAACCGGACCGGATCCGGCCCGCGGAACGGGCCCACCGTGCAAAAACCAACCAGATCCACCCCGCGGAACAGGCTGCCGCGCTAAAACAAGACCGGATCCGGCCCGCGGAACAGGCCGCCGCGCAAAAACCGGACCGGATCCGGCCCGCGGAACGGGCCGCCGTGCAAAAACAGGACTGGATCCGGCCCGCGGAATGGGCCGCCGTGCAAAAACCGGACTGGATCCGGCCCGCCGCTCAAAAACTGGACCGCGGAACGGGCCACCGCGCAAAAACGGGACCGATCTGGCCCACGGAATGGCCCGCCGCGCAAAAACCGAGCGGGATCCATCCCGCGAAACGGGCCGCCACGCAAAAACCGGACTGGATCCGGCCCGCCGCTCAAAAACCGGACAGGATCTGGCCCGTGGAACGGGCCGCCGCGCAAAAACCGGACTGGATCCGGCCCGCGGAACGGGTCGCCGCGCAAAAACCGGACCGGATCCGGCCCGCTGCGCAAAAACCGGACCGTACCCGGCGCGCCGCGTAAAAACCAGAACGGATCTGGCCCGCGGAACGGGCTGCCGCGCAACAACCAACCAGATCCAGCCCGCGGTACAGGCTGCTGCGCAAAAACCGGACCGGATCCGGCCTGCGAATTGGGCCGCCGCGCAAAAACCGGACGGGATCCGTCCCGCGGAACAGGCCGTCACGCAAAAACCGGACCAGATCCGGCCCACGAAACACGCCGCCGCTCAAAAACGGGACCAGATCCGGCCTGCGGAACGGGCCGCCGCGCAAAAACCGGACCGGATCCGGCCCGCGGAACGGGCTGCCGCGCAAAAACCAACCAGGTCCAGCCCGCGGAACAGGCTGCTGCGCAAAAACCGGACTGGATCCGGCCCGCGGAACAGGCCGCCGCGCAAAAACCGGACAGGATCCGGCCCACAGAACGGGCCGCCGTGCAAAAACCGGACGGGATCTGGCCCGCCGCGCAAAACCTGGACGGGTTCCCGCACGCAGAACGAGCCGCCGCGGAAAAACCGGACTGGATTTGGCCCGCCACGCAGAAACTGGACCGGATCCGGCCCGCAGAACGGGCCGCCACGCAAAAACCGGACCGTATCCGGCCCACGGAACTGGCCGCCGCGCAAAAACCGGACCGGATCCGGCCCGCGAAACAGGCCGCCGCGCAAAAACCGGACGGGATCCGACCCGCCGTGCAAAAACCGGACCGGATCCGGCCCGCGGAACGGGCCGCCACGCAAAAACCAACCAGGTCCAGCCCGCGGAACAGGCTGCCGTGCAAAAACCGGACTGGATCCGGCCCGCGGAACAGGCCGCCGCGCAAAAACCGGACGGGATCTGGCCCGCCGTGCAAAAACCAGACTGGATCCGGCCCACGGAACGGGCCCACCGCACAAAAACCAACCAGATCCAGCCCGCGGAACAGGCTGCCGCGCTAAAACAAGACCGGATCCGGCCCGCGGAACAGGTCGCCGCTCAAAAACCGGACCGCGGAACGGGCCACCGCGCAAAAACGGGACCGGATCTGGCCCACGGAATGGCCCGCCGCGCAAAAACCGGACCAGATCCGGCCGTGGAACAGGCCGCCGCGCAAAAACCGGACCGGATCCGGCCGCTGCGCAGAAACCGGACCGGATCCGACCCGCGGAACGGGCCGCCGCGCAAAAACCGGACGGGATCCGGCCCGCAGAACGGGCCGCCGTGCAAAAACCGGACGGGATCTGGCCCGCCGCGCAAAACCTGGACGGGTTCCCGCACGCAGAACGAGCCGCCGCGGAAAAACCGGACTGGATTTGGCCCGCCACGCAGAAACTGGACCGGATCCGGCCCGCAGAACGGGCCGCCACGCAAAAACCGGACCGTATCCGGCCCACGGAACTGGCCGCCGCGCAAAAACCGGACCGGATCCGGCCCGCGAAACAGGCCGCCGCGCAAAAACCGGACGGGATCCGACCCGCCGTGCAAAAACCGGACCGGATCCGGCCCGCGGAACGGGCTGCCGCGCAAAAACCAACCAGGTCCAGCCCGCGGAACAGGCTGCCGCGCAAAAACCGGACTGGATCCGCCCCGCGGAACAGGCCGCCGCGCAAAAACCGGACGGGATCTGGCCCGCCGTGCAAAAACCAGACTGGATCCGGCCCGCAGAACGGGCCGCCGCGCAAAACCGGACCGGATCCGGCCCACGGAACTGGCCGCCGCGCAAAAACCGGACCGGATGCGGCCCGCGGAAGGGGCTGCCGCGCAAAAACCGGACGGGATCCGGCCCGCCGTGCAAAAACCGGACCGGATCCGGCCCGCGGAACGGGCCCACCGCGCAAAAACCAACCAGATCCAGCCCGCGGAACAGGCTGCCGCGCTAAAACAAGACCGGATCCGGCCCGCGGAACAGGCCGCCGCGCAAAAACCGGACCGGATCCGGCCCGCGGAACAGGCCGCCGCGCAAAAACCGGACCGGATCCGGCCCGCGGAACGGGCCGCCGTGCAAAAACCGGACCGGATCCGGCCCGCAGAACGGGCCGCCGTGCAAAAACCGTACTGGATCCGGCCCGCAGAACGGGCCGCCGCAGAAAAACCGGACTGGATTTGGCCCGCCGCGCAAAAACCGGACTGGATCCGGCCCGCGGAACGGGCCGCCGCGCAAAAACCGGACCGGATCCGGCCCACGGAACGGGCTGCCGTGGAAAAACCGGACCGGATCCGGCCCGCGGAACGGGCCGCCGCGCAAAAACCGGACGGGATCCGGCCCGCCGTGCAAAAACCGGACCGGATCCGTCCCGCGGAACAGGCCGCCGCGCAAAAAACGGACGGGATCCGGCCCGCCGCGCAAAAACCAGACTGGATCCGGCCCACGGAACGGGCTGCCGCGCAAAAACCAACCAGATACAGCCCGCGGAACAGGCTGCCGCGCAAAAACAAGACCGGATCCGCCCGCGGAACAGGCCGCCGTGCCAAAACCGGACCGGCCCGCGGAACGGGCCGCCGCGCAAAAACCAGACCGGATCCGGCCTGCGGAACAGGCCGCCGCGCAAAAACCGGACCGGATGCGGGCCGCGGAATGTGCCGCCGCGCAAAAAACGGACAGGATGCGACCCGCCGTGCAAAAACCGGACCGGATCCGGCCCGCGGAACGGGCCGCCCCGGAAAAACCGGAGCGGATCCAGCCCGCGAAACAGGCCGCCACGCAAAAACCGGACTGGATCCGGCCCACCGCGTAAAAACCGGACCCGATCCGGCCCGCGGAAAGGGCTGCCGCGCAACAACCAACCAGATCAAGCCCGCGGAACAGGCTGCCGTGCAAAAACCGGACCGGATCCGGCCCGCGGAAGGGGCCTCCGCGCAAAAACCGGACTGGATCCGGCCCGCGGAAGGGGCCTCCGCGCAAAAACCGGACTGGATCTCGCCCGCGGAACAGGCCGTCACGCAAAAACCGCACAGGATCCGGCCCGCGAAACGGGCCGCCGAGCGCAAAAACGGGACCGGATCCGGCGCACGGATTGGCCCGCCGCGCAAAAACCGGACGGGATCCGTCCCGTGGAACGGACCGCCACGCAAAAACCGGACCGGATCCAGCCCACAGAACGGGCCGCCGCGCAAAAACGGGACAGGATCCGGCCTGCGAAACGGGCCGCCGCGCAAAAACTGGACGGTGTCCGTGCCGCGGAACAGGCCGTCACGCAAAAAACGGACCGGATCCTGCCCGCCGCGCAAAAACCGGACAGGATCCGGCCCGCGGAATGGGGTGCCTCGCAAAAACCGGACGGTATCCGGACCGCGGAACGGGTCGCCGCGCAAAAACCGGATCCGTCCCGCTGCGCAAAAACAGGACTGGATCTGGCCCACGGAACGGGCTGCCGCGCAACAACCAACCAGATCCAGCCCGCGGAACAGGCTGCCGCGCTAAAACAAGACCGGATCCGGCCCGCGGAACAGGCCGCCGCGCAAAAACCGGACCGGATCCGGCCCGCGGAACGGGCCGCCGTGCAAAAACAGGACTGGATCCGGCCCGCGGAATGGGCCGCCGTGCAAAAACCGGACTGGATCCGGCCCGCCGCTCAAAAACTGGACCGCGGAACGGGCCACCGCGCAAAAACGGGACCGATCTGGCCCACGGAATGGCCCGCCGCGCAAAAACCGAGCGGGATCCGTCCCGCGAAACGGGCCGCCACGCAAAAACCGGACTGGATCCGGCCCGCCGCTCAAAAACCGGACAGGATCTGACCCGTGGAACGGGCCGCCGCGCAAAAACCGGACTGGATCCGGCCCGCGGAACGGGTCGCCGCGCAAAAACCGGACCGGATCCGGCCCGCTGCGCAAAAACCGGACCGTACCCGGCGCGCCGCGTAAAAACCAGAACGGATCTGGCCCGCGGAACGGGCTGCCGCGCAACAACCAACCAGATCCAGCCCGCGGTACAGGCTGCTGCGCAAAAACCGGACCGGATCCAGCCTGCGAATTGGGCCGCCGCGCAAAAACCGGACGGGATCCGTCCCGCGGAACAGGCCGTCACGCAAAAACCGGACCAGATCCGGCCCGCGAAACACGCCGCCGCTCAAAAACGGGACCAGATCCGGCCTGCGGAACGGGCCGCCGTGCAAAAACCGGACCGGATCCGGCCCGCGGAACGGGCTGCCGCGCAAAAACCAACCAGGTCCAGCCCGCGGAACAGGCTGCTGCGCAAAAACCGGACTGGATCCGGCCCGCGGAACAGGCCGCCGCGCAAAAACCGGACAGGATCCGGCCCGCAGAACGGGCCGCCGTGCAAAAACCGGACGGGATCTGGCCCGCCGCGCAAAACCTGGACGGGTTCCCGCACGCAGAACGAGCCGCCGCGGAAAAACCGGACTGGATTTGGCCCGCCACGCAGAAACTGGACCGGATCCGGCCCGCAGAACGGGCCGCCACGCAAAAACCGGACCGTATCCGGCCCACGGAACTGGCCGCCGCGCAAAAACCGGACCGGATCCGGCCCGCGAAACAGGCCGCCGCGCAAAAACCGGACGGGATCCGACCCGCCGTGCAAAAACCGGACCGGATCCGGCCCGCGGAACGGGCCGCCACGCAAAAACCAACCAGGTCCAGCCCGCGGAACAGGCTGCCGTGCAAAAACCGGACTGGATCCGGCCCGCGGAACAGGCCGCCGCGCAAAAACCGGACGGGATCTGGCCCGCCGTGCAAAAACCACACTGGATCCGGCCCACGGAACGGGCCCACCGCGCAAAAACCAACCAGATCCAGCCCGCGGAACAGGCTGCCGCGCTAAAACAAGACCGGATCCGGCCCGCGGAACAGGTCGCCGCTCAAAAACCGGACCGCGGAACGGGCCACCGCGCAAAAACGGGACCGGATCTGGCCCACGGAATGGCCCGCCGCGCAAAAACCGGACCAGATCCGGCCGTGGAACAGGCCGCCGCGCAAAAACCGGACCGGATCCGGCCGCCGCGCAGAAACCGGACCGGATCCGACCCGCGGAACGGGCCGCCGCGCAAAAACCGGACGGGATCCGGCCCGCAGAACGGGCCGCCGTGCAAAAACCGGACGGGGTCTGGCCCGCCGCGCAAAACCTGGACGGGTTCCCGCACGCAGAACGAGCCGCCGCGGAAAAACCGGACTGGATTTGGCCCGCCACGCAGAAACTGGACCGGATCCGGCCCGCAGAACGGGCCGCCACGCAAAAACCGGACCGTATCCGGCCCACGGAACTGGCCGCCGCGCAAAAACCGGACCGGATCCGGCCCGCGAAACAGGCCGCCGCGCAAAAACCGGACGGGATCCGACCCGCCGTGCAAAAACCGGACCGGATCCGGCCCGCGGAACGGGCTGCCGCGCAAAAACCAACCAGGTCCAGCCCGCGGAACAGGCTGCCGCGCAAAAACCGGACTGGATCCGCCCCGCGGAACAGGCCGCCGCGCAAAAACCGGACGGGATCTGGCCCGCCGTGCAAAAACCAGACTGGATCCGGCCCGCAGAACGGGCCGCCGCGCAAAACCGGACCGGATCCGGCCCACGGAACTGGCCGCCGCGCAAAAACCGGACCGGATGCGGCCCGCGGAAGGGGCCGCCGCGCAAAAACCGGACGGGATCCGGCCCGCCGTGCAAAAACCGGACCGGATCCGGCCCGCGGAACGGGCCCACCGCGCAAAAACCAACCAGATCCAGCCCGCGGAACAGGCTGCCGCGCTAAAACAAGACCGGATCCGGCCCGCGGAACAGGCCGCCGCGCAAAAACCGGACCGGATCCGGCCCGCGGAACAGGCCGCCACGCAAAAACCGGACCGGATCCGGCCCGCGGAACGGGCCGCCGTGCAAAAACCGGACCGGATCCGGCCCGCAGAACGGGCCGCCGTGCAAAAACCGTACTGGATCCGGCCCGCAGAACGGGCCGCCGCAGAAAAACCGGACTGGATTTGGCCCGCCGCGCAAAAACCGGACTGGATCCGGCCCGCGGAACGGGCCGCCGCGCAAAAACCGGACCGGATCCGGCCCACGGAACGGGCTGCCGTGGAAAAACCGGACCGGATCCGGCCCGCGGAACGGGCCGCCGCGCAAAAACCGGACGGGATCCGGCCCGCCGTGCAAAAACCGGACCGGATCCGGCCCGCGGAACGGGCTGCCGCGCAAAAACCAACCAGATCCAGCCCGCGGAACAGGCTGGCGTGCAAAAACCGGACCGGATCCGTCCCGCGGAACAGGCCGCCGCGCAAAAAACGGACGGGATCCGGCCCGCCGCGCAAAAACCAGACTGGATCCGGCCCACGGAACGGGCTGCCGCGCAAAAACCAACCAGATACAGCCCGCGGAACAGGCTGCCGCGCAAAAACAAGACCGGATCCGCCCGCGGAACAGGCCGCCGTGCCAAAACCGGACCGGCCCGCGGAACGGGCCGCCGCGCAAAAACCAGACCGGATCCGGCCTGCGGAACAGGCCGCCGCGCAAAAACCGGACCGGATGCGGGCCGCGGAATGTGCCGCCGCGCAAAAAACGGACAGGATGCGACCCGCCGTGCAAAAACCGGACCGGATCCGGCCCGCGGAACGGGCCGCCCCGGAAAAACCGGAGCGGATCCAGCCCGCGAAACAGGCCGCCACGCAAAAACCGGGCCGGATCCGGCCCACCGCGTAAAAACCGGACCCGATCCGGCCCGCGGAAAGGGCTGCCGCGCAACAACCAACCAGATCAAGCCCGCGGAACAGGCTGCCGCGCAAAAACCGGACCGGATCCGGCCTGCGAAACGGGCCGCCGCGCAAAAACCGGACCGGATATGGCCCGCGGAACAGGCTGCCGCGCAAAAACCGGACTGGATCCGGCCCGCGGAAAGGGCCTCCGCGCAAAAACCGGACGGGATCCGGCCCGCCGCGCAAAAACCGGACTGGATCCGGCCCGCGGAACGGGCTGCCGCGCAAAAACCAACCAGATCCAGCCCGCGGAACAGGCTGCCGCGCAAAAACAAGACCGGATCCGGCCCGCGGAACAGGCCGCCGCACAAAAACCGGACCGGATCCGGCCCGCGGAACGGGCCTCCGCGCAAAAACCGGACTGGATCCGGCCCGCGGAAGGGGCCTCCGCGCAAAAACCGGACTGGATCTCGCCCGCGGAACAGGCCGTCACGCAAAAACCGCACAGGATCCGGCCCGCGAAACGGGCCGCCGAGCGCAAAAACGGGACCGGATCCGGCGCACGGATTGGCCCGCCGCGCAAAAACCGGACGGGATCCGTCCCGTGGAACGGACCGCCACGCAAAAACCGGACCGGATCCAGCCCACAGAACGGGCCGCCGCGCAAAAACGGGACAGGATCCGGCCTGCGAAACGGGCCGCCGCGCAAAAACTGGACGGTGTCCGTGCCGCGGAACAGGCCGTCACGCAAAAAACGGACCGGATCCTGCCCGCCGCGCAAAAACCGGACAGGATCCGGCCCGCGGAATGGGGTGCCTCGCAAAAACCGGACGGTATCCGGACCGCGGAACGGGTCGCCGCGCAAAAACCGGATCCGTCCCGCTGCGCAAAAACAGGACTGGATCTGGCCCACGGAACGGGCCGCCACGCAAAAACCGGACGGGATCCGGACCGCGGAACAGGCCGCCGCGCAAAAACCGGACGGGATCCGGCTGCGGAACGGGCCGCCACGCAAAAACCGGACCGGATCCAGGCCACGGAACGGGCCGCCGCGCAAAAACCGGACGGGATCCGGCCCGCCGCGCAAAAACCGGACTGGATCCGGCCCACGGAACAGGCTGCCGCTCAAAAACCAACCAGATCCAGCCCGCGGAACAGGCTGCCGCGCAAAAACAAGACCGGATCCGGCCCGCGGAACAGGCCGCCGCGCAAAAACGGGACGGGATCCGGCCCGCGGAACGGGCCGCCGTGCAAAAACCGGACCGGAAGCGGCCGGCGAAACGGGCCGCCGCGCAAAAACAAGACCGGATCCGGCCCGCGGAACAGGCCGTCACGCAAAAACCGCACAGGATCCGGCCCGCAAAACGGGCCGCCGAGCGCAAAAAACGGACCGGATCCGGCACACAGAATGGCCCGCCGCACAAAAACCGGACAGGATGCGGCCCGCGGAACGGGCCGCCACGCAAAATCCGGACCGGATCCAGCCCACGGAACGGGCCGCCGCGCAAAAACCGGACTGGATCCGGCCCGCCGCTCAAAAACCGGACCGGATCCGGCCCGCGGAACGGGCTGCCGCGCAAAAACCAACCAGATCAAGCCCGCGGAACAGGCTGCCGCGCAAAAACCGGACCGGATCCAGCCTGCGAAACGGGCCGCCGCGCAGAGCCCAGACCGGATCCGGCCCGCCGCGCAAAAACTGGGCCGGATCAGGCCCGTGGAACGGGCCACCGCGCAAAAACCGGACTGGATCCGTCCCGCCTCTCAAAAACCGGACCGGATCCGGCCCGTGGAACAGGCCGTCACGCAAAAACCGGACCGGATCCAGCCCGCGAAACGGGCCGCCGCGCAAAAACGGGACCGGATCCGTCCCGCGGAACAGGCCGCCGCGCAAAAACCGGACGGGATCCGGCCCTCGGAACAGGCTGCCGCTCAAAAACCGGACTGGATCCGGCCCGCGGAATGGGGCGCCTCGCAAAAACCGGACTGGATCCGGCCCGTGGAACGGGTCACCGCGCAAAAACAGGATCCGTCCCGCCGCGGAAAAACCGGACGGGATCCGGCTCGCAGAACGGGCCGCCACGCAAAAACCAGACCGGATCCGGCCCGCGGAAGGGGCCTCCGTGCAAAAACTGGACGGGATCCTGCCCGCCGTGCAAAATCCGGACCGGATCCGGCCCGCGGAAGGGGCCGCCGCGCAAAAACTGGACTGGATCTGCCCCCGGAACGGGCTGCCGCGCAAAAACCAACCAGATCCAGCCCGCGGAACAGGCTGCCGCGCAAAAACAAGACCAGATCCGGCCCGTGGAACAGGCCGCCACGCAAAAACCGGACCGGATCCGGCCCGCGGAACGGGCCGCCATGCAAAAACCGGACTGGATCCGTCCCGCGGAACAGGCTGTCACGCAAAAACCGGACCGGATCCGGCCCGCCGCACAAATACTGGACCGGATTCAGGCAAAGGAACGGGCCGCCGCGCAAAAACTGGACCGGATCCGGCCCGCGGAACGGGCTGCCGAGCGAAAAATGGGCGGGATCCATCCCGCGAAACGGGCCGCCGTGCAAAAACCGGACGGGATCCAGCCCGCGAAACAGGCCGCCACGCAAAAACCGGACCGGATCCGGCCCGCAGAACGGGCAGCCGCGCAACAACCGGACCGTATCCGGCCCGCGAAACAGGCCGCCGCGCAAAAACCGTAAGGGATCCGGCCCGCGGAACGGGCCGCCGTGCAATAACCGGACAGGATCCGTCCCGCCGCGCAAAAACCCGACTGGACCCGGCCTGCGGAACGGGCCGCCGCGCAAAAACCGGACCCTATCCAGTTGGCGGAACAGTCCGCCACGCAAAAAATGGACAGGATCCGGACCGCAAAACAGGCCACCGCAGAAAAACCGGACGGGATCGGGCCCGCCGCACAAAAACCGGACCGGATCCGCCCCGCGGAACGGGCCGCCGCTCAAAAACCGAACCGGATCTGGCCCGCGGAACGGGCCGCCGTGCAAAAACCGGACTGGATCCGGCCAGCGGAACAGGCCTCCGCGCAAAAAGCGGACCGGATCCGGCCCGCGGAACGGGCTGCCGCGCAAAAACCGGACCGGATCTCGCCTGCGAAACGGGCCGCCGCGCAAAAACCGGACCGGATATGGCCCGCGGAACGGGCCGCCGCGCAAATACCGGATCAGTTCCGGCCCGCAAAACGGGCCGCCGCGCAAAAACCGGACCGCATCCGGCCCGCGAAACAGGCCGCCACGCAAAAACTGGACCGGATCCGGCCTGCGGAAGGGGCCGCCGCGCAAAAACCGGACCGGATCCGGCCCGCAGAACGGGCAGCCGCGCAACAACCGGACCGTATCCGGCCCGCGAAACAGGCCGCCGCGCAAAAACCGTAAGGGATCCGGCCCGCGGAACGGGTCGCCGTGCAATAACCGGACAGGATCCATCCCGCCGCGCAAAAACCCGACTGGACCCGGCCTGCGGAACGGGCCGCCGCACAAAAACCGGACCCTATCCAGTTGGCGGAACAGTCCGCCACGCAAAAAATGGACCGGATCCGGACCGCAAAACAGGCCACCGCAGAAGAACCGGACGGGATCGGGCCCGCCGCACAAAAACCGGACCATATCCGGCCCGCAGAACGGGCCGCCGCGCAAAAACCGGACCGGATCCGGCCCGCCGTGCAAAAACCTGACCGGATCCGGCCCGCGGAACGGGCTGCCGTGCAAAAACCAACCAGATCCAGCCCGCGGAACAGGCTGCCGCGCAAAAACCGGACGGGATCCGGCCCGCGGAACGGGCCGCCACGCAAAAACCGGACCGGTTCCGTCCCGCGGAACGGGCTGCCGCGCAAAAACCGGACCGGAACTGGCCCGGTTTGCAAAAACCGGACACGATACGGCCCACGGAAGAGGCCGACGCGCAAAAACCGGACCGGATAGGGCCGCCGCGCAAAAACTGGATCGGATCCGGCCCGCGGAACAGGCCGCCGCGCAAAAACTGGACGGGATCCGGCCCGCAGAACGGGCCGTCGTACAAAAACCGGACCGGATCCGGCCCGCCGCGTAAAACCCGGACGGGATCCGGCCCGCGGAACGGGCCACCGCGGAAAAACCGGACCGGATTTGGCCCGCCACGCAAAAACGGGACCGGATCCGGCCCACGGAACTGTCCGCCGTGGAAAAACCGGACCGGATCCGGCCCGCGGAACAGGCCGTCACACAAAAACCGGACGGGATCCGGCCCGCCGTGCAAAAACCGGACCGGATCCGGCCCGTGGAACGGGCTGCCGTGCAAAAACCAACCAGATCCAGCCCGCGGAACAGGCTGCCGCGCAAAAACCGGACGGGATCCGGCCCGCGGAACGGGCCGCCACGCAAAAACCGGACCGGTTCCGTCCCGCGGAACAGGCCGCCGCGCAAAAACCCGACCAGATCCGGCCCGCTGAACGGGCCGCCACGCAAAAACTGGACCGGATCCAGCCCACGGAACGGGCCGCCGCGCAAAAACCGGACGGGATCCTGCCCGCCGCGCAAAAACCGGACCGGATCCGGCCCCCGGAACGGGCTGCCGCTCAAAAACCAACCAGATCCAGCCCGCGGAACAGGGTGCCGCGCAAAAACAAGACCGGATCCGGCCCGCGGAACAGGCCGCCGCGCAAAAACCGGACCGGATCCGGCCTGCGAAACGGGCCGCCGTGCAAAAACCGGACCGGATCTGGCCCGCGAAACGGGCCGCCGCGCAAAAACCGGACTGGATCCGTCCCGCGGAACAGGCCGTCACGCAAAAACCGCATAGGATCCGGCCCGCAAAACGGGCCGCCGAGCGCAAAAAACGGACTGGATCCGGCACGCAGAATGGCCCGCCGCACAATAACCGGACAGGATGCGGCCCGCGGAACGGGCCGCCGCACAAAAACCGGACCGCATCCGGCCCGCGGAATGGGCCGCCGCGCAAAAACCGGACGGGATCCGGCCTGCCGCTCAAAAACCGGACCGCGGAACGGGCCACCGCGCAAAAATGGGAACGGATCCATCCCACGGAATGGCCCGCCGCGCAAAAACCGGACGGGATCCGTCTCGCGGAACGGGCCGCCACGCAAAAACCGGACAGGATCTGACCCGTGGAACGGGCCGCCGCGCAAAAACCGGACCGGATCCGGCCTGCGAAACGGGCCGCCGTGCAAAAACCGGACCGGATCTGGCCCGCGAAACGGGCCGCCGCGCAAAAACCGGACGGGATCCGTCTCGCGGAACGGGCCGCCACGCAAAAACCGGACCGGATCCAGCCCACGGAACGGGCCGCCGCGCAAAAACCGGACGGGATCCGACCCGCGGAAGGGGCCGCCGCGCAAAAACCGGACTGGATCAAGCCCTCCGCACAAAAACCGGACAGGATCCGGCCCGTGGAACGGGCCGCTGCGCAAAAACCGAACTGGATCCAGCCCGCGGAATGTGTCGCCGCGCAAAAACCGGACCGGATCCGGCCCACCGCGTAAAAACCGGACCCGATCCGGCCCGCGGAACGGGCTGCCGCGCAACAACCAACCAGATCAAGCCCGCGGAACAGGCTGCCGCGCAAAAACCGGACCGGATCCGACCTGCCAAACGGGCCGCCGCGCAAAAACCGGACCGGATCCGGCCCGCAGAACAGGCTGCCGCGCAAAAACCGGACTGGATCCGGCCCGCGGAAGGGGCCTCCGCGCAAAAACCGGACGGGATCCGGCCCGCCGCGCAAAAACCGGACTGGATCCGGCCCGCGGAACGGGCTGCCGCGCAAAAACCAACCAGATCCAGCCCGCGGAACAGGCTGCCGCGCAAAAACGGGACCGGATCCGGCCCGCGGAACAGGCCGCCATGCAAAAACCAGACCAGATGCGACCCGCGGAACGGGCCGCCAGGCAAAAACTGGACCGGATCCTGCCCGCCGCACAAAAACGGAACCGTGTCCGGCCTGCGGAACGGGCTGCCGCGCAAAACCGGACCGGATCCGGCCCACGGAACGGGCCACCGCGCAAAAACCGGACCGGATCCAGCCCGCCGCGCAAACACCGGACCGGAACCGGCCCACGGAACGGGCCGCCGCTCAAAAACCGAACCGGATCCGGCCCGCGGAAGGGGCCGCCGCGCAAAAACCGGACTGGATCCGGCCCGCGGAATGGGGCGCCTCGCAAAAACCGGACGGTATCCGGACCGCGGAACGGGTCGCCGCGCAAAAACCGGATCCGTCCCGCCGCGCAAAAACAGGACTGGATCTGGCCCACGGAACGGGCCGCCGCGCAAAAACCGGACCGGATCCGTCCCGCGGAACAGGCCGCCGCGCAAAAACCGGACGGGATCCGGCTGCGGAACGGGCCGCCACGCAAAAACCGGACCGGATCCAGCCCACGGAACGGGCTGCCGCTCAAAAACCAACCAGATCCAGCCCGCGGAACAGGCTGCCGCGCAAAAACAAGACCGGATCCGGCCCGCGGAACAGGCCGCCGCGCAAAAACCGGACCGGATCCGGCCTGCGAAACGGGCCGCCGTGCAAAAACCGGACCGGAAGCGGCCGGCGAAACGGGCCGCCGCGCAAAAACCGGACTGGATCCGTCCCGCGGAACAGGCCGTCACGCAAAAACCGCACAGGATCCGGCCCGCAAAACGGGCCGCCGAGCGCAAAAAACGGACCGGATCCGGCACACAGAATGGCCCGCCGCACAAAAACCGGACAGGATGCGGCCCGCGGAACGGGCCGCCGCGCAAAAACCGGACCGGATCCAGCCCACGGAACGGGCCGCCGCGCAAAAACCGGACTGGATCCGGCCCGCCGCTCAAAAACCGGACCGGATCCGGCCCGCGGAACGGGCTGCCGCGCTACAACCAACCAGATCAAGCCCGCGGAACAGGCTGCCGCGCAAAAACCGGACCGGATCCGGCCTGCGAAACGGGCCGCCGCGCAGAGCCCAGACCGGATCCGGCCCGCCGCGCAAAAACTGGGCCGGATCAGGCCCGTGGAACGGGCCGCCGCGCAAAAACCGGACTGGATCCGGCCCGCCGCTCAAAAACCGGACCGGATCCGGCCCGTGGAACGGGTCGCCGCGCAAAAACCGGACTGGATCCGGCCCGCGGAACGGGTCGCCGCGCAAAAACCGGACCGGCTCCGGCCCGCCGCGCAAAAACCGGACCGGATCCGGCGCGCCGCGCAAAAACCAGACCGGATCCGGCCCGTGGAACGGGCCGCCGCGCAAAAACCGGACCGGATCCGGCCCTCGGAACAGGCTGCCGCTCAAAAACCGGACAGGATCCGGCCCGCGGAATGGGGCGCCTCGCAAAAACCGGACTGGATCCGGCCCGTGGAACGGGTCACCGCGCAAAAACAGGATCCGTCCCGCCGCGGAAAAACCGGACGGGATCCGGCTCGCAGAACGGGCCGCCACGCAAAAACCAGACCGGATCCGGCCCGCGGAAGGGGCCTCCGTGCAAAAACTGGACGGGATCCTGCCCGCCGTGCAAAATCCGGACCGGATCCGGCCCGCGGAAGGGGCCGCCGCGCAAAAACCGGACTGGATCCGGCCCGCGGAACGGGCTGCCGCGCAAAAAACAACCAGATCCAGCCCGCGGAACAGGCTGCCGCGCAAAAACCGGACCGGAACCGGCCCGCGGAAGGGGCCGCCGCGCAAAAACTGGACGGGATCCAGCCCGCCACGCAAAAACCGGACTGGATCTGGCCCCCGGAACGGGCTGCCGCGCAAAAACCAACCAGATCCAGCCCGCGGAACAGGCTGCCGCGCAAAAACAAGACCAGATCCGGCCCGTGGAACAGGCCGCCACGCAAAAACCGGACCGGATCCGGCCCGCGGAACGGGCCGCCGTGCAAAAACCGGACCGGATCCGGCCCGCGAAACGGGCCGCCGCGCAAAAACCGGACTGGATCCGTCCCGCGGAACAGGCTGTCACGCAAAAACCGGACCGGATCCGGCCCGCCGCACAAATACTGGACCGGATTCAGGCAAAGGAACGGGCCGCCGCGCAAAAACTGGACCGGATCCGGCCCGCGGAACGGGCTGCCGAGCGAAAAATGGGCGGGATCCATCCCGCGGAACGGGCCGCCGTGCAAAAACCGGACGGGATCCAGCCCGCGAAACAGGCCGCCACGCAAAAACCGGACCGGATCCGGCCCGCAGAACGGGCAGCCGCGCAACAACCGGACCGTATCCGGCCCGCGAAACAGGCCGCCGCGCAAAAACCGTAAGGGATCCGGCCCGCGGAACGGGCCGCCGTGCAATAACCGGACAGGATCCGTCCCGCCGCGCAAAAACCCGACTGGACCCGGCCTGCGGAACGGGCCGCCGCGCAAAAACCGGACCCTATCCAGTTGGCGGAACAGTCCGCCACGCAAAAAATGGACGGGATCCGGACCGCAAAACAGGCCACCGCAGAAAAACCGGACGGGATCGGGCCCGCCGCACAAAAACCGGACCGGATCCGCCCCGCGGAACGGGCCGCCACGCAAAAACCGGACCGGATCTGGCCCGCGGAACGGGCCGCCGTGCAAAAACCGGACCGGATCCGGCCCGTGAAACGGGCCGCCGCGCAAAAACCGGACTGGATCCGTCCCGCGGAACAGGCTGTCACGCAAAAACCGGACCGGATCCGGCCCGCCGCACAAATACTGGACCGGATTCAGGCAAAGGAACGGGCCGCCGCGCAAAAACTGGACCGGATCCGGCCCGCGGAACGGGCTGCCGAGCGAAAAATGGGCGGGATCCATCCCGCGGAACGGGCCGCCGTGCAAAAACCGGACGGGATCCAGCCCGCGAAACAGGCCGCCACGCAAAAACCGGACCGGATCCGGCCCGCAGAACGGGCAGCCGCGCAACAACCGGACCGTATCCGGCCCGCGAAACAGGCCGCCGCGCAAAAACCGTAAGGGATCCGGCCCGCGGAACGGGCCGCCGTGCAATAACCGGACAGGATCCGTCCCGCCGCGCAAAAACCCGACTGGACCCGGCCTGCGGAACGGGCCGCCGCGCAAAAACCGGACCCTATCCAGTTGGCGGAACAGTCCGCCACGCAAAAAATGGACGGGATCCGGACCGCAAAACAGGCCACCGCAGAAAAACCGGACGGGATCGGGCCCGCCGCACAAAAACCGGACCGGATCCGCCCCGCGGAACGGGCCGCCGCGCAAAAACCGGACGGGATCCGGCCCGCGGAACGGGCCGCCGCGCTAAAACCGGACGATGTCCGGCCCGGTTTGCAAAAACCGGACCGGATCCAGCACGCGGAACAGGCCGCCGCGCTAAAACCGGACGATGTCCGGCCCGGTTTGCAAAAACCGGACCGGATCCAGCACGCGGAACAGGCCGCCGCGCAAAAACCGGACGGGATCCGGCCCGCAGAACTGGTCGCCGCGCAAAAACTGGACCAATCTGGCCCGCGGAACGGGCTGCCGTGCAAAAACCGTAGCGGAACCGGCCCACGGAACGGGCCGCCGCGCAAAAGCCATACCGGATTAAGCCCGCGGAACAGGCCACCGTGGAAAAACCGGACGGGATCCGGCCCGCGGAACGGCCCGCCGCGCAAAAACGGGACCGGATCCGGCCCGCGGAACAGGCCGCCATGCAAAAACCAGACCAGATGCGACCCGCGGAACGGGCCGCCAGGCAAAAACTGGACCGGATCCTGCCCGCCGCACAAAAACGGAACCGTGTCCGGCCTGCGGAACGGGCTGCCGCGCAAAACCGGACCGGATCCGGCCCACGGAACGGGCCACCGCGCAAAAACCGGACCGGATCCAGCCCGCCGCGCAAACACCGGACCGGAACCGGCCCACGGAACGGGCCGCCGCTCAAAAACCGAACCGGATCCGGCCCGCGGAAGGGGCCGCCGCGCAAAAACCGGACGGTATCCGGACCGCGGAACGGGTCGCCGCGCAAAAACCGGACCGGAACCGGCCCACGGAACGGGCCGCCGCTCAAAAACCGAACCGGATCCGGCCCGCGGAAGGGGCCGCCGCGCAAAAACCGGACGGTATCCGGACCGCGGAACGGGTCGCCGCGCAAAAACCGGATCCGTCCCGCCGCGCAAAAACAGGACTGGATCTGGCCCACGGAACGGGCCGCCACGCAAAAACCGGACCGGATCCGTCCCGCGGAACAGGCCGCCGCGCAAAAACCGGACGGGATCCGGCTGCGGAACGGGCCGCCACGCAAAAACCGGACCGGATCCAGGCCACGGAACGGGCCGCCGCGCAAAAACCGGACGGGATCCGGCCCGCCGCGCAAAAACCGGACTGGATCCGGCCCACGGAACAGGCTGCCGCTCAAAAACCAACCAGATCCAGCCCGCGGAACAGGCTGCCGCGCAAAAACAAGACCGGATCCGGCCCGCGGAACAGGCCGCCGCGCAAAAACGGGACGGGATCCGGCCCGCGGAACGGGCCGCCGTGCAAAAACTGGACCGGAAGCGGCCGGCGAAACGGGCCGCCGCGCAAAAACCGGACTGGATCCGTCCCGCGGAACAGGCCGTCACGCAAAAACCGCACAGGATCCGGCCCGCAAAACGGGCTGCCGAGCGCAAAAAACGGACCGGATCCGGCACACAGAATGGCCCGCCGCACAAAAACCGGACAGGATGCGGCCCGCGGAACGGGCCGCCGCGCAAAAACCGGACCGGATCCAGCCAACGGAACGGGCCGCCGCGCAAAAACCGGACTGGATCCGGCCCGCCGCTCAAAAACCGGACCGGATCCGGCCCGCGGAACGGGCTGCCGCGCTACAACCAACCAGATCAAGCCCGCGGAACAGGCTGCCGCGCAAAAACCGGACCGGATCCGGCCTGCGAAACGGGCCGCCGCGCAGAGCCCAGACCGGATCCGGCCCGCCGCGCAAAAACTGGGCCGGATCAGGCCCGTGGAACGGGCCGCCGCGCAAAAACCGGACTGGATCCGGCCCGCCGCTTCAAAAACCGGACCGGATCCGGCCCGTGGAACGGGTCGCCGCGCAAAAACCGGACTGGATCCGGCCCGCGGAACGGGTCGCCGCGCAAAAACCGGACCGGCTCCGGCCCGCCGCGCAAAAACCGGACCGGATCCGGCGCGCCGCGCAAAAACCAGACCGGATCCGGCCCGTGGAACGGGCCGCCGCGCAAAAACCGGACCGGATCCGGCCCTCGGAACAGGCCGCCACGCAAAAACCGGACCGGATCCGGCCCGCAGAACGGGCAGCCGCGCAACAACCGGACCGTATCCGGCCCGCGAAACAGGCCGCCGCGCAAAAACCGTAAGGGATCCGGCCCGCGGAACGGGCCGCCGTGCAATAACCGGACAGGATCCGTCCCGCCGCGCAAAAACCCGACTGGACCCGGCCTGCGGAACGGGCCGCCGCGCAAAAACCGGACCCTATCCAGTTGGCGGAACAGTCCGCCACGCAAAAAATGGACGGGATCCGGACCGCAAAACAGGCCACCGCAGAAAAACCGGACGGGATCGGGCCCGCCGCACAAAAACCGGACCGGATCCGCCCCGCGGAACGGGCCGCCACGCAAAAACCGGACCGGATCTGGCCCGCGGAACGGGCCGCCGTGCAAAAACCGGACCGGATCCGGCCCGCGAAACGGGCCGCCGCGCAAAAACCGGACTGGATCCGTCCCGCGGAACAGGCTGTCACGCAAAAACCGGACCGGATCCGGCCCGCCGCACAAATACTGGACCGGATTCAGGCAAAGGAACGGGCCGCCGCGCAAAAACTGGACCGGATCCGGCCCGCGGAACGGGCTGCCGAGCGAAAAATGGGCGGGATCCATCCCGCGGAACGGGCCGCCGTGCAAAAACCGGACGGGATCCAGCCCGCGAAACAGGCCGCCACGCAAAAACCGGACCGGATCCGGCCCGCAGAACGGGCAGCCGCGCAACAACCGGACCGTATCCGGCCCGCGAAACAGGCCGCCGCGCAAAAACCGTAAGGGATCCGGCCCGCGGAACGGGCCGCCGTGCAATAACCGGACAGGATCCGTCCCGCCGCGCAAAAACCCGACTGGACCCGGCCTGCGGAACGGGCCGCCGCGCAAAAACCGGACCCTATCCAGTTGGCGGAACAGTCCGCCACGCAAAAAATGGACGGGATCCGGACCGCAAAACAGGCCACCGCAGAAAAACCGGACGGGATCGGGCCCGCCGCACAAAAACCGGACCGGATCCGCCCCGCGGAACGGGCCGCCGCGCAAAAACCGGACGGGATCCGGCCCGCGGAACGGGCCGCCGCGCTAAAACCGGACGATGTCCGGCCCGGTTTGCAAAAACCGGACCGGATCCAGCACGCGGAACAGGCCGCCGCGCAAAAACCGGACGGGATCCGGCCCGCAGAACTGGTCGCCGCGCAAAAACTGGACCAATCTGGCCCGCGGAACGGGCTGCCGTGCAAAAACCGTAGCGGAACCGGCCCACGGAACGGGCCGCCGCGCAAAAGCCATACCGGATTAAGCCCGCGGAACAGGCCACCGTGGAAAAACCGGACGGGATCCGGCCCGCGGAACGGCCCGCCGCGCAAAAACGGGACCGGATCCGGCCCGCGGAACAGGCCGCCATGCAAAAACCAGACCAGATGCGACCCGCGGAACGGGCCGCCAGGCAAAAACTGGACCGGATCCTGCCCGCCGCGCAAAAACGGAACCGTGTCCGGCCTGCGGAACGGGCTGCCGCGCAAAACCGGACCGGATCCGGCCCACGGAACGGGCCACCGCGCAAAAACCGGACCGGATCCAGCCCGCCGCGCAAACACCGGACCGGAACCGGCCCACGGAACGGGCCGCCGCTCAAAAACCGAACCGGATCCGGCCCGCGGAAGGGGCCGCCGCGCAAAAACCGGACGGTATCCGGACCGCGGAACGGGTCGCCGCGCAAAAACCGGACCGGAACCGGCCCACGGAACGGGCCGCCGCTCAAAAACCGAACCGGATCCGGCCCGCGGAAGGGGCCGCCGCGCAAAAACCGGACGGTATCCGGACCGCGGAACGGGTCGCCGCGCAAAAACCGGATCCGTCCCGCCGCGCAAAAACAGGACTGGATCTGGCCCACGGAACGGGCCGCCACGCAAAAACCGGACCGGATCCGTCCCGCGGAACAGGCCGCCGCGCAAAAACCGGACGGGATCCGGCTGCGGAACGGGCCGCCACGCAAAAACCGGACCGGATCCAGCCCACGGAACGGGCCGCCGCGCAAAAACCGGACGGGATCCGGCCCGCCGCGCAAAAACCGGACTGGATCCGGCCCACGGAACAGGCTGCCGCTCAAAAACCAACCAGATCCAGCCCGCGGAACAGGCTGCCGCGCAAAAACAAGACCGGATCCGGCCCGCGGAACAGGCCGCCGCGCAAAAACGGGACGGGATCCGGCCCGCGGAACGGGCCGCCGTGCAAAAACCGGACCGGAAGCGGCCGGCGAAACGGGCCGCCGCGCAAAAACCGGACTGGATCCGTCCCGCGGAACAGGCCGTCACGCAAAAACCGCACAGGATCCGGCCCGCAAAACGGGCTGCCGAGCGCAAAAAACGGACCGGATCCGGCACACAGAATGGCCCGCCGCACAAAAACCGGACAGGATGCGGCCCGCGGAACGGGCCGCCGCGCAAAAACCGGACCGGATCCAGCCAACGGAACGGGCCGCCGCGCAAAAACCGGACTGGATCCGGCCCGCCGCTCAAAAACCGGACCGGATCCGGCCCGCGGAACGGGCTGCCGCGCTACAACCAACCAGATCAAGCCCGCGGAACAGGCTGCCGCGCAAAAACCGGACCGGATCCGGCCTGCGAAACGGGCCGCCGCGCAGAGCCCAGACCGGATCCGGCCCGCCGCGCAAAAACTGGGCCGGATCAGGCCCGTGGAACGGGCCGCCGCGCAAAAACCGGACTGGATCCGGCCCGCCGCTTCAAAAACCGGACCGGATCCGGCCCGTGGAACGGGTTGCCGCGCAAAAACCGGACTGGATCCGGCCCGCGGAACGGGTCGCCGCGCAAAAACCGGACCGGCTCCGGCCCGCCGCGCAAAAACCGGACCGGATCCGGCGCGCCGCGCAAAAACCAGACCGGATCCGGCCCGTGGAACGGGCCGCCGCGCAAAAACCGGACCGGATCCGGCCCTCGGAACAGGCTGCCGCTCAAAAACCGGACAGGATCCGGCCCGCGGAATGGGGCGCCTCGCAAAAACCGGACTGGATCCGGCCCGTGGAACGGGTCACCGCGCAAAAACAGGATCCGTCCCGCCGCGGAAAAACCGGACGGGATCCGGCTCGCAGAACGGGCCGCCACGCAAAAACCAGACCGGATCCGTCCCGCGGAAGGGGCCTCCGTGCAAAAACTGGACGGGATCCTGCCCGCCGTGCAAAATCCGGACCGGATCCGGCCCGCGGAAGGGGCCGCCGCGCAAAAACTGGACGGGATCCGGCCCGCCGCGCAAAAACCGGACTGGATCCGGCCCGCGGAACGGGCTGCCGCGCAAAAAACAACCAGATCCAGCCCGCGGAACAGGCTGCCGCGCAAAAACCGGACCGGAACTGGCCCGCGGAAGGGGCCGCCGCGCAAAAACTGGACGGGATCCAGCCCGCCACGCAAAAACCGGACTGGATCTGGCCCCCGGAACGGGCTGCCGCGCAAAAACCAACCAGATCCAGCCCGCGGAACAGGCTGCCGCGCAAAAACAAGACCAGATCCGGCCCGTGGAACAGGCCGCCACGCAAAAACCGGACCGGATCCGGCCCGCGGAACGGGCCGCCGTGCAAAAACCGGACCGGATCCGGCCCGCGAAACGGGCCGCCGCGCAAAAACCGGACTGGATCCGTCCCGCGGAACAGGCTGTCACGCAAAAACCGGACCGGATCCGGCCCACCGCACAAATACTGGACCGGATTCAGGCAAAGGAACGGGCCGCCGCGCAAAAACTGGACCGGATCCGGCCCGCGGAACGGGCTGCCGAGCGAAAAATGGGCGGGATCCATCCCGCGGAACGGGCCGCCGTGCAAAAACCGGAAGGGATCCAGCCCGCGAAACAGGCCGCCACGCAAAAACCGGACCGGATCCGGCCCGCAGAACGGGCAGCCGCGCAACAACCGGACCGTATCCGGCCCGCGAAACAGGCCGCCGCGCAAAAACCGTAAGGGATCCGGCCCGCGGAACGGGCCACCGTGCAATAACCGGACAGGATCCGTCCCGCCGCGCAAAAACCCGACTGGACCCGGCCTGCGGAACGGGCCGCCGCGCAAAAACCGGACCCTATCCAGTTGGCGGAACAGTCCGCCACGCAAAAAATGGACGGGATCCGGACCGCAAAACAGGCCGCCGCAGAAAAACCGGACGGGATCGGGCCCGCCGCACAAAAACCGGACCGGATCCGCCCCGCGGAACGGGCCGCCGCGCAAAAACCGGACGGGATCCGGCCCGCGGAACGGGTCGCCGCGCTAAAACCGGACGATGTCCGGCCCGGTTTGCAAAAACCGGACCGGATCCAGCACGCGGAACAGGCCGCCGCACAAAAACCGGACGGGATCCGGCCCGCAGAACTGGTCGCCGCGCAAAAACTGGACCAATCTGGCCCGCGGAACGGGCTGCCGTGCAAAAACCGTAGCGGAACCGGCCCACGGAACGGGCCGCCGCGCAAAAGCCATACCGGATTAAGCCCGCGGAACAGGCCACCGTGGAAAAACCGGACGGGATCTGGCCCGCGGAACGGCCCGCCGCGCAAAAACGGGACCGGATCCGGCCCGCGGAACAGGCCGCCATGCAAAAACCAGACCAGATGCGACCCGCGGAACGGGCCGCCAGGCAAAAACTGGACCGGATCCTGCCCGCCGCACAAAAACGGAACCGTGTCCGGCCTGCGGAACGGGCTGCCGCGCAAAACCGGACCGGATCCGGCCCACGGAACGGGCCACCGCGCAAAAACCGGACCGGATCCAGCCCGCCGCGCAAACACCGGACCGGAACCGGCCCACGGAACGGGCCGCCGCTCAAAAACCGAACCGGATCCGGCCCGCGGAAGGGGCCGCCGCGCAAAAACCGGACGGTATCCGGACCGCGGAACGGGTCGCCGCGCAAAAACCGGATCCGTCCCGCCGCGCAAAAACAGGACTGGATCTGGCCCACGGAACGGGCCGCCACGCAAAAACCGGACCGGATCCGTCCCGCGGAACAGGCCGCCGCGCAAAAACCGGACGGGATCCGGCTGCGGAACGGGCCGCCATGCAAAAACCGGACCGGATCCAGCCCACGGAACGGGCCGCCGCGCAAAAACCGGACGGGATCCGGCCCGCCGCGCAAAAACCGGACTGGATCCGGCCCACGGAACGGGCTGCCGCTCAAAAACCAACCAGATCCAGCCCGCGGAACAGGCTGCCGCGCAAAAACAAGACCGGATCCGGCCCGCGGAACAGGCCGCCAGGCAAAAACGGGACGGGATCCGGCCCGCGGAACGGGCCGCCGTGCAAAAACCGGACCGGAAGCGGCCGGCGAAACGGGCCGCCGCGCAAAAACCGGACTGGATCCGTCCCGCGGAACAGGCCGTCACGCAAAAACCGCACAGGATCCGGCCCGCAAAACGGGCCGCCGAGCGCAAAAAACGGACCGGATCCGGCACACAGAATGGCCCGCCGCACAAAAACCGGACAGGATGCGGCCCGCGGAACGGGCCGCCGCGCAAAAACCGGACCGGATCCAGCCCACGGAACGGGCCGCCGCGCAAAAACCGGACTGGATCCGGCCCGCCGCTCAAAAACCGGACCGGATCTGGCCCGCGGAACGGGCTGCCGCGCTACAACCAACCAGATCAAGCCCGCGGAACAGGCTGCCGCGCAAAAACCGGACCGGATCCGGCCTCCGAAACGGGCCGCCGCGCAGAGCCCAGACCGGATCCGGCCCGCCGCGCAAAAACTGGGCCGGATCAGGCCCGTGGAACGGGCCGCCGCGCAAAAACCGGACTGGATCCGGCCCGCCGCTCAAAAACCGGACCGGATCCGGCCCGTGGAACGGGTCGCCGCGCAAAAACCGGACTGGATCCGGCCCGCGGAACGGGTCGCCGCGCAAAAACCGGACCGGCTCCGGCCCGCCGCGCAAAAACCGGACCGGATCCGGCGCGCCGCGCAAAAACCAGACCGGATCCGGCCCGTGGAACGGGCCGCCGCGCAAAAACCGGACCGGATCCGGCCCTCGGAACAGGCTGCCGCTCAAAAACCGGACAGGATCCGGCCCGCGGAATGGGGCGCCTCGCAAAAACCGGACTGGATCCGGCCCGTGGAACGGGTCACCGCGCAAAAACAGGATCCGTCCCGCCGCGGAAAAACCGGACGGGATCCGGCTCGCAGAACGGGCCGCCACGCAAAAACCAGACCGGATCCGGCCCGCGGAACGGGCCGCCGTGCAATAACCGGACAGGATCCGTCCCGCCGCGCAAAAACCCGACTGGACCCGGCCTGCGGAACGGGCCGCCGCGCAAAAACCGGACCCTATCCAGTTGGCGGAACAGTCCGCCACGCAAAAAATGGACGGGATCCGGACCGCAAAACAGGCCACCGCAGAAAAACCGGACGGGATCGGGCCCGCCGCACAAAAACCGGACCGGATCCGCCCCGCGGAACGGGCCGCCGCGCAAAAACCGGACGGGATCCGGCCCGCGGAACGGGCCGCCGCGCTAAAACCGGACGATGTCCGGCCCGGTTTGCAAAAACCGGACCGGATCCAGCACGCGGAACAGGCCGCCGCGCAAAAACCGGACGGGATCCGGCCCGCAGAACTGGTCGCCGCGCAAAAACTGGACCAATCTGGCCCGCGGAACGGGCTGCCGTGCAAAAACCGTAGCGGAACCGGCCCACGGAACGGGCCGCCGCGCAAAAGCCATACCGGATTAAGCCCGCGGAACAGGCCACCGTGGAAAAACCGGACGGGATCCGGCCCGCGGAACGGCCCGCCGCGCAAAAACGGGACCGGATCCGGCCCGCGGAACAGGCCGCCATGCAAAAACCAGACCAGATGCGACCCGCGGAAGGGGCCGCCAGGCAAAAACTGGACCGGATCCTGCCCGCCGCACAAAAACGGAACCGTGTCCGGCCTGCGGAACGGGCTGCCGCGCAAAACCGGATCGGATCCGGCCCACGGAACGGGCCACCGCGCAAAAACCGGACCGGATCCAGCCCGCCGCGCAAACACCGGACCGGAACCGGCCCACGGAACGGGCCGCCGCTCAAAAACCGAACCGGATCCGGCCCGCGGAAGGGGCCGCCGCGCAAAAACCGGACGGTATCCGGACCGCGGAACGGGTCGCCGCGCAAAAACCGGATCCGTCCCGCCGCGCAAAAACCGGACGGGATCTGGCCCACGGAACGGGCCGCCACGCAAAAACCGGACCGGATCCGTCCCGCGGAACAGGCCGCCGCGCAAAAACCGGACGGGATCCGGCTGCGGAACGGGCCGCCATGCAAAAACCGGACCGGATCCAGCCCACGGAACGGGCCGCCGCGCAAAAACCGGACGGGATCCGGCCCGCCGCGCAAAAACCGGACTGGATCCGGCCCACAGAACAGGCTGCCGCTCAAAAACCAACCAGATCCAGCCCGCGGAACAGGCTGCCGCGCAAAAACAAGACCGGATCCGGCCCGCGGAACAGGCCGCCGCGCAAAAACGGGACGGGATCCGGCCCGCGGAACGGGCCGCCGTGCAAAAACCGGACCGGAAGCGGCCGGCGAAACGGGCCGCCGCGCAAAAACCGGACTGGATCCGTCCCGCGGAACAGGCCGTCACGCAAAAACCGCACAGGATCCGGCCCGCAAAACGGGCCGCCGAGCGCAAAAAACGGACCGGATCCGGCACACAGAATGGCCCGCCGCACAAAAACCGGACAGGATGCGGCCCGCGGAACGGGCCGCCGCGCAAAAACCGGACCGGATCCAGCCAACGGAACGGGCCGCCGCGCAAAAACCGGACTGGATCCGGCCCGCCGCTCAAAAACCGGACCGGATCCGGCCCGCGGAACGGGCTGCCGCGCTACAACCAACCAGATCAAGCCCGCGGAACAGGCTGCCGCGCAAAAACCGGACCGGATCCGGCCTGCGAAACGGGCCGCCGCGCAGAGCCCAGACCGGATCCGGCCCGCCGCGCAAAAACTGGGCCGGATCAGGCCCGTGGAACGGGCCGCCGCGCAAAAACCGGACTGGATCCGGCCCGCCGCTCAAAAACCGGACCGGATCCGGCCCGTGGAACGGGTCGCCGCGCAAAAACCGGACTGGATCCGGCCCGCGGAACGGGTCGCCGCGCAAAAACCGGACCGGCTCCGGCCCGCCGCGCAAAAACCGGACCGGATCCGGCGCGCCGCGCAAAAACCAGACCGGATCCGGCCCGTGGAACGGGCCGCCGCGCAAAAACCGGACCGGATCCGGCCCTCGGAACAGGCTGCCGCTCAAAAACCGGACAGGATCCGGCCCGCGGAATGGGGCGCCTCGCAAAAACCGGACTGGATCCGGCCCGTGGAACGGGTAACCGCGCAAAAATAGGATCCGTCCCGCCGCGGAAAAACCGGACGGGATCCGGCTCGCAGAACGGGCCGCCACGCAAAAACCAGACCGGATCCGTCCCGCGGAAGGGGCCTCCGTGCAAAAACTGGACGGGATCCTGCCCGCCGTGCAAAA
The DNA here is from genome assembly GCF_963921805.1 of Phalacrocorax carbo. Classification (NCBI taxonomy): domain Eukaryota; kingdom Metazoa; phylum Chordata; class Aves; order Suliformes; family Phalacrocoracidae; genus Phalacrocorax; species Phalacrocorax carbo. The sequence goes on from NC_087523.1 coordinate 73,356, forward strand.
TCCGGACCGGATCCGGCCCGCGGAAGGGGCCGCCGCGCAAAAACTGGACGGGATCCGGCCCGCCGCGCAAAAACCGGACTGGATCCGGCCCGCGGAACGGGCTGCCGCGCAAAAAACAACCAGATCCAGCCCGCGGAACAGGCTGCCGCGCAAAAACCGGACCGGAACCGGCCCGCGGAAGGGGCCGCCGCGCAAAAACTGGACGGGATCCAGCCCGCCACGCAAAAACCGGACTGGATCTGGCCCCCGGAACGGGCTGCCGCGCAAAAACCAACCAGATCCAGCCCGCGGAACAGGCTGCCGCGCAAAAACAAGACCAGATCCGGCCCGTGGAACAGGCCGCCACGCAAAAACCGGACGGGATCCGGCCCGCGGAACGGGCCGCCGTGCAAAAACCGGACCGGATCCGGCCCGCGAAACGGGCCGCCGCGCAAAAACCGGACTGGATCCGTCCCGCGGAACAGGCTGTCACGCAAAAACCGGACCGGATCCGGCCCGCGGAACGGGCTGCCGAGCGAAAAATGGGCGGGATCCATCCCGCGGAATGGGCCGCCGTGCAAAAACCGGACGGGATCCAGCCCGCGAAACAGGCCGCCACGCAAAAACCGGACCGGATCCGGCCCGCAGAACGGGCAGCCGCGCAACAACCGGACCGTATCCGGCCCGCGAAACAGGCCGCCGCGCAAAAACCGTAAGGGATCCGGCCCGCGGAACGGGCCGCCGTGCAATAACCGGACAGGATCCGTCCCGCCGCGCAAAAACCCGACTGGACCCGGCCTGCGGAACGGGCCGCCGCGCAAAAACCGGACCCTATCCAGTTGGCGGAACAGTCCGCCACGCAAAAAATGGACGGGATCCGGACCGCAAAACAGGCCACCGCAGAAAAACCGGACGGGATCGGGCCCGCCGCACAAAAACCGGACCGGATCCGCCCCGCGGAACGGGCCGCCGCGCAAAAACCGGACGGGATCCGGCCCGCGGAACGGGTCGCCGCGCTAAAACCGGACGATGTCCGGCCCGGTTTGCAAAAACCGGACCGGATCCAGCACGCGGAACAGGCCGCCGCGCAAAAACCGGACGGGATCCGGCCCGCAGAACTGGTCGCCGCGCAAAAACTGGACCAATCTGGCCCGCGGAACGGGCTGCCGTGCAAAAACCGTAGCGGAACCGGCCCACGGAACGGGCCGCCGCGCAAAAGCCATACCGGATTAAGCCCGCGGAACAGGCCACCGTGGAAAAACCGGACGGGATCCGGCCCGCGGAACGGCCCGCCGCGCAAAAACGGGACCGGATCCGGCCCGCGGAACAGGCCGCCATGCAAAAACCAGACCAGATGCGACCCGCGGAACGGGCCGCCAGGCAAAAACTGGACCGGATCCTGCCCGCCGCACAAAAACGGAACCGTGTCCGGCCTGCGGAACGGGCTGCCGCGCAAAACCGGACCGGATCCGGCCCACGGAACGGGCCACCGCGCAAAAACCGGACCGGATCCAGCCCGCCGCGCAAACACCGGACCGGAACCGGCCCACGGAACGGGCCGCCGCTCAAAAACCGAACCGGATCCGGCCCGCGGAAGGGGCCGCCGTGCAAAAAGCGGACCGGATCCGGCCCGCGGAACGGGCTGCCGCGCAAAAACCGGACCGGATCTGGCCTGCGAAACGGGCCGCCACGCAAAAACCGGACCGGATATGGCCCGCGGAAGGGCCGCCGCGCAAATACCGGATCAGTTCCGGCCCGCAAAACGGGCCGCCGCGCAAAAACCGGACCGGATCCGGCCCGCGAAACAGGCCGCCACGCAAAAACTGGACCGGATCCGGCCTGCGGAAGGGGCCGCCACGCAAAAACCGGACCGGATCCGGCCCGCAGAACGGGCAGCCGCGCAACAACCGGACCGTATCCGGCCCGCGAAACAGGCCGCCGCGCAAAAACTGTAAGGGATCCGGCCCGCGGAACGGGTCGCCGTGCAATAACCGGACAGGATCCATCCCGCCGCGCAAAAACCCGACTGGACCCGGCCTGCGGAACGGGCCGCCGCACAAAAACCGGACCCTATCCAGTTGGCGGAACAGTCCGCCACGCAAAAAATGGACGGGATCCGGACCGCAAAACAGGCCACCGCAGAAGAACCGGACGGGATCGGGCCCGCCGCACAAAAACCGGACCATATCCGGCCCGCAGAACGGGCCGCCGCGCAAAAACCGGACCGGATCCGGCCCGCCGTGCAAAAACCGGACCGGATCCGGCCCGCGGAACGGGCTGCCGTGCAAAAACCAACCAGATCCAGCCCGCGGAACAGGCTGCCGCGCAAAAACCGGAGCGGATCCGGCCCGCGGAACGGGCCGCCACGCAAAAACCGGACCGGATCCGTCCCGCGGAACGGGCCGCCGCGCAAAAACCGGACCGGAACCGGCCCGGTTTGCAAAAACCGGACACGATACGGCCCACGGAAGAGGCCGACGCGCAAAAACCGGACCGGATAGGGCCGCCGCGCAAAAACTGGATCGGATCCGGCCCGCGGAACAGGCCGCCGCGCAAAAACTGGACGGGATCCGGCATGCAGAACGGGCCGTCGTACAAAAACCGGACCGGATCCGGCCCGCCGCGTAAAACCCGGACGGGATCCGGCCCGCGGAACGGGCCGCCGCGGAAAAACCGGACCGGATTTGGCCCGCCACGCAGAAACTGGACCGGATCCGACCCACAGAACGGGCCGCCACGCAAAAACGGGACCGGATCCGGACCACGGAACTGTCCGCCGTGGAAAAACCGGACCGGATCCGGCCCGCGGAACAGGCCGTCACACAAAAACCGGACGGGATCCGGCCCGCCGTGCAAAAACCGGACCGGATCCGGCCCGTGGAACGGGCTGCCGTGCAAAAACCAACCAGATCCAGCCCGCGGAACAGGCTGCCGCGCAAAAACCGGACGGGATCCGGCCCGCGGAACGGGCCGCCACGCAAAAACCGGACCGGATCCGTCCCGCGGAACAGGCCGCCGCGCAAAAACCCGACGGGATCCGGCCCGCTGAACGGGCCGCCACGCAAAAACTGGACCGGATGCAGCCCACGGAACGGGCCGCCGCGCAAAAACCGGACGGGATCCTGCCCGCCGCGCAAAAACCGGACTGGATCCGGCCCACGGAATGGGCTGCCGCTCAAAAACCAACCAGATCCAGCCCGCGGAACAGGGCGCCGCGCAAAAACAAGACCGGATCCGGCCCGCGGAACAGGCCGCCGCGCAAAAACCGGACCGGATCCGGCCTGCGAAACGGGCCGCCGTGCAAAAACCGGACCGGATCTGGCCCGCGAAACGGGCCGCCGCGCAAAAACCGGACTGGATCCGGCACGCAGAATGGCCCGCCGCACAAAAACCGGACAGGATGCGGCCCGCGGAACGGGCCGCCGCACAAAAACCGGACCGCATCCGGCCCGCGGAATGGGCCGCCGCACAAAAACCGGACGGGATCCGGCCTGCCGCTCAAAAACCAGACCGCGGAACGGGCCACCGCGCAAAAACGGGAACGGATCCATCCCACGGAATGGCCCGCCGCGCAAAAACCGGACGGGATCCGTCTCGCGGAACGGGCCGCCACGCAAAAACCGGACCGGATCCAGCCCACGGAACGGGCCGCCGCGCAAAAACCGGACGGGATCCGGCCCGCGGAACGGGCCGCCGCGCAAAAACCGGACTGGATCCAGCCCGCGGAATGTGTCGCCGCGCAAAAACCGGACCGGATCCGGCCCACCGCGTAAAAACCGGACCCGATCCGGCCCGCGGAACGGGCTGCCGCGCAACAACCAACCAGATCAAGCCCGCGGAACAGGCTGCCGCGCAAAAACCGGACCGGATCCGGCCTGCCAAACGGGCCGCCGCGCAAAAACCGGACCGGATCCGGCCCACGGAACAGGCTGCCGCGCAAAAACCGGACTGGATCCGGCCCGCGGAAGGGGCCTCCGCCCAAAAACCGGACGGGATCCGGCCCGCCGCGCAAAAACCGGACTGGATCCGGCCCGCGGAACGGGCTGCCGCGCAAAAACCAACCAGATCCAGCCCGCGGAACAGGCTGCCGCGCAAAAACAAGACCGGATCCGGCCCGCGGAACAGGGTGCCGCACAAAAACCGGACCGGATCCGGCCCGCGGAACGGGCCACCGTGCAAAAACCGGACCGGATCCGGCCCGCGGAAGGGGCCTCCGCGCAAAAACCGGACTGGATCCAGCCCGCGGAAGGGGCCTCCGCGCAAAAACCGGACTGGATCCGTCCCGCGGAACAGGCCGTCACGCAAAAACCGCACAGGATCCGGCCCGCGAAACGGGCCGCCGCGCAAAAACGGGACCGGATCCGGCCCACGGATTGGCCCGCCGCGCAAAAACCAGACGGGATCCGGCCTGCGAAACGGGCCGCCGCGCAAAAACTGGACGTTGTCCGTGCCGCGGAACAGGCCGTCACGCAAAAACCGGACCGGATCCTGCCCGCCGCGCAAAAACCGGACAGGATCCGGCCCGCGGAATGGGGCGCCTCGCAAAAACCGGACGGTATCCGGACCGCGGAACGGGTCGCCGCGCAAAAACCGGGTCCGTCCTGCCGCGCAAAAACAGGACTGGATCTGGCCCACGGAACGGGCCGCCACGCAAAAACCGGACCGGATCCGTCCCGCGGAACAGGCCGCCGCGCAAAAACCGGACGGGATCCGGCTGCGGAACGAGCCGCCACGCAAAAACCGGACCGGATCCAGCCCACGGAACGGGCCGCCGCGCAAAAACCGGACGGGATCCGGCCCGCCGCGCAAAAACCGGACTGGATCCGGCCCACGGAACAGGCTGCCGCTCAAAAACCAACCAGATCCAGCCCGCGGAACAGGCTGCCGCGCAAAAACAAGACCGGATCCGGCCCGCGGAACGGGCCGCCGTGCAAAAACCGGACCGGAAGCGGCCGGCGAAACGGGCCGCCGCGCAAAAACCGGACTGGATCCGACCCGCGGAACAGGCCGTCACGCAAAAACCGCACAGGATCCGGCCCGCAAAACGGGCCGCCGAGCGCAAAAAACGGACCGGATCCGGCACACAGAATGGCCCGCCGCACAAAAACCGGACAGGATGCGGCCCGCGGAACGGGCCGCCGCGCAAAAACCGGACCGGATCCAGCCCACGGAACGGGCCGCCGCGCAAAAACCGGACTGGATCCGGCCCGCCGCTCAAAAACCGGACCGGATCCGGCCCGCGGAACGGGCTGCCGCGCTACAACCAACCAGATCAAGCCCGCGGAACAGGCTGCCGCGCAAAAACCGGACCGGATCCGGCCTCCGAAACGGGCCGCCGCGCAGAGCCCAGACCGGATCCGGCCCGCCGCGCAAAAACTGGGCCGGATCAGGCCCGTGGAACGGGCCGCCGCGCAAAAACCGGACTGGATCCGGCCCGCCGCTCAAAAACCGGACCGGATCCGGCCCGTGGAACGGGTCGCCGCGCAAAAACCGGACTGGATCCGGCCCGCGGAACGGGTCGCCGCGCAAAAACCGGACCGGCTCCGGCCCGCCGCGCAAAAACCGGACCGGATCCGGCGCGCCGCGCAAAAACCAGACCGGATCCGGCCCGTGGAACGGGCCGCCGCGCAAAAACCGGACCGGATCCGGCCCTCGGAACAGGCTGCCGCTCAAAAACCGGACAGGATCCGGCCCGCGGAATGGGGCGCCTCGCAAAAACCGGACTGGATCCGGCCCGTGGAACGGGTCACCGCGCAAAAACAGGATCCGTCCCGCCGCGGAAAAACCGGACGGGATCCGGCTCGCAGAACGGGCCGCCACGCAAAAACCAGACCGGATCCGGCCCGCGGAAGGGGCCTCCGTGCAAAAACTGGACGGGATCCTGCCCGCCGTGCAAAATCCGGACCGGATCCGGCCCGCGGAAGGGGCCGCCGCGCAAAAACTGGACGGGATCCGGCCCGCCGCGCAAAAACCGGACTGGATCCGGCCCGCGGAACGGGCTGCCGCGCAAAAAACAACCAGATCCAGCCCGCGGAACAGGCTGCCGCGCAAAAACCGGACCGGAACCGGCCCGCAAAACGGGCCGCCGCGCAAAAATTGGACGGGATCCAGCCCGCCACGCAAAAACCGGACTGGATCTGGCCCCCGGAACGGGCTGCCGCGCAAAAACCAACCAGATCCAGCCCGCGGAACAGGCTGCCGCGCAAAAACAAGACCGGATCCGGCCCGTGGAACAGGCCGCCACGCAAAAACCGGACCGGATCCGGCCCGCGGAACGGGCCGCCGTGCAAAAACCGGACCGGATCCGGCCGGCGAAACGGGCCGCCGCGCAAAAACCGGACTGGATCCGTCCCGCGGAACAGGCTGTCACGCAAAAACCGGACCGGATCCGGCCCGCCGCACAAATACTGGACCGGATTCAGGCAAAGGAACGGGCCGCCGCGCAAAAACTGGACCGGATCCGGCCCGCGGAACGGGCTGCCGAGCGAAAAATGGGCGGGATCCATCCCGCGGAACGGGCCGCCGTGCAAAAACCGGACGGGATCCAGCCCGCGAAACAGGCCGCCACGCAAAAACCGGACCGGATCCGGCCCGCAGAACGGGCAGCCGCGCAACAACCGGACCGTATCCGGCCCGCGAAACAGGCCGCCGCGCAAAAACCGTAAGGGATCCGGCCCGCGGAACGGGTCGCCGTGCAATAACCGGACAGGATCCGTCCCGCCGCGCAAAAACCCGACTGGACCCGGCCTGCGGAACGGGCCGCCGCACAAAAACCGGACCCTATCCAGTTGGCGGAACAGTCCGCCACGCAAAAAATGGACGGGATCCGGACCGCAAAACAGGCCACCGCAGAAAAACCGGACGGGATCGGGCCCGCCGCACAAAAACCGGACCGGATCCGCCCCGCGGAACAGGCCGTCACGCAAAAACCGCACAGGATCCGGCCCGCGAAACGGGCCGCCGCGCAAAAACGGGACCGGATCCGGCCCACGGATTGGCCCGCCGCGCAAAAACCGGACGGGATCCGGCCCGCAGAACTGGTCGCCGCGCAAAAACTGGACGTTGTCCGTGCCGCGGAACAGGCCGTCACGCAAAAACCGGACCGGATCCTGCCCGCCGCGCAAAAACCGGACAGGATCCGGCCCGCGGAATGGGGCGCCTCGCAAAAACCGGACGGTATCCGGACCGCGGAACGGGTCGCCGCGCAAAAACCGGATCCGTCCCACCGCGCAAAAACAGGACTGGATCTGGCCCACGGAACGGGCCGCCGCGCAAAAACCGGACGGGATCCGGCTGCGGAACGGGCCGCCACGCAAAAACCGGACCGGATCCAGCCCACGGAACGGGCCGCCGCGCAAAAACCGGACGGGATCCGGCCCGCCGCGCAAAAACCGGACTGGATCCGGCCCACGGAACAGGCTGCCGCTCAAAAACCAACCAGATCCAGCCCGCGCAACAGGCTGCCGCGCAAAAACAAGACCGGATCCGGCCCGCGGAACAGGCCGCCGCGCAAAAACGGGACGGGATCCGGCCCGCGGAACGGGCCGCCGTGCAAAAACTGGACCGGAAGCGGCCGGCGAAACGGGCCGCCGCGCAAAAACCGGACTGGATCCGTCCCGCGGAACAGGCCGTCACGCAAAAACCGCACAGGATCCGGCCCGCAAAACGGGCCGCCGAGCGCAAAAAACGGACCGGATCCGGCACACAGAATGGCCCGCCGCACAAAAACCGGACAGGATGCGGCCCGCGGAACGGGCCGCCGCGCAAAAACCGGACCGGATCCAGCCCACGGAACGGGCCGCCGCGCAAAAACCGGACTGGATCCGGCCCGCCGCTCAAAAACCGGACCGGATCCGGCCCGCGGAACGGGCTGCCGCGCTACAACCAACCAGATCAAGCCCGCGGAACAGGCTGCCGCGCAAAAACCGGACCGGATCCGGCCCGCAGAACGGGCAGCCGCGCAACAACCGGACCGTATCCGGCCCGCGGAACGGGCCGCCGTGCAATAACCGGACAGGATCCGTCCCGCCGCGCAAAAACCCGACTGGACCCGGCCTGCGGAACGGGCCGCCGCGCAAAAACCGGACGGGATCCGGACCGCAAAACAGGCCACCGCAGAAAAACCGGACGGGATCGGGCCCGCCGCACAAAAACCGGACCGGATCCGCCCCGCGGAACGGGCCGCCGCGCAAAAACCGGACGGGATCCGGCCCGCGGAACGGGCCGCCGCGCAAAAACCGGACGATGTCCGGCCCGGTTTGCAAAAACCGGACCGGATCCAGCACGCGGAACAGGCCGCCGCGCAAAAACCGGACGGGATCCAGCCTGCAGAACTGGTCGCCGCGCAAAAACTGGACCAATCTGGCCCGCGGAACGGGCTGCCGTGCAAAAACCGTAGCGGAACCGGCCCACGGAACGGGCCGCCGCGCAAAAGCCATACCGGATTAAGCCCGCGGAACAGGCCACCGTGGAAAAACCGGACGGGATCCGGCCCGCGGAACGGCCCGCCGCGCAAAAACGGGACCGGATCCGGCCTGCGGAACAGGCCGCCATGCAAAAACCAGACCAGATGCGACCCGCGGAACGGGCCGCCAGGCAAAAACTGGACCGGATCCTGCCCGCCGCGCAAAAACGGAACCGTGTCCTGCCTGCGGAACGGGCTGCCGCGCAAAACCAGACCGGATCCGGCCCACGGAACGGGCCACCGCGCAAAAACCGGACCGGATCCAGCCCGCCGCGCAAACACCGGACCGGAACCGGCCCACGGAACGGGCCGCCGCTCAAAAACCGAACCGGATCCGGCCCGCGGAACGGGCCGCCGTGCAAAAACCGGACCGGATCCGGCCAGCGGAACAGGCCGCCGCGCAAAAAGCGGACCGGATCCGGCCCGCGGAACGGGCTGCCGCGCAAAAACCGGACCGGATCTGGCCTGCGAAACGGGCCGCCGCGCAAAAACCAGACCGGATATGGCCCGCGGAACGGGCCGCCGCGCAAATACCGGATCAGTTCCGGCCCGCAAAACGGGCCGCCGCACAAAAACCGGACCGGATCCGCCCCGCGGAACGGGCCGCCGCGCAAAAACCGGACGGGATCCGGCCCGCGGAACGGGCCGCCGCGCTAAAACCGGACGATGTCCGGCCCGGTTTGCAAAAACCGGACCGGATCCAGCACGCCGAACAGGCCGCCGCGCAAAAACCGGACGGGATCCGGCCCGCAGAACTGGTCGCCGCGCAAAAACTGGACCAATCTGGCCCGCGGAACGGGCTGCCGTGCAAAAACCGTAGCGGAACCGGCCCACGGAACGGGCCGCCGCGCAAAAGCCATACCGGATTAAGCCCGCGGAACAGGCCACCGTGGAAAAACCGGACGGGATCCGGCCCGCGGAACGGCCCGCCGCGCAAAAACGGGACCGGATCCGGCCCGCGGAACAGGCCGCCATGCAAAAACCAGACCAGATGCGACCCGCGGAACGGGCCGCCAGGCAAAAACTGGACCGGATCCTGCCCGCCGCACAAAAACGGAACCGTGTCCGGCCTGCGGAACGGGCTGCCGCGCAAAACCGGACCGGATCCGGCCCACGGAACGGGCCACCGCGCAAAAACCGGACCGGATCCAGCCCGCCGCGCAAACACCGGACCGGAACCGGCCCACGGAACGGGCCGCCGCTCAAAAACCGAACCGGATCCGGCCCGCGGAAGGGGCCGCCGTGCAAAAACCGGACCGGATCCGGCCAGCGGAACAGGCCGCCGCGCAAAAAGCGGACCGGATCCGGCCCGCGGAACGGGCTGCCGCGCAAAAACCGGACCGGGTCTGGCCTGCGAAACGGGCCGCCACGCAAAAACCGGACCGGATATGGCCCGCGGAAGGGCCGCCGCGCAAATACCGGATCAGTTCCGGCCCGCAAAACGGGCCGCCGCGCAAAAACCGGACCGGATCCGGCCCGCGAAACAGGCCGCCACGCAAAAACTGGACCGGATCCAGCCCGCGAAACAGGCCGCCACGCAAAAACCGGACCGGATCCGGCCCGCAGAACGGGCAGCCGCGCAACAACCGGACCGTATCCGGCCCGCGAAACAGGCCGCCGCGCAAAAACTGTAAGGGATCCGGCCCGCGGAACGGGTCGCCGTGCAATAACCGGACAGGATCCATCCCGCCGCGCAAAAACCCGACTGGACCCGGCCTGCGGAACGGGCCGCCGCACAAAAACCGGACCCTATCCAGTTGGCGGAACAGTCCGCCACGCAAAAAATGGACGGGATCCGGACCGCAAAACAGGCCACCGCAGAAGAACCGGACGGGATCGGGCCCGCCGCACAAAAACCGGACCATATCCGGCCCGCAGAACGGGCCGCCGCGCAAAAACCGGACCGGATCCGGCCCGCCGTGCAAAAACCGGACCGGATCCGGCCCGCGGAACGGGCTGCCGTGCAAAAACCAACCAGATCCAGCCCGCGGAACAGGCTGCCGCGCAAAAACCGGACGGGATCCGGCCCGCGGAACGGGCCGCCACGCAAAAACCGGACCGGATCCGTCCCGCGGAACGGGCCGCCGCGCAAAAACCGGACCGGAACCGGCCCGGTTTGCAAAAACCGGACACGATACGGCCCACGGAAGAGGCCGACGCGCAAAAACCGGACCGGATAGGGCCGCCGCGCAAAAACTGGATCGGATCCGGCCCGCGGAACAGGCCGCCGCGCAAAAACTGGACGGGATCCGGCATGCAGAACGGGCCGTCGTACAAAAACCGGACCGGATCCGGCCCGCCGCGTAAAACCCGGACGGGATCCGGCCCGCGGAACGGGCCGCCGCGGAAAAACCGGACCGGATTTGGCCCGCCACGCAGAAACTGGACCGGATCCGACCCACAGAACGGGCCGCCACGCAAAAACGGGACCGGATCCGGCCCATGGAACTGTCCGCCGTGGAAAAACCGGACCGGATCCGGCCCGCGGAACAGGCCGTCACACAAAAACCGGACGGGATCCGGCCCGCCGTGCAAAAACCGGACCGGATCCGGCCCGTGGAACGGGCTGCCGTGCAAAAACCAACCAGATCCAGCCCGCGGAACAGGCTGCCGCGCAAAAACCGGACGGGATCCGTCCCGCGGAACGGGCCGCCACGCAAAAACCGGACCGGATCCGTCCCGCGGAACAGGCCGCCGCGCAAAAACCCGACGGGATCCGGCCCGCTGAACGGGCCGCCACGCAAAAACTGGACCGGATGCAGCCCACGGAACGGGCCGCCGCGCAAAAACCGGACGGGATCCTGCCCGCCGCGCAAAAACCGGACTGGATCCGGCCCACGGAACGGGCTGCCGCTCAAAAACCAACCAGATCCAGCCCGCGGAACAGGGCGCCGCGCAAAAACAAGACCGGATCCGGCCCGCGGAACAGGCCGCCGCGCAAAAACCGGACCGGATCCGGCCTGCGAAACGGGCCGCCGTGCAAAAACCGGACCGGATCTGGCCCGCGAAACGGGCCGCCGCGCAAAAACCGGACTGGATCCGTCCCGCGGAACAGGCCGTCACGCAAAAACCGCATAGGATCCGGCCCGCGAAACGGGCCGCCGCGCAAAAAACGGACTGGATCCGGCACGCAGAATGGCCCGCCGCACAAAAACCGGACAGGATGCGGCCCGCGGAACGGGCCGCCACACAAAAACCGGACCGCATCCGGCCCGCGGAATGGGCCGCCGCACAAAAACCGGACGGGATCCGGCCTGCCGCTCAAAAACCAGACCGCGGAACGGGCCACCGCGCAAAAACGGGAACGGATCCATCCCACGGAATGGCCCGCCGCGCAAAAACCGGACGGGATCCGTCTCGCGGAACGGGCCGCCACGCAAAAACCGGACCGGATCCAGCCCACGGAACGGGCCGCCGCGCAAAAACCGGACGGGATCCGGCCCGCGGAACGGGCCGCCGCGCAAAAACCGGACGGGATCTGGCCCGCCGCTCAAAAACCGGACAGGATCCGGCCCGCGGAACGGGCCGCCGCGCAAAAACCGGACTGGATCCAGCCCGCGGAACGTGTCACCGCGCAAAAACCGGACCGGATCCGGCCCACCGCGTAAAAACCGGACCCGATCCGGCCCGCGGAACGGGCTGCCGCGCAACAACCAACCAGATCAAGCCCGCGGAACAGGCTGCCGCGCAAAAACCGGACCGGATCCGGCCTGCCAAACGGGCCGCCGCGCAAAAACCGGACCGGATCCGGCCCGCGGAACAGGCTGCCGCGCAAAAACCGGACTGGATCCGGCCCGCGGAAGGGGCCTCCGCGCAAAAACCGGACGGGATCCGGCCCGCCGCGCAAAAACCGGACTGGATCCGGCCCGCGGAACGGGCTGCCGCTCAAAAACCAACCAGATCCAGCCCGCGGAACAGGCTGCCGCGCAAAAACAAGACCGGATCCGGCCCGCGGAACAAGGTGCCGCACAAAAACCGGACCGGATCCGGCCCGCGGAACGGGCCACCGTGCAAAAACCGGACCGGATCCGGCCCGCGAAACGGGCCGCCGCGCAAAAACCGGACCGGATCCGGCCCGCGGAACAGGCTGCCGCGCAAAAACCGGACTGGATCCGGCCCGCGGAAGGGGCCTCCGCCCAAAAACCGGACGGGATCCGGCCCGCCGCGCAAAAACCGGACTGGATCCGGCCCGCGGAACGGGCTGCCGCGCAAAAACCAACCAGATCCAGCCCGCGGAACAGGCTGCCGCGCAAAAACAAGACCGGATCCGGCCCGCGGAACAGGGTGCCGCACAAAAACCGGACCGGATCCGGCCCGCGGAACGGGCCACCGTGCAAAAACCGGACCGGATCCGGCCCGCGGAAGGGGCCTCCGCGCAAAAATCGGACTGGATCCGGCCCGCGGAAGGGGCCTCCGCGCAAAAACCGGACTGGATCCGTCCCGCGGAACAGGCCGTCACGCAAAAACCGCACAGGATCCGGCCCGCGAAACGGGCCGCCGCGCAAAAACGGGACCGGATCCGGCCCACGGATTGGCCTGCCGCGCAAAAACCGGACGGGATCCGGCCTGCGAAACGGGCCGCCGCGCAAAAACTGGACGTTGTCCGTGCCGCGGAACAGGCCGTCACGCAAAAACCGGACCGGATCCTGCCCGCCGCGCAAAAACCGGACAGGATCCGGCCCGCGGAATGGGGCGCCTCGCAAAAACCGGACGGTATCCGGACCGCGGAACGGGTTGCCGCGCAAAAACCGGATCCGTCCCGCCGCGCAAAAACCGGACCGGATCTGGCCCACGGAACGGGCCGCCACGCAAAAACCGGACCGGATCCGTCCCGCGGAACAGGCCGCCGCGCAAAAACCGGACGGGATCCGGCTGCGGAACGGGCCGCCACGCAAAAACCGGACCGGATCCAGCCCACGGAACAGGCCGCCGCACAAAAACCGGACGGGATCCGGCCCGCCGCGCAAAAACCGGACTGGATCCGGCCCACGGAACAGGCTGCCGCTCAAAAACCAACCAGATCCAGCCCGCGGAACAGGCTGCCGCGCAAAAACAAGACCGGATCCGGCCCGCGGAACAGGCCGCCGCGCAAAAACGGGACGGGATCCGGCCCGCGGAACGGGCCGCCGTGCAAAAACCGGACCGGAAGCGGCCGGCGAAACGGGCCGCCGCGCAAAAACCGGACTGGATCCGTCCCGCGGAACAGGCCGTCACGCAAAAACCGCACAGGATCCGGCCCGCAAAACGGGCCGCCGAGCGCAAAAAACGGACCGGATCCGGCACACAGAATGGCCCGCCGCACAAAAACCGGACAGGATGCGGCCCGCGGAACGGGCCGCCGCGCAAAAACCGGACCGGATCCAGCCCACGGAACGGGCTGCCGCGCAAAAACCGGACTGGATCCGGCCCGCCGCTCAAAAACCGGACCGGATCCGGCCCGCGGAACGGGCTGCCGCGCTACAACCAACCAGATCAAGCCCGCGGAACGGGCCGCCGTGCAAAAACCGGACCGGAAGCGGCCGGCGAAACGGGCCGCCGCGCAAAAACCGGACTGGATCCGTCCCGCGGAACAGGCCGTCACGCAAAAACCGCACAGGATCCGGCCCGCAAAACGGGCCGCCGAGCGCAAAAAACGGACCGGATCCGGCACACAGAATGGCCCGCCGCACAAAAACCGGACAGGATGCGGCCCGCGGAACGGGCCGCCGCGCAAAAACCGGACCGGATCCAGCCCGGGGAACGGGCCGCCGCGCAAAAACCGGACTGGATCCGGCCCGCCGCTCAAAAACCGGACCGGATCCGGCCCGCGGAACGGGCTGCCGCGCTACAACCAACCAGATCAAGCCCGCGGAACAGGCTGCCGCGCAAAAACCGGACCGGATCCGGCCTGCGAAACGGGCCGCCGCGCAGAGCCCAGACCGGATCCGGCCCGCCGCGCAAAAACTGGGCCGGATCAGGCCCGTGGAACGGGCCGCCGCGCAAAAACTGGACGTTGTCCGTGCCGCGGAACAGGCCGTCACGCAAAAACCGGACCGGATCCTGCCCGCCGCGCAAAAACCGGACAGGATCCGGCCCGCGGAATGGGGCGCCTCGCAAAAACCGGACGGTATCCGGACCGCGGAACGGGTTGCCGCGCAAAAACCGGATCCGTCCCGCCGCGCAAAAACCGGACCGGATCTGGCCCACGGAACGGGCCGCCACGCAAAAACCGGACCGGATCCGTCCCGCGGAACAGGCCGCCGCGCAAAAACCGGACGGGATCCGGCTGCGGAACGGGCCGCCACGCAAAAACCGGACCGGATCCAGCCCACGGAACAGGCCGCCGCACAAAAACCGGACGGGATCCGGCCCGCCGCGCAAAAACCGGACTGGATCCGGCCCACGGAACAGGCTGCCGCTCAAAAACCAACCAGATCCAGCCCGCGGAACAGGCTGCCGCGCAAAAACAAGACCGGATCCGGCCCGCGGAACAGGCCGCCGCGCAAAAACGGGACGGGATCCGGCCCGCGGAACGGGCCGCCGTGCAAAAACCGGACCGGAAGCGGCCGGCGAAACGGGCCGCCGCGCAAAAACCGGACTGGATCCGTCCCGCGGAACAGGCCGTCACGCAAAAACCGCACAGGATCCGGCCCGCAAAACGGGCCGCCGAGCGCAAAAAACGGACCGGATCCGGCACACAGAATGGCCCGCCGCACAAAAACCGGACAGGATGCGGCCCGCGGAACGGGCCGCCGCGCAAAAACCGGACCGGATCCAGCCCACGGAACGGGCTGCCGCGCAAAAACCGGACTGGATCCGGCCCGCCGCTCAAAAACCGGACCGGATCCGGCCCGCGGAACGGGCTGCCGCGCTACAACCAACCAGATCAAGCCCGCGGAACGGGCCGCCGTGCAAAAACCGGACCGGAAGCGGCCGGCGAAACGGGCCGCCGCGCAAAAACCGGACTGGATCCGTCCCGCGGAACAGGCCGTCACGCAAAAACCGCACAGGATCCGGCCCGCAAAACGGGCCGCCGAGCGCAAAAAACGGACCGGATCCGGCACACAGAATGGCCCGCCGCACAAAAACCGGACAGGATGCGGCCCGCGGAACGGGCCGCCGCGCAAAAACCGGACCGGATCCAGCCCGGGGAACGGGCCGCCGCGCAAAAACCGGACTGGATCCGGCCCGCGGAAGGGGCCTCCGCGCAAAAACCGGACGGGATCCGGCCCGCCGCGCAAAAACCGGACTGGATCCGGCCCGCGGAACGGGCTGCCGCTCAAAAACCAACCAGATCCAGCCCGCGGAACAGGCTGCCGCGCAAAAACAAGACCGGATCCGGCCCGCGGAACAAGGTGCCGCACAAAAACCGGACCGGATCCGGCCCGCGGAACGGGCCACCGTGCAAAAACCGGACCGGATCCGGCCCGCGAAACGGGCCGCCGCGCAAAAACCGGACCGGATCCGGCCCGCGGAACAGGCTGCCGCGCAAAAACCGGACTGGATCCGGCCCGCGGAAGGGGCCTCCGCCCAAAAACCGGACGGGATCCGGCCCGCCGCGCAAAAACCGGACTGGATCCGGCCCGCGGAACGGGCTGCCGCGCAAAAACCAACCAGATCCAGCCCGCGGAACAGGCTGCCGCGCAAAAACAAGACCGGATCCGGCCCGCGGAACAGGGTGCCGCACAAAAACCGGACCGGATCCGGCCCGCGGAACGGGCCACCGTGCAAAAACCGGACCGGATCCGGCCCGCGGAAGGGGCCTCCGCGCAAAAATCGGACTGGATCCGGCCCGCGGAAGGGGCCTCCGCGCAAAAACCGGACTGGATCCGTCCCGCGGAACAGGCCGTCACGCAAAAACCGCACAGGATCCGGCCCGCGAAACGGGCCGCCGCGCAAAAACGGGACCGGATCCGGCCCACGGATTGGCCTGCCGCGCAAAAACCGGACGGGATCCGGCCTGCGAAACGGGCCGCCGCGCAAAAACTGGACGTTGTCCGTGCCGCGGAACAGGCCGTCACGCAAAAACCGGACCGGATCCTGCCCGCCGCGCAAAAACCGGACAGGATCCGGCCCGCGGAATGGGGCGCCTCGCAAAAACCGGACGGTATCCGGACCGCGGAACGGGTTGCCGCGCAAAAACCGGATCCGTCCCGCCGCGCAAAAACCGGACCGGATCTGGCCCACGGAACGGGCCGCCACGCAAAAACCGGACCGGATCCGTCCCGCGGAACAGGCCGCCGCGCAAAAACCGGACGGGATCCGGCTGCGGAACGGGCCGCCACGCAAAAACCGGACCGGATCCAGCCCACGGAACAGGCCGCCGCACAAAAACCGGACGGGATCCGGCCCGCCGCGCAAAAACCGGACTGGATCCGGCCCACGGAACAGGCTGCCGCTCAAAAACCAACCAGATCCAGCCCGCGGAACAGGCTGCCGCGCAAAAACAAGACCGGATCCGGCCCGCGGAACAGGCCGCCGCGCAAAAACGGGACGGGATCCGGCCCGCGGAACGGGCCGCCGTGCAAAAACCGGACCGGAAGCGGCCGGCGAAACGGGCCGCCGCGCAAAAACCGGACTGGATCCGTCCCGCGGAACAGGCCGTCACGCAAAAACCGCACAGGATCCGGCCCGCAAAACGGGCCGCCGAGCGCAAAAAACGGACCGGATCCGGCACACAGAATGGCCCGCCGCACAAAAACCGGACAGGATGCGGCCCGCGGAACGGGCCGCCGCGCAAAAACCGGACCGGATCCAGCCCACGGAACGGGCTGCCGCGCAAAAACCGGACTGGATCCGGCCCGCCGCTCAAAAACCGGACCGGATCCGGCCCGCGGAACGGGCTGCCGCGCTACAACCAACCAGATCAAGCCCGCGGAACGGGCCGCCGTGCAAAAACCGGACCGGAAGCGGCCGGCGAAACGGGCCGCCGCGCAAAAACCGGACTGGATCCGTCCCGCGGAACAGGCCGTCACGCAAAAACCGCACAGGATCCGGCCCGCAAAACGGGCCGCCGAGCGCAAAAAACGGACCGGATCCGGCACACAGAATGGCCCGCCGCACAAAAACCGGACAGGATGCGGCCCGCGGAACGGGCCGCCGCGCAAAAACCGGACCGGATCCAGCCCGGGGAACGGGCCGCCGCGCAAAAACCGGACTGGATCCGGCCCGCCGCTCAAAAACCGGACCGGATCCGGCCCGCGGAACGGGCTGCCGCGCTACAACCAACCAGATCAAGCCCGCGGAACAGGCTGCCGCGCAAAAACCGGACCGGATCCGGCCTGCGAAACGGGCCGCCGCGCAGAGCCCAGACCGGATCCGGCCCGCCGCGCAAAAACTGGGCCGGATCAGGCCCGTGGAACGGGCCGCCGCGCAAAAACTGGACGTTGTCCGTGCCGCGGAACAGGCCGTCACGCAAAAACCGGACCGGATCCTGCCCGCCGCGCAAAAACCGGACAGGATCCGGCCCGCGGAATGGGGCGCCTCGCAAAAACCGGACGGTATCCGGACCGCGGAACGGGTTGCCGCGCAAAAACCGGATCCGTCCCGCCGCGCAAAAACCGGACCGGATCTGGCCCACGGAACGGGCCGCCACGCAAAAACCGGACCGGATCCGTCCCGCGGAACAGGCCGCCGCGCAAAAACCGGACGGGATCCGGCTGCGGAACGGGCCGCCACGCAAAAACCGGACCGGATCCAGCCCACGGAACAGGCCGCCGCACAAAAACCGGACGGGATCCGGCCCGCCGCGCAAAAACCGGACTGGATCCGGCCCACGGAACAGGCTGCCGCTCAAAAACCAACCAGATCCAGCCCGCGGAACAGGCTGCCGCGCAAAAACAAGACCGGATCCGGCCCGCGGAACAGGCCGCCGCGCAAAAACGGGACGGGATCCGGCCCGCGGAACGGGCCGCCGTGCAAAAACCGGACCGGAAGCGGCCGGCGAAACGGGCCGCCGCGCAAAAACCGGACTGGATCCGTCCCGCGGAACAGGCCGTCACGCAAAAACCGCACAGGATCCGGCCCGCAAAACGGGCCGCCGAGCGCAAAAAACGGACCGGATCCGGCACACAGAATGGCCCGCCGCACAAAAACCGGACAGGATGCGGCCCGCGGAACGGGCCGCCGCGCAAAAACCGGACCGGATCCAGCCCACGGAACGGGCTGCCGCGCAAAAACCGGACTGGATCCGGCCCGCCGCTCAAAAACCGGACCGGATCCGGCCCGCGGAACGGGCTGCCGCGCTACAACCAACCAGATCAAGCCCGCGGAACGGGCCGCCGTGCAAAAACCGGACCGGAAGCGGCCGGCGAAACGGGCCGCCGCGCAAAAACCGGACTGGATCCGTCCCGCGGAACAGGCCGTCACGCAAAAACCGCACAGGATCCGGCCCGCAAAACGGGCCGCCGAGCGCAAAAAACGGACCGGATCCGGCACACAGAATGGCCCGCCGCACAAAAACCGGACAGGATGCGGCCCGCGGAACGGGCCGCCGCGCAAAAACCGGACCGGATCCAGCCCGGGGAACGGGCCGCCGCGCAAAAACCGGACTGGATCCGGCCCGCCGCTCAAAAACCGGACCGGATCCGGCCCGCGGAACGGGCTGCCGCGCTACAACCAACCAGATCAAGCCCGCGGAACAGGCTGCCGCGCAAAAACCGGACCGGATCCGGCCTGCGAAACGGGCCGCCGCGCAGAGCCCAGACCGGATCCGGCCCGCCGCGCAAAAACTGGGCCGGATCAGGCCCGTGGAACGGGCCGCCGCGCAAAAACCGGACTGGATCCGGCCCGCCGCTCAAAAACCGGACCGGATCCGGCCCGTGGAACGGGTCGCCGCGCAAAAACCGGACTGGATCCGGCCCGCGGAACGGGTCGCCGCGCAAAAACCGGACCGGCTCCGGCCCGCCGCGCAAAAACCGGACCGGATCCGGCGCGCCGCGCAAAAACCAGACCGGATCCGGCCCGTGGAACGGGCCGCCGCGCAAAAACCGGACCGGATCCGGCCCTCGGAACAGGCTGCCGCTCAAAAACCGGACAGGATCCGGCCCGCGGAATGGGGCGCCTCGCAAAAACCGGACTGGATCCGGCCCGTGGAACGGGTCACCGCGCAAAAACAGGATCCGTCCCGCCGCGGAAAAACCGGACGGGATCCGGCTCGCAGAACGGGCCGCCACGCAAAAACCAGACCGGATCCGGCCCGCGGAAGGGGCCTCCGTGCAAAAACTGGACGGGATCCTGCCCGCCACGCAAAAACCGGACCGGATCCGGCCCGCGAAACGGGCCGCCGCGCAAAAACCGGACTGGATCCGTCCCGCGGAACAGGCTGTCACGCAAAAACCGGACCGGATCCGGCCCGCCGCACAAATACTGGACCGGATTCAGGCAAAGGAACGGGCCGCCGCGCAAAAACTGAACCGGATCCGGCCCGCAGAACGGGCTGCCGAGCGAAAAATGGGCGGGATCCATCCCGCGGAACGGGCCGCCGTGCAAAAACCGGACCGGATCCGCCCCGCGGAACGGGCCGCCGCGCAAAAACCGGACGGGATCCGGCCCGCGGAACGGGCCGCCGCGCTAAAACCGGACGATGTCCGGCCCGGTTTGCAAAAACCGGACCGGATCCAGCACGCCGAACAGGCCGCCGCGCAAAACCGGACGGGATCCGGCCCGCAGAACTGGTCGCCGCGCAAAAACTGGACCAATCTGGCCCGCGGAACGGGCTGCCGTGCAAAAACCGTAGCGGAACCGGCCCACGGAACGGGCCGCCGCGCAAAAGCCATACCGGATTAAGCCCGCGGAACAGGCCACCGTGGAAAAACCGGACGGGATCCGGCCCGCGGAACGGCCCGCCGCGCAAAAACGGGACCGGATCCGGCCCGCGGAACGGGCCGCCGCGCAAAAACCGGACCGGATCCAGCCCGCCGCGCAAACACCGGACCGGATCCGGCCCGCGGAAGGGGCCGCCGTGCAAAAACCGGACCGGATCCGGCCAGCGGAACAGGCCGCCGCGCAAAAAGCGGACCGGATCCGGCCCGCGGAACGGGCTGCCGCGCAAAAACCGGACCGGATCTGGCCTGCGAAACGGGCCGCCGCGCAAAAACCAGACCGGATATGGCCCGCGGAACGGGCCGCCGCGCAAATACCGGATCAGTTCCGGCCCGCAAAACGGGCCGCCGCGCAAAAACCGGACCGGATCCGGCCCGCGAAACAGGCCGCCACGCAAAAACTGGACCGGATCCGGCCTGCCGCTCAAAAACCGGACCGCGGAACGGGCCACCGCGCAAAAACGGGAACGGATCCATCCCACGGAATGGCCCGCCGCGCAAAAACCGGACGGGATCCGTCTCGCGGAACGGGCCGCCACGCAAAAACCGGACCGGATCCAGCCCACGGAACGGGCCGCCGCGCAAAAACCGGACGGGATCCGGCCCGCGGAACGGGCCGCTGCGCAAAAACCGGACAGGATCCGGCCCGTGGAACGGGCCGCCGCGCAAATACCGGACTGGATCCAGCCCGCGGAACGTGTCGCCGCGTAAAAACCGGACCCGATCCGGCCCGCGGAATGGGCTGCCGCGCAACAACCAACCAGATCAAGCCCGCGGAACAGGCTGCCGCGCAAAAACCGGACCGGATCCGGCATGCGAAA
Organism: Phalacrocorax carbo; assembly: GCF_963921805.1. Taxonomy (NCBI): domain Eukaryota; kingdom Metazoa; phylum Chordata; class Aves; order Suliformes; family Phalacrocoracidae; genus Phalacrocorax; species Phalacrocorax carbo. The sequence continues at coordinate 94,421 of NC_087523.1, forward strand.
CGGGCCGCCGCGCAAAAACCGGACCGGATCCGGCCCGCGGAACAGGCTGCCGCGCAAAAACCGGACTGGATCCGGCCCGCGGAAAGGGCCTCCGCGCAAAAACCGGACTGGATCCGTCCCGCGGAACAGGCCGTCACGCAAAAACCGCACAGGATCCGGCCCGCGAAACGGGCCGCCGCGCAAAAACGGGACCGGATCCGGCCCACGGATTGGCCCGCCGCGCAAAAACCGGACGGGATCTGTCCCGTGGAACGGACCGCCACGCAAAAACCGGACCGGATCCAGCCCACGGAACGGGCCGCCGCGCAAAAACCGGACGGATTCCGGCCTGCGAAACGGGCCGCCGCGCAAAAACTGGACGGTGTCCGTGCCGCGGAACAGGCCGTCACGCAAAAACCGGACCGGATCCTGCCCGCCGCGCAAAAACCGGACAGGATCCGGCCCGCGGAATGGGGCGCCTCGCAAAAACCGGACGGTATCCGGACCGTGGAACGGGTTGCCGCGCAAAAACCGGATCCGTCCCGCCGCGCAAAAACAGGACTGGATCTGGCTCACGGAACGGGCCGCCACGCAAAAACCGGACCGGATCCGTCCCGCGGAACAGGCCGCCGCGCAAAAACCGGACCGGATCCGGCTGCGGAACGGGCCGCCACGCAAAAACCGGACCGGATCCAGACCACGGAACGGGCCGCCGCACAAAAACCGGACGGGATCCGGCCCGCCGCGCAAAAACCGGACTGGATCCGGCCCACGGAACAGGCTGCCGCTCAAAAACCAACCAGATCCAGCCCGCGGAACAGGCTGCCGCGCAAAAACAAGACCGGATCCGGCCCGCGGAACAGGCCGCCGCGCAAAAACGGGACGGGATCCGGCCCGCGGAACGGGCCGCCGTGCAAAAACCGGACCGGAAGCGGCCGGCGAAACGGGCCGCCGCGCAAAAACCGGACTGGATCCGTCCCGCGGAACAGGCCGTCACGCAAAAACCGCACAGGATCCGGCCCGCAAAACGGGCCGCCGAGCGCAAAAAACGGACCGGATCCGGCACACAGAATGGCCCGCCGCACAAAAACCGGACAGGATGTGGCCCGCGGAACGGGCCGCCGCGCAAAAACCGGACCGGATCCAGCCCACGGAACGGGCCGCCGCGCAAAAACCGGACTGGATCCGGCCCGCCGCTCAAAAACCGGACCGGATCCGGCCCGCGGAACGGGCTGCCGCGCTACAACCAACCAGATCAAGCCCGCGGAACAGGCTGCCGCGCAAAAACCGGACCGGATCCGGCCTGCGAAACGGGCCGCCGCGCAGAGCCCAGACCGGATCCGGCCCGCCGCGCAAAAACTGGGCCGGATCAGGCCCGTGGGACGGGCCGCCACGCAAAAACCGGACTGGATCCGGCCCGCCGCTCAAAAACCGGACCGGATCCGGCCCGTGGAACGGGTCGCCGCGCAAAAACCGGACTGGATCCGGCCCGCGGAACGGGTCGCCGCGCAAAAACCGGACCGGCTCCGGCCCGCCGCGCAAAAACCGGACCGGATCCGGCGCGCCGCGCAAAAACCAGACCGGATCCGGCCCGTGGAACGGGCCGCCGCGCAAAAACCGGACCGGATCCGGCCCTCGGAACAGGCTGCCGCTCGAAAACCGGACAGGATCCGGCCCGCGGAATGGGGCGCCTCGCAAAAACCGGACTGGATCCGGCCCGTGGAACGGGTCACCGCGCAAAAACAGGATCCGTCCCGCCGCGGAAAAACCGGACGGGATCCGGCTCGCAGAACGGGCCGCCACGCAAAAACCAGACCGGATCCGGCCCGCGGAAGGGGCCTCCGTGCAAAAACTGGACGGGATCCTGCCCGCCACGCAAAAACCGGACCGGATCCGGCCCGCGAAACGGGCCGCCGCGCAAAAACCGGACTGGATCCGTCCCGCGGAACAGGCTGTCACGCAAAAACCGGACCGGATCCGGCCCGCCGCACAAATACTGGACCGGATTCAGGCAAAGGAACGGGCCGCCGCGCAAAAACTGGACCGGATCCGGCCCGCAGAACGGGCTGCCGAGCGAAAAATGGGCGGGATCCATCCCGCGGAACGGGCCGCCGTGCAAAAACCGGACCGGATCCGCCCCGCGGAACGGGCCGCCGCGCAAAAACCGGACGGGATCCGGCCCGCGGAACGGGCCGCCGCGCTAAAACCGGACGATGTCCGGCCCGGTTTGCAAAAACCGGACCGGATCCAGCACGCCGAACAGGCCGCCGCGCAAAAACCGGACGGGATCCGGCCCGCAGAACTGGTCGCCGCGCAAAAACTGGACCAATCTGGCCCGCGGAACGGGCTGCCGTGCAAAAACCGTAGCGGAACCGGCCCACGGAACGGGCCGCCGCGCAAAAGCCATACCGGATTAAGCCCGCGGAACAGGCCACCGTGGAAAAACCGGACGGGATCCGGCCCGCGGAACGGCCCGCCGCGCAAAAACGGGACCGGATCCGGCCCGCGGAACGGGCCGCCGCGCAAAAACCGGACCGGATCCAGCCCGCCGCGCAAACACCGGACCGGATCCGGCCCGCGGAAGGGGCCGCCGTGCAAAAACCGGACCGGATCCGGCCAGCGGAACAGGCCGCCGCGCAAAAAGCGGACCGGATCCGGCCCGCGGAACGGGCTGCCGCGCAAAAACCGGACCGGATCTGGCCTGCGAAACGGGCCGCCGCGCAAAAACCAGACCGGATATGGCCCGCGGAACGGGCCGCCGCGCAAATACCGGATCAGTTCCGGCCCGCAAAACGGGCCGCCGCGCAAAAACCGGATCGGATCCGGCCCGCGAAACAGGCCGCCACGCAAAAACTGGACCGGATCCGGCCTGCGGAACAGGCCGCCGTGCAAAAACCGGACGGGATCCGGCCTGCCGCACAAAAACCGGACCGCGGAACGGGCCACCGCGCAAAAACGGGAACGGATCCATCCCACGGAATGGCCCGCCGCGCAAAAACCGGACGGGATCCGTCTCGCGGAACGGGCCGCCACGCAAAAACCGGACCGGATCCAGCCCACGGAACGGGCCGCCGCGCAAAAACCGGACGGGATCCGGCCCGCGGAACGGGCCGCCGCGCAAAAACCGGACTGGATCCAGCCCGCGGAACGTGTCGCCGCGCAAAAACCGGACTGGATCCGGCCCGCCGCTCAAAAACCGGACAGGATCCGGCCCGTGGAACGGGCCGCCGCGCAAAAACCGGACTGGATCCAGCCCGCGGAACGTGTCGCCGCGCAAAAACCGGACCGGATCCGGCCCGCCGCGTAAAAACCGGACCCGATCCGGCCCGCGGAACGGGCTGCCGCGCAACAACCAACCAGATCAAGCCCGCGGAACAGGCTGCCGCGCAAAAACCGGACCGGATCCGGCCCGCGGAACGGGCCGCCGCGCAAAAACCGGACCGGATCCGGCCCGCGGAACAGGCTGCCGCGCAAAAACCGGACTGGATCCGGCCCGCGGAAAGGGCCTCCGCGCAAAAACCGGACTGGATCCGTCCCGCGGAGCAGGCCGTCACTCAAAAACCGCACAGGATCCGGCCCGCGGAACGGGCCGCCGCGCAAAAACCGGACGGGATCCGGCCCGCCGCGCAAAAACCGGACTGGATCCGGCCCACGGAACAGGCTGCCGCTCAAAAACCAACCAGATCCAGCCCGCGGAAGAGGGTGCCGCGCAAAAACAAGACCGGATCCGGCCCGCGGAACAGGCCGCCGCGCAAAAACAGGACCGGATCCGGCCCGCGGAACGGGCCGCCGTGCAAAAACCGGTCAGGATGCGGCCGGCGAAACGGGCCGCCGCGCAAAAACCGGACTGGATCCGACCCGCGGAAAAGGCAGTCACGCAAAAACCGGACTGGATCCGGCCCGCCGCTCAAAAACCGGACCGGATCCGGACCGCGGAACGGGCTGCCGCGCTACAACCAACCAGATCAAGCCCGCGGAACAGGCTGCCGCGCAAAAACCGGACCGGATCCGGCCTGCGAAACGGGCCGCCGCGCAGAGCCCAGACCGGATCCGGCCCGCCGCGCAAAAACTGGGCCGGATCAGGCCCGTGGAACGGGCCGCCGCGCAAAAACCGGACTGGATCCGGCCCGCGGAACGGGTCGCCGCGCAAAAACCGGACCGGATCCGGCCCTCGGAACAGGCTGCCGCTCAAAAACCGGACAGGATCCGGCCCGCGGAATGGGGCGCCTCGCAAAAACCGGACTGGATCCGGCCCGTGGAACGGGTCACCACGCAAAAACAGGATCCGGCCCGCCGCTCAAAAACCGGACGGGATCCGGCTCGCAGAACGGGCCGCCACGCAAAAACCAGACCGGATCCGGCCCGCGGAAGGGGCCTCCGTGCAAAAACTGGACGGGATCCTGCCCGCCGTGCAAAATCCGGACCGGATCCGGCCCGCGGAAGGGGCCGCCGCGCAAAAACTGGACGGGATCCGGCCCGCCGCACAAAAACCGGACTGGATCCGGCCCGCGGAACGGGCTGCCGCGCAAAAAACAACCAGATCCAGCCCGCGGAACAGGCTGCCGCGCAAAAACCGGACCGGAACCGGCCCGCGGAAGGGGCCGCCGCGCAAAAACTGGACGGGATCCAGCCCGCCACGCAAAAACCGGACTGGATCTGGCCCCCGGAACGGGCTGCCGCGCAAAAACCAACCAGATCCAGCCCGCGGAACAGGCTGCCGCGCAAAAACAAGACCGGATCCGGCCCGTGGAACAGGCCGCCGCGCAAAAACGGGACGGGATCCGGCCCGCGGAACGGGCCGCCGTGCAAAAACCGGACCGGATCCGGCCCGCGAAACGGGCCGCCGCGCAAAAACCGGACTGGATCCGTCCCGCGGAACAGGCTGTCACGCAAAAACCGGACCGGATCCGGCCCGCCGCACAAATACTGGACCGGATTCAGGCAAAGGAACGGGCCGCCGCGCAAAAACTGGACCGGATCCGGCCCGCAGAACGGGCTGCCGAGCGAAAAATGGGCGGGATCCATCCCGCGGAACGGGCCGCCGTGCAAAAACCGGACCGGATCCAGCCCGCGAAACAGGCCGCCACGCAAAAACCGGACCGGTTCCGGCCCGCAGAACGGGCAGCCGCGCAACAACCGGACCGTATCCGGCCCGCGAAACAGGCCGCCGCGCAAAAACCGTAAGGGATCCGGCCCGCGGAACGGGCCGCCGTGCAATAACCGGACAGGATCCGTCCCGCCGCGCAAAAACCCGACTGGACCCGGCCTGCGGAACGGGCCGCCGCGCAAAAACCGGACCCTATCCAGTTGGCGGAACAGTCCGCCACGCAAAAAATGGACGGGATCCGGACCGCAAAACAGGCCACCGCAGAAAAACCGGACGGGATCGGGCCCGCCGCACAAAAACCGGACCGTATCCGCCCCGCGGAACGGGCCGCCGCGCAAAAACCGGACCGGATCCGTCCCGCGGAACGGGCCGCCGCGCAAAAACCGGACGATGTCCGGCCCGGTTTGCAAAAACCGGACCGGATCCAGCACGCGGAACAGGCCGCCGCGCAAAAACCGGACGGGATCCGGCCCGCAGAACTGGTCGCCGCGCAAAAACTGGACCAATCTGGCCCGCGGAACGGGCTGCCGTGCAAAAACCGTAGCGGAACCGGCCCACGGAACGGGCTGCCGCGCAAAAGCCATACCGGATTAAGCCCGCGGAACAGGCCACCGTGGAAAAACCGGACGGGATCCGGCCCGCGGAACGGCCCGCCGCGCAAAAACGGGACCGGATCCGGCCCGCGGAACGGGCCGCCGCACAATATCCGGACCGGATCCGGCCCGCAGAATGAGCCGCCGCGCAAAAACCGGACCGGATCCGGCACGCGGAACAAGCCGCCGCGCTAAAACGGGACCGGATCCAGCCCGCAGAACCGGCCGCTGCGCAAAAACCGGACCAGATCCGGCCCGCCATGCAAAAACCGGACGGGATCCAGCCCGCGGAACGGGCTGCCGCACAAAAACCGGACCGGATCCAGCCCGCCGCGCAAAAACTGGACCGGATGCGGCCCGCGGAACGGGCTGCCGCGCAACAACCAGACCGGATGCGGCCCGCGGAAAAGGCCGCCGTGCAAAAACCGGACCGGATCCGGCCGGCCGCGCAAAAACGGGACTGGATCTGGCCCACGGAACAGGCCGCCACGCAAAAACCGGACCGGATCCGTCCCGCGGAACAGGCCGCCGCGCAAAAACCGGACCGGATCCGGCTGCGGAACGGGCCGCCACGCAAAAACCGGACCGGATCCGGCCCACGGAACAGGCTGCCGCTCAAAAACCAACCAGATCCAGCCCGCGGAACAGGGTGCCGCGCAAAAACAAGACCGGATCCGGCCCGCGGAACAGGCCGCCGCGCAAAAACCGGACCGGATCTGGCCCGCGGAACGGGCCGCCGTGCAAAAACCGGACCGGAAGCGGCCGGCGAAACGGGCCGCCGCGCAAAAACCGGACTGGATCCGACCCGCGGAACAGGCCGTCACGCAAAAACCGGACGGGATCCGGCCCGCGAAACGGGCCGCCGAGCGCAAAAAACGGACCGGATCCGGCACACAGAATGGCCCGCCGCACAAAAACCGGACAGGATGCGGCCCGCGGAACGGGCCGCGTGCAAAAACCGGACCGCATCCGGCCCGCGGAATGGTCCGCCGCGCAAAAACCGGACTGGATCCGGCCCGCCGCTCAAAAACCGGACCGGATCCGGACCGCGGAAGGGGCTGCCGCGCTACAACCAACCAGATCAAGCCCGCGGAACAGGCTGCCGCGCAAAAACCGGACCGGATCCAGCCTGCGAAACGGGCCACCGCGCAGAGCCCAGACCGGATCCGGCCCGCCACGCAAAAACTGGGCCGGATCAGGCCCGTGGAACGGGCCGCCGCGCAAAAACCGGACTGGATCCGGCCCGCGGAACGGGTCGCCGCGCAAAAACCGGACCGGCTCCGGCCCGCCGCGCAAAAACCGGACCGGATCCGGCGCGCCGCGCAAAAACCAGACCGGATCCGGCCCGTGGAACGGGCCGCCGCGCAAAAACCGGACCGGATCCGGCCCTCGGAACAGGCTGCCGCTCAAAAACCGGACAGGATCCGGCCCGCGGAATGGGGCGCCTCGCAAAAACCGGACTGGATCCGGCCCGTGGAACGGGTCACCACGCAAAAACAGGATCCGTCCCGCCGCGGAAAAACCGGACGGGATCCGGCTCGCAGAACGGGCCGCCACGCAAAAACCAGACCGGATCCGGCCCGCGGAAGGGGCCTCCGTGCAAAAACTGGACGGGATCCTGCCCGCCGTGCAAAATCCGGACCGGATCCGGCCCGCGGAAGGGGCCGCCGCGCAAAAACTGGACGGGATCCGGCCCGCCGCGCAAAAACCGGACTGGATCCGGCCCGCGGAACAGGCCGCCGCGCAAAAACCGGACCGGATCCGGCCTGCGAAACGGGCCGCCGTGCAAAAACTGGACCGGATCTGGCCTGCGAAACGGGCCGCCGCGCAAAAACCGGACTGGATCCGTCCCGCGGAACAGGCCGTCACGCAAAAACCGCATAGGATCCGGCCCGCGAAACGGGCCGCCGCGCAAAAAACGGACTGGATCCGGCACGCAGAATGGCCCGCCGCACAAAAACCGGACAGGATGCGGCCCGCGGAACGGGCCGCCGCACAAAAACCGGACCGCATCCGGCCCGCGGAATGGGCCGCCGCACAAAAACCGGACGGGATCCGGCCTGCCGCTCAAAAACCAGACCGCGGAACGGGCCACCGCGCAAATACGGGAACGGATCCATCCCACGGAATGGCCCGCCGCGCAAAAACCGGACGGGATCCGTCTCGCGGAACGGGCCGCCACGCAAAAACCGGACCGGATCCAGCCCACGGAACGGGCCGCCGCGCAAAAACCGGACGGGATCCGGCCCGCGGAACGGGCCGCCGCGCAAAAACCGGACTGGATCTGGCCCGCCGCTCAAAAACCGGACAGGATCCGGCCCGCGGAACGGGCCGCGTGCAAAAACCGGACTGGATCCAGCCCGCGGAACGTGTCGCCGCGCAAAAACCGGACCGGATCCGGCCCACCGCGTAAAAACCGGACCCGATCCGTCCCGCGGAACAGGCTGCCGCGCAACAACCAACCAGATCAAGCCCGCGGAACAGGCTGCCGCGCAAAAACCGGACCGGATCCGGCCTGCCAAACGGGCCGCCGCGCAAAAACCGGACCGGATCCGGCCCGCGGAACAGGCTGCCGCGCAAAAACCGGACTGGATCCGGCCCGCGGAATGGGCCTCCGCGCAAAAACCGGACGGGATCCGGCCCGCCGCGCAAAAACCGGACTGGATCCGGCCAGCGGAACGGGCTGCCGCGCAAAAACCAACCAGATCCAGCCCGCGGAACAGGCTGCCGCGCAAAAACAAGACCGGATCCGGCCCGCGGAACAGGGTGCCGCACAAAAACCGGACCGGATCCGGCCCGCGGAACGGGCCGCCGTGCAAAAACCGGACCGGATCCGGCCCGCGGAAGGGGCCTCCGCGCAAAAACCGGACCGGATCCGGCCCGCGGAAGGGGCATCCGCGCAAAAACCGGACTGGATCCGTCCCGCGGAACAGGCCGTCACGCAAAAACCGCACAGGATCCGGCCCGCGAAACGGGCCGCCGCGCAAAAACGGGACCGGATCCGGCCCACGGATTGGCCCGCCGCGCAAAAACCGGACGGGATCCGGCCTGCGAAACGGGCCGCCGCGCAAAAACTGGACGTTGTCCGTGCCGCGGAACAGGCCGTCACGCAAAAACCGGACAGGATCCGGCCCGCGGAATGGGGCGCCTCGCAAAAACCGGACGGTATCCGGACCGCGGAACGGGTCGCCGCGCAAAAACCGGATCCGTCCCGCCGCGCAAAAACAGGACTGGATCTGGCCCACGGAACGGGCCGCCACGCAAAAACCGGACCGGATCCGTCCCGCGGAACAGGCCGCCGCGCAAAAACCCGACGGGATCCGGCTGCGGAACGGGCCGCCACGCAAAAACCGGACCGGATCCAGCCCACGGAACGGGCCGCCGCACAAAAACCGGACGGGATCCGGCCCGCCGCGCAAAAACCGGACTGGATCCGGCCCACGGAACAGGCTGCCGCTCAAAAACCAACCAGATCCAGCCCGCGGAACAGGCTGCCGCGCAAAAACAAGACCGGATCCGGCCCGCGGAACAGGCCGCCGCGCAAAAACGGGACGGGATCCGGCCCGCGGAACGGGCCGCCGTGCAAAAACCGGACCGGAAGCGGCCGGCGAAACGGGCCGCCGCGCAAAAACCGGACTGGATCCGTCCCGCGGAACAGGCCGTCACGCAAAAACCGCACAGGATCCGGCCCGCAAAACGGGCCGCCGAGCGCAAAAAACGGACCGGATCCGGCACACAGAATGGCCCGCCGCACAAAAACCGGACAGGATGCGGCCCGCGGAACGGGCCGCCGCGCAAAAACCGGACCGGATCCAGCCCACGGAACGGGCCGCCGCGCAAAAACCGGACTGGATCCGGCCCGCCGCTCAAAAACCGGACCGGATCCGGCCCGCGGAACGGGCTGCCGCGCTACAACCAACCAGATCAAGCCCGCGGAACAGGCTGCCGCGCAAAAACCGGACCGGATCCGGCCTGCGAAACGGGCCGCCGCGCAGAGCCCAGACCGGATCCGGCCCGCCGCGCAAAAACTGGGCCGGATCAGGCCCGTGGAACGGGCCGCCGCGCAAAAACCGGACTGGATCCGGCCCGCCGCTCAAAAACCGGACCGGATCCGGCCCGCGGAACGGGTCGCCGCGCAAAAACCGGACTGGATCCGGCCCGCGGAACGGGTCGCCGCGCAAAAACCGGACCGGCTCCGGCCCGCCGCGCAAAAACCGGACCGGATCCGGCGCGCCGCGCAAAAACCAGACCGGATCCGGCCCGTGGAACGGGCCGCCGCGCAAAAACCGGACCAGATCCGGCCCTCGGAACAGGCTGCCGCTCAAAAACCGGACAGGATCCGGCCCGCGGAATGGGGCGCCTCGCAAAAACCGGACTGGATCCGGCCCGTGGAACGGGTCACCGCGCAAAAACAGGATCCGTCCCGCCGCGGAAAAACCGGACGGGATCCGGCTCGCAGAACGGGCCGCCACGCAAAAACCAGACCGGATCCGTCCCGCGGAAGGGGCCTCCGTGCAAAAACTGGACGGGATCCTGCCCGCCGTGCAAAATCCGGACCGGATCCGGCCCGCGGAAGGGGCCGCCGCGCAAAAACTGGACGGGATCCGGCCCGCCGCGCAAAAACCGGACTGGATCCGGCCCGCGGAACGGGCTGCCGCGCAAAAAACAACCAGATCCAGCCCGCGGAACAGGCTGCCGCGCAAAAACCGGACCGGAACCGGCCCGCGGAAGGGGCCGCCGCGCAAAAACTGGACGGGATCCAGCCCGCCACGCAAAAACCGGACCGGATCCAGCCCACGGAACGGGCCGCCGCGCAAAAACCGGACGGGATCCGGCCCGCCGCGCAAAAACCGGACTGGATCCGGCCCACGGAACAGGCTGCCGCTCAAAAACCAACCAGATCCAGCCCGCGGAACAGGGTGCCGCGCAAAAACAAGACCGGATCCGGCCCGCGGAACAGGCCGCCGCGCAAAAACCGGACCGGATCTGGCCCGCGGAACGGGCCGCCGTGCAAAAACCGGACGGGAAGCGGCCGGCGAAACGGGCCGCCGCGCAAAAACCGGACTGGATCCGACCCGCGGAACAGGCCGTCACGCAAAAACCGGACGGGATCCGGCCCGCGAAACCGGCCGCCGAGCGCAAAAAACGGACCGGATCCGGCACACAGAATGGCCCGCCGCACAAAAACCGGACCGGATCCGGACCGCGGAACGGGCTGCCGCGCTACAACCAACCAGATCAAGCCCGCGGAACAGGCTGCCGCGCAAAAACCGGACCGGATCCGGCCTGCGAAACGGGCCGCCGCGCAGAGCCCAGACCGGATCCGGCCCGCCGCGCAAAAACTGGGCCGGATCAGGCCCGTGGAACGGGCCGCCGCGCAAAAACCGGACTGGATCCGGCCCGCGGAACGGGTCGCCGCGCAAAAACCGGACCGGCTCCGGCCCGCCGCGCAAAAACCGGACCGGATCCGGCGCGCCGCGCAAAAACCAGACCGGATCCGGCCCGTGGAACGGGCCGCCGCGCAAAAACCGGACCGGATCCGGCCCTCGGAACAGGCTGCCGCTCAAAAACCGGACAGGATCCGGCCCGCGGAATGGGGCGCCTCGCAAAAACCGGACTGGATCCGGCCCGTGGAACGGGTCACCACGCAAAAACAGGATCCGTCCCGCCGCGGAAAAACCGGACGGGATCCGGCTCGCAGAACGGGCCGCCACGCAAAAACCAGACCGGATCCGTCCCGCGGAAGGGGCCTCCGTGCAAAAACTGGACGGGATCCTGCCCGCCGTGCAAAATCCGGACCGGATCCGGCCCGCGGAAGGGGCCGCCGCGCAAAAACCGGACGGGATCCGGCCCGCCGCGCAAAAACCGGACTGGATCCGGCCCGCGGAACGGGCTGCCGCGCAAAAAACAACCAGATCCAGCCCGCGGAACAGGCTGCCGCGCAAAAACCGGACCGGAACCGGCCCGCGGAAGGGGCCGCCGCGCAAAAACTGGACGGGATCCAGCCCGCCACGCAAAAACCGGACTGGATCTGGCCCCCGGAACGGGCTGCCGCGCAAAAACCAACCAGATCCAGCCCGCGGAACAGGCTGCCGCGCAAAAACAAGACCGGATCCGGCCCGTGGAACAGGCCGCCACGCAAAAACCGGACCGGATCCGGCCCGCGGAACGGGCCGCCGTGCAAAAACCGGACCGGAAGCGGCCCGCGAAACGGGCCGCCGCGCAAAAACCGGACTGGATCCGTCCCGCGGAACAGGCTGTCACGCAAAAACCGGACCGGATCCGGCCCGCCGCACAAATACTGGACCGGATTCAGGCAAAGGAACGGGCCGCCGCGCAAAAACTGGACCGGATCCGGCCCGCGGAACGGGCTGCCGAGCGAAAAATGGGCGGGATCCATCCCGCGGAACGGGCCGCCGTGCAAAAACCGGACGGGATCCAGCCCGCCAAACAGGCCACCGCAGAAAAACCGGACGGGATCGGGCCCGCCGCACAAAAACCGGACCGTATCCGCCCCGCGGAACGGGCCGCCGCGCAAAAACCGGACCGGATCCGGCCCGCGGAACGGGTCGCCGCGCAAAAACCGGACGATGTCCGGCCCGGTTTGCAAAAACCGGACCGGATCCAGCACGCGGAACAGGCCGCCGCGCAAAAACCGGACGGGATCCGGCCCGCAGAACTGGTCGCCGCGCAAAAACTGGACCAATCTGGCCCGCGGAACGGGCTGCCGTGCAAAAACCGTAGCGGAACCGGCCCACGGAACGGGCTGCCGCGCAAAAGCCATACCGGATTAAGCCCGCGGAACAGGCCACCGTGGAAAAACCGGACGGGATCCGGCCCGCGGAACGGCCCGCCGCGCAAAAACGGGACCGGATCCGGCCCGCGGAACGGGCCGCCGCACAATATCCGGACCGGATTCTGCCCGCAGAATGAGCCGCCGCGCAAAAACCGGACCGGATCCGGCACGCGGAACAAGCCGCCGCGCTAAAACGGGACCGGATCCAGCCCGCAGAACCGGCCGCTGCGCAAAAACCGGACCGGATCCGGCCCGCCATGCAAAAACCGGACGGGATCCAGCCCGCGGAACGGGCTGCCGCACAAAAACCGGACCGGATCCAGCCCGCCGCGCAAAAACTGGACCGGATGCGGCCCGCGGAACGGGCTGCCGCGCAACAACCAGACCGGATGCGGCCCGCGGAAAAGGCCGCCGTGCAAAAACCGGACCGGATCCGGCCGGCCGCGCAAAAACGGGACTGGATCTGGCCCACGGAACAGGCCGCCACGCAAAAACCGGACCGGATCCGTCCCGCGGAACAGGCCGCCGCGCAAAAACCGGACCGGATCCGGCTGCGGAACGGGCCGCCACGCAAAAACCGGACCGGATCCAGCCCACGGAACGGGCCGCCGCGCAAAAACCGGACGGGATCCGGCCCGCCACGCAAAAACTGGGCCGGATCAGGCCCGTGGAACGGGCCGCCGCGCAAAAACCGGACTGGATCCGGCCCGCGGAACGGGTCGCCGCGCAAAAACCGGACCGGCTCCGGCCCGCCGCGCAAAAACCGGACCGGATCCGGCGCGCCGCGCAAAAACCAGACCGGATCCGGCCCGTGGAACGGGCCGCCGCGCAAAAACCGGACCGGATCCGGCCCTCGGAACAGGCTGCCGCTCAAAAACCGGACAGGATCCGGCCCGCGGAATGGGGCGCCTCGCAAAAACCGGACTGGATCCGGCCCGTGGAACGGGTCACCACGCAAAAACAGGATCCGTCCCGCCGCGGAAAAACCGGACGGGATCCGGCTCGCAGAACGGGCCGCCACGCAAAAACCAGACCGGATCCGGCCCGCGGAAGGGGCCTCCGTGCAAAAACTGGACGGGATCCTGCCCGCCGTGCAAAATCCGGACCGGATCCGGCCCGCGGAAGGGGCCGCCGCGCAAAAACTGGACGGGATCCGGCCCGCCGCGCAAAAACCGGACTGGATCCGGCCCGCGGAACAGGCCGCCGCGCAAAAACCGGACCGGATCCGGCCTGCGAAACGGGCCGCCGTGCAAAAACTGGACCGGATCTGGCCTGCGAAACGGGCCGCCGCGCAAAAACCGGACTGGATCCGTCCCGCGGAACAGGCCGTCACGCAAAAACCGCATAGGATCCGGCCCGCGAAACGGGCCGCCGCGCAAAAAACGGACTGGATCCGGCACGCAGAATGGCCCGCCGCACAAAAACCGGACAGGATGCGGCCCGCGGAACGGGCCGCCGCACAAAAACCGGACCGCATCCGGCCCGCGGAATGGGCCGCCGCACAAAAACCGGACGGGATCCGGCCTGCCGCTCAAAAACCAGACCGCGGAACGGGCCACCGCGCAAATACGGGAACGGATCCATCCCACGGAATGGCCCGCCGCGCAAAAACCGGACGGGATCCGTCTCGCGGAACGGGCCGCCACGCAAAAACCGGACCGGATCCAGCCCACGGAACGGGCCGCCGCGCAAAAACCGGACGGGATCCGGCCCGCAGAACGGGCCGCCGCGCAAAAACCGGACTGGATCTGGCCCGCCGCTCAAAAACCGGACAGGATCCGGCCCGCGGAACGGGCCGCGTGCAAAAACCGGACTGGATCCAGCCCGCGGAACGTGTCGCCGCGCAAAAACCGGACCGGATCCGGCCCACCGCGTAAAAACCGGACCCGATCCGTCCCGCGGAACAGGCTGCCGCGCAACAACCAACCAGATCAAGCCCGCGGAACAGGCTGCCGCGCAAAAACCGGACCGGATCCGGCCTGCCAAACGGGCCGCCGCGCAAAAACCGGACCGGATCCGGCCCGCGGAACAGGCTGCCGCGCAAAAACCGGACTGGATCCGGCCCGCGGAATGGGCCTCCGCGCAAAAACCGGACGGGATCCGGCCCGCCGCGCAAAAACCGGACTGGATCCGGCCAGCGGAACGGGCTGCCGCGCAAAAACCAACCAGATCCAGCCCGCGGAACAGGCTGCCGCGCAAAAACAAGACCGGATCCGGCCCGCGGAACAGGGTGCCGCACAAAAACCGGACCGGATCCGGCCCGCGGAACGGGCCGCCGTGCAAAAACCGGACCGGATCCGGCCCGCGGAAGGGGCCTCCGCGCAAAAACCGGACTGGATCCGGCCCGCGGAAGGGGCCTCCGCGCAAAAACCGGACTGGATCCGTCCCGCGGAACAGGCCGTCACGCAAAAACCGCACAGGATCCGGCCCGCGAAACGGGCCGCCGCGCAAAAACGGGACCGGATCCGGCCCACGGATTGGCCCGCCGCGCAAAAACCGGACGGGATCCGGCCTGCGAAACGGGCCGCCGCGCAAAAACTGGACGTTGTCCGTGCCGCGGAACAGGCCGTCACGCAAAAACCGGACAGGATCCGGCCCGCGGAATGGGGCGCCTCGCAAAAACCGGACGGTATCCGGACCGCGGAACGGGTCGCCGCGCAAAAACCGGATCCGTCCCGCCGCGCAAAAACAGGACTGGATCTGGCCCACGGAACGGGCCGCCACGCAAAAACCGGACCGGATCCGTCCCGCGGAACAGGCCGCCGCGCAAAAACCCGACGGGATCCGGCTGCGGAACGGGCCGCCACGCAAAAACCGGACCGGATCCAGCCCACGGAACGGGCCGCCGCACAAAAACCGGACGGGATCCGGCCCGCCGCGCAAAAACCGGACTGGATCCGGCCCACGGAACAGGCTGCCGCTCAAAAACCAACCAGATCCAGCCCGCGGAACAGGCTGCCGCGCAAAAACAAGACCGGATCCGGCCCGCGGAACAGGCCGCCGCGCAAAAACGGGACGGGATCCGGCCCGCGGAACGGGCCGCCGTGCAAAAACCGGACCGGAAGCGGCCGGCGAAACGGGCCGCCGCGCAAAAACCGGACTGGATCCGTCCCGCGGAACAGGCCGTCACGCAAAAACCGCACAGGATCCGGCCCGCAAAACGGGCCGCCGAGCGCAAAAAACGGACCGGATCCGGCACACAGAATGGCCCGCCGCACAAAAACCGGACAGGATGCGGCCCGCGGAACGGGCCGCCGCGCAAAAACCGGACCGGATCCAGCCCACGGAACGGGCCGCCGCGCAAAAACCGGACTGGATCCGGCCCGCCGCTCAAAAACCGGACCGGATCCGGCCCGCGGAACGGGCTGCCGCGCTACAACCAACCAGATCAAGCCCGCGGAACAGGCTGCCGCGCAAAAACCGGACCGGATCCGGCCTGCGAAACGGGCCGCCGCGCAGAGCCCAGACCGGATCCGGCCCGCCGCGCAAAAACTGGGCCGGATCAGGCCCGTGGAACGGGCCGCCGCGCAAAAACCGGACTGGATCCGGCCCGCCGCTCAAAAACCGGACCGGATCCGGCCCGTGGAACGGGTCGCCGCGCAAAAACCGGACTGGATCCGGCCCGCGGAACGGGTCGCCGCGCAAAAACCGGACCGGCTCCGGCCCGCCGCGCAAAAACCGGACCGGATCCGGCGCGCCGCGCAAAAACCAGACCGGATCCGGCCCGTGGAACGGGCCGCCGCGCAAAAACCGGACCAGATCCGGCCCTCGGAACAGGCTGCCGCTCAAAAACCGGACAGGATCCGGCCCGCGGAATGGGGCGCCTCGCAAAAACCGGACTGGATCCGGCCCGTGGAACGGGTCACCGCGCAAAAACAGGATCCGTCCCGCCGCGGAAAAACCGGACGGGATCCGGCTCGCAGAACGGGCCGCCACGCAAAAACCAGACCGGATCCGTCCCGCGGAAGGGGCCTCCGTGCAAAAACTGGACGGGATCCTGCCCGCCGTGCAAAATCCGGACCGGATCCGGCCCGCGGAAGGGGCCGCCGCGCAAAAACTGGACGGGATCCGGCCCGCCGCGCAAAAACCGGACTGGATCCGGCCCGCGGAACGGGCTGCCGCGCAAAAAACAACCAGATCCAGCCCGCGGAACAGGCTGCCGCGCAAAAACCGGACCGGAACCGGCCCGCGGAAGGGGCCGCCGCGCAAAAACTGGACGGGATCCAGCCCGCCACGCAAAAACCGGACTGGATCTGGCCCCCGGAACGGGCTGCCGCGCAAAAACCAACCAGATCCAGCCCGCGGAACAGGCTGCCGCGCAAAAACAAGACCAGATCCGGCCCGTGGAACAGGCCGCCACGCAAAAACCGGACCGGATCCGGCCCGCGGAACGGGCCGCCGTGCAAAAACCGGACCGGATCCGGCCCGTGAAACGGGCCGCCGCGCAAAAACCGGACTGGATCCGTCCCGCGGAACAGGCTGTCACGCAAAAACCGGACCGGATCCGGCCCGCCGCACAAATACTGGACCGGATTCAGGCAAAGGAACGGGCCGCCGCGCAAAAACTGGACCGTATCCGGCCCGCGGAACGGGCTGCCGAGCGAAAAATGGGCGGGATCCATCCCGCGGAACGGGCCGCCGTGCAAAAACCGGAAGGGATCCAGCCCGCGAAACAGGCCGCCACGCAAAAACCGGACCGGATCCGGCCCGCAGAACGGGCAGCCGCGCAACAAGCGGACCGTATCCGGCCCGCGAAACAGGCCGCCGCGCAAAAACCGTAAGGGATCCGGCCCGCGGAACGGGCCGCCGTGCAATAACCGGACAGGATCCGTCCCGCCGCGCAAAAACCCGACTGGACCCGGCCTGCGGAACGGGCCGCCGCGCAAAAACCGGACCCTATCCAGTTGGCGGAACAGTCCGCCACGCAAAAAATGGACGGGATCCGGACCGCAAAACAGGCCACCGCAGAAAAACCGGACGGGATCGGGCCCGCCGCACAAAAACCGGACCGGATCCGCCCCGCGGAACGGGCCGCCGCGCAAAAACCGGACCGGATCCGGCCCGCGGAACGGGCCGCCGCGCAAAAACCGGACGATGTCCGGCCCGGTTTGCAAAAACCGGACCGGATCCAGCACGCGGAACAGGCCGCCGCGCAAAAACCGGACAGGATCCGGCCCGCAGAACTGGTCGCCGCGCAAAAACTGGACCGATCTGGCCCACGGAACGGGCTGCCGTGCAAAAACCGTAGCGGAACCGGCCCACGGAACGGGCTGCCGCGCAAAAGCCATACCGGATTAAGCCCGCGGAACAGGCCACCGTGGAAAAACCGGACGGGATCCGGCCCGCGGAACGGCCCGCCGCGCAAAAACGGGACCGGATCCGGCCCGCGGAACGGGCCGCCGCACAATATCCGGACCGGATCCGGCCCGCAGAATGAGCCGCCGCGCAAAAACCGGACCGGATCCGGCACGCGGAACAAGCCGCCGCGCTAAAACGGGACCGGATCCAGCCCGCAGAACCGGCCGCTGCGCAAAAACCGGACCGGATCCGGCCCGCCATGCAAAAACCGGACGGGATCCAGCCCGCGGAACGGGCTGCCGCACAAAAACCGGACCGGATCCAGCCCGCCGCGCAAAAACTGGACCGGATGCGGCCCGCGGAACGGGCTGCCGTGCAACAACCAGACCGGATGCGGCCCGCGGAAAAGGCCGCCGTGCAATAACCGGACCGGATCCGGCCGGCCGCGAAAAACGGGACTGGATCCGGCCCACGGAACAGGCCGCCACGCAAAAACCGGACCGGATCCGTCCCGCGGAAGAGGCCGCCGCGCAAAAACCGGACCGGATCCGGCTGCGGAACGGGCCGCCACGCAAAAACCGGACCGGATCCAGCCCACGGAACGGGCCGCCGCGCAAAAACCGGACGGGATCCGGCCCGCCGCGCAAAAACCGGACTGGATCCGGCCCACGGAACAGGCTGCCGCTCAAAAACCAACCAGATCCAGCCCGCGGAACAGGGTGCCGCGCAAAAACAAGACCGGATCCGGCCCGCGGAACAGGCCGCCGCGCAAAAACCGGACCGGATCTGGCCCGCGGAACGGGCCGCCGTGCAAAAACCGGACGGGAAGCGGCCGGCGAAACGGGCCGCCGCGCAAAAACCGGACTGGATCCGACCCGCGGAACAGGCCGTCACGCAAAAACCGGACGGGATCCGGCCCGCGAAACCGGCCGCCGAGCGCAAAAAACGGACCGGATCCGGCACACAGAATGGCCCGCCGCACAAAAACCGGACCGGATCCGGACCGCGGAACGGGCTGCCGCGCTACAACCAACCAGATCAAGCCCGCGGAACAGGCTGCCGCGCAAAAACCGGACCGGATCCGGCCTGCGAAACGGGCCGCCGCGCAGAGCCCAGACCGGATCCGGCCCGCCGCGCAAAAACTGGGCCGGATCAGGCCCGTGGAACGGGCCGCCGCGCAAAAACCGGACTGGATCCGGCCCGCGGAACGGGTCGCCGCGCAAAAACCGGACCGGCTCCGGCCCGCCGCGCAAAAACCGGACCGGATCCGGCGCGCCGCGCAAAAACCAGACCGGATCCGGCCCGTGGAACGGGCCGCCGCGCAAAAACCGGACCGGATCCGGCCCTCGGAACAGGCTGCCGCTCAAAAACCGGACAGGATCCGGCCCGCGGAATGGGGCGCCTCGCAAAAACCGGACTGGATCCGGCCCGTGGAACGGGTCACCACGCAAAAACAGGATCCGTCCCGCCGCGGAAAAACCGGACGGGATCCGGCTCGCAGAACGGGCCGCCACGCAAAAACCAGACCGGATCCGTCCCGCGGAAGGGGCCTCCGTGCAAAAACTGGACGGGATCCTGCCCGCCGTGCAAAATCCGGACCGGATCCGGCCCGCGGAAGGGGCCGCCGCGCAAAAACCGGACGGGATCCGGCCCGCCGCGCAAAAACCGGACTGGATCCGGCCCGCGGAACGGGCTGCCGCGCAAAAAACAACCAGATCCAGCCCGCGGAACAGGCTGCCGCGCAAAAACCGGACCGGAACCGGCCCGCGGAAGGGGCCGCCGCGCAAAAACTGGACGGGATCCAGCCCGCCACGCAAAAACCGGACTGGATCTGGCCCCCGGAACGGGCTGCCGCGCAAAAACCAACCAGATCCAGCCCGCGGAACAGGCTGCCGCGCAAAAACAAGACCGGATCCGGCCCGTGGAACAGGCCGCCACGCAAAAACCGGACCGGATCCGGCCCGCGGAATGGGCCGCCGTGCAAAAACCGGACCGGAAGCGGCCCGCGAAACGGGCCGCCGCGCAAAAACCGGACTGGATCCGTCCCGCGGAACAGGCTGTCACGCAAAAACCGGACCGGATCCGGCCCGCCGCACAAATACTGGACCGGATTCAGGCAAAGGAACGGGCCGCCGCGCAAAAACTGGACCGGATCCGGCCCGCGGAACGGGCTGCCGAGCGAAAAATGGGCGGGATCCATCCCGCGGAACGGGCCGCCGTGCAAAAACCGGACGGGATCCAGCCCGCCAAACAGGCCACCGCAGAAAAACCGGACGGGATCGGGCCCGCCGCACAAAAACCGGACCGTATCCGCCCCGCGGAACGGGCCGCCGCGCAAAAACCGGACCGGATCCGGCCCGCGGAACGGGTCGCCGCGCAAAAACCGGACGATGTCCGGCCCGGTTTGCAAAAACCGGACCGGATCCAGCACGCGGAACAGGCCGCCGCGCAAAAACCGGACGGGATCCGGCCCGCAGAACTGGTCGCCGCGCAAAAACTGGACCAATCTGGCCCGCGGAACGGGCTGCCGTGCAAAAACCGTAGCGGAACCGGCCCACGGAACGGGCTGCCGCGCAAAAGCCATACCGGATTAAGCCCGCGGAACAGGCCACCGTGGAAAAACCGGACGGGATCCGGCCCGCGGAACGGCCCGCCGCGCAAAAACGGGACCGGATCCGGCCCGCGGAACGGGCCGCCGCACAATATCCGGACCGGATTCTGCCCGCAGAATGAGCCGCCGCGCAAAAACCGGACCGGATCCGGCACGCGGAACAAGCCGCCGCGCTAAAACGGGACCGGATCCAGCCCGCAGAACCGGCCGCTGCGCAAAAACCGGA
The DNA here is from genome assembly GCF_963921805.1 of Phalacrocorax carbo. Lineage (NCBI taxonomy): Eukaryota > Metazoa > Chordata > Aves > Suliformes > Phalacrocoracidae > Phalacrocorax > Phalacrocorax carbo. Next base: position 115,031 of record NC_087523.1, read on the forward strand.
CCGGATCCGGCCCGCCATGCAAAAACCGGACGGGATCCAGCCCGCGGAACGGGCTGCCGCACAAAAACCGGACCGGATCCAGCCCGCCGCGCAAAAACTGGACCGGATGCGGCCCGCGGAACGGGCTGCCGCGCAACAACCAGACCGGATGCGGCCCGCGGAAAAGGCCGCCGTGCAAAAACCGGACCGGATCCGGCCGGCCGCGCAAAAACGGGACTGGATCTGGCCCACGGAACAGGCCGCCACGCAAAAACCGGACCGGATCCGTCCCGCGGAACAGGCCGCCGCGCAAAAACCGGACCGGATCCGGCTGCGGAACGGGCCGCCACGCAAAAACCGGACCGGATCCAGCCCACGGAACGGGCCGCCGCGCAAAAACCGGACGGGATCCGGCCCGCCGCGCAAAAGCCGGACTGGATCCGGCCCACGGAACAGGCTGCCGCTCAAAAACCAACCAGATCCAGCCCGCGGAACAGGGTGCCGCGCAAAAACAAGACCGGATCCGGCCCGCGGAACAGGCCGCCGCGCAAAAACGGGACGGGATCCGGCCCGCGGAACGGGCCGCCGTGCAAAAACCGGACCGGAAGCGGCCGGCGAAACGGGCCGCCGCGCAAAAACCGGACTGGATCCGTCCCGCGGAACAGGCCGTCACGCAAAAACCGGACGGGATCCGGCCCGCGAAACGGGCCGCCGAGCGCAAAAAACGGACCGGATCCGGCACACAGAATGGCCCGCCGCACAAAAACCGGACAGGATGCGGCCCGCGGAACGGGCCGCGCGCAAAAACCGGACCGCATCCGGCCCGCGGAATGGGCCGCCGCGCAAAAACCGGACTGGATCCGGCCCGCCGCTCAAAAACCGGACCGGATCCGGACCGCGGAACGGGCTGCCGCGCTACAACCAACCAGATCAAGCCCGCGGAGCAGGCTGCCGCGCAAAAACCGGACCGGATCCGGCCTGCGAAACGGGCCGCCGCGCAGAGCCCAGACCGGATCCGGCCCGCCGCGCAAAAACTGGGCCGGATCAGGCCCGTGGAACGGGCCGCCGCGCAAAAACCGGACTGGATCCGGCCCGCGGAACGGGTCGCCGCGCAAAAACCGGACCGGCTCCGGCCCGCCGCGCAAAAACCGGACCGGATCCGGCGCGCCGCGCAAAAACCAGACCGGATCCGGCCCGTGGAACGGGCCGCCGCGCAAAAACCGGACCGGATCCGGCCCTCGGAACAGGCTGCCGCTCAAAAACCGGACAGGATCCGGCCCGCGAAATGGGGCGCCTCGCAAAAACCGGACTGGATCCGGCCCGCGGAACGGGTCACCACGCAAAAACAGGATCCGTCCCGCCGCGGAAAAACCGGACGGGATCCGGCTCGCAGAACGGGCCGCCACGCAAAAACCAGACCGGATCCGGCCCGCGGAAGGGGCCTCCGTGCAAAAACTGGACGGGATCCTGCCCGCCGTGCAAAATCCGGACCGGATCCGGCCCGCGGAAGGGGCCGCCGCGCAAAAACTGGACGGGATCCGGCCCGCCGCGCAAAAACCGGACTGGATCCGGCCCGCGGAACGGGCTGCCGCGCAAAAAACAACCAGATCCAGCCCGCGGAACAGGCTGCCGCGCAAAAACCGGACCGGAACCGGCCCGCGGAAGGGGCCGCCGCGCAAAAACTGGACGGGATCCAGCCCGCGGAACGGGCCGCCGTGCAAAAACCGGACCGGATCCGGCCCGCGAAACGGGCCGCCGCGCAAAAACCGGACTGGATCCGTCCCGCGGAACAGGCTGTCACGCAAAAACCGGACCGGATCAGGCCCGCCGCACAAATACTGGACCGGATTCAGGCAAAGGAACGGGCCGCCGCGCAAAAACTGGACCGGATCCGGCCCGCGGAACGGGCTGCCGAGCGAAAAATGGGCGGGATCCATCCCGCGGAACGGGCCGCCGTGCAAAAACCGGACGGGATCCAGCCCGCGAAACAGGCCGCCACGCAAAAACCGGACCGGATCCGGCCCGCAGAACGGGCAGCCGCGCAACAACCGGACCGTATCCGGCCCGCGAAACAGGCCGCCGCGCAAAAACCGTAAGGGATCCGGCCCGCGGAACGGGCCGCCGTGCAATAACCGGACAGGATCCGTCCCGCCGCGCAAAAACCCGACTGGACCCGGCCTGCGGAACGGGCCGCCGCGCAAAAACCGGACCCTATCCAGTTGGCGGAACAGTCCGCCACGCAAAAACCGGACCGGATCCGGCCCGCGGAACGGGCCGCCGCGCAAAAACCGGACGATGTCCGGCCCGGTTTGCAAAAACCGGACCGGATCCAGCACGCGGAACAGGCCGCCGCGCAAAAACCGGACGGGATCCGGCCCGCAGAACTGGTCGCCGCGCAAAAACTGGACCAATCTGGCCCGCGGAACGGGCTGCCGTGCAAAAACCGTAGCGGAACCGGCCCACGGAACGGGCTGCCGCGCAAAAGCCATACCGGATTAAGCCCGCGGAACAGGCCACCGTGGAAAAACCGGACGGGATCCGGCCCGCGGAACGGCCCGCCGCGCAAAAACGGGACCGGATCCGGCCCGCGGAACGGGCCGCCGCACAATATCCGGACCGGATTCGGCCCGCAGAATGAGCCGCCGCGCAAAAACCGGACCGGATCCGGCACGCGGAACAAGCCGCCGCGCTAAAACGGGACCGGATCCAGCCCGCAGAACCGGCCGCTGCGCAAAAACCGGACCGGATCCGGCCCGCCATGCAAAAACCGGACGGGATCCAGCCCGCGGAACGGGCTGCCGCACAAAAACCGGACCGGATCCAGCCCGCTGCGCAAAAACTGGACCGGATGCGGCCCGCGGAACGGGCTGCCGCGCAACAACCAGACCGGATGCGGCCCGCGGAAAAGGCCGCCGTGCAAAAACCGGACCGGATCCGGCCGGCCGCGCAAAAACGGGACTGGATCTGGCCCACGGAACAGGCCGCCACGCAAAAACCGGACCGGATCCGTCCCGCGGAACAGGCCGCCGCGCAAAAACCGGACGGGATCCGGCTGCGGAACGGGCCGCCACGCAAAAACCGGACCGGATCCAGCCCACGGAACGGGCCGCCGCGCAAAAACCGGACGGGATCCGGCCCGCCGCGCAAAAACCGGACTGGATCCGGCCCACGGAACAGGCTGCCGCTCAAAAACCAACCAGATCCAGCCCGCGGAACAGGGTGCCGCGCAAAAACAAGACCGGATCCGGCCCGCGGAACAGGCCGCCGCGCAAAAACGGGACGGGATCCGGCCCGCGGAACGGGCCGCCGTGCAAAAACCGGACCGGAAGCGGCCGGCGAAACGGGCCGCCGCGCAAAAACCGGACTGGATCCGTCCCGCGGAACAGGCCGTCACGCAAAAACCGGACGGGATCCGGCCCGCGAAACGGGCCGCCGAGCGCAAAAAACGGACCGGATCCGGCACACAGAATGGCCCGCCGCACAAAAACCGGACAGGATGCGGCCCGCGGAACGGGCCGCGTGCAAAAACCGGACCGCATCCGGCCCGCGGAATGGGCCGCCGCGCAAAAACCGGACTGGATCCGGCCCGCCGCTCAAAAACCGGACCGGATCCGGACCGCGGAACGGGCTGCCGCGCTACAACCAACCAGATCAAGCCCGCGGAACAGGCTGCCGCGCAAAAACCGGACCGGATCCGGCCTGCGAAACGGGCCGCCGCGCAGAGCCCAGACCGGATCCGGCCCGCCGCGCAAAAACTGGGCCGGATCAGGCCCGTGGAACGGGCCGCCGCGCAAAAACCGGACTGGATCCGGCCCGCGGAATGGGTCGCCGCGCAAAAACCGGACCGGCTCCGGCCCGCCGCGCAAAAACCGGACCGGATCCGGCGCGCCGCGCAAAAACCAGACCGGATCCGGCCCGTGGAACGGGCCGCCGCGCAAAAACCGGACCGGATCCGGCCCTCGGAACAGGCTGCCGCTCAAAAACCGGACAGGATCCGGCCCGCGAAATGGGGCGCCTCGCAAAAACCGGACTGGATCCGGCCCGTGGAACGGGTCACCACGCAAAAACAGGATCCGTCCCGCCGCGGAAAAACCGGACGGGATCCGGCTCGCAGAACGGGCCGCCACGCAAAAACCAGACCGGATCCGGCCCGCGGAAGGGGCCTCCGTGCAAAAACTGGACGGGATCCTGCCCGCCGTGCAAAATCCGGACCGGATCCGGCCCGCGGAAGGGGCCGCCGCGCAAAAACTGGACGGGATCCGGCCCGCCGCGCAAAAACCGGACTGGATCCGGCCCGCGGAACGGGCTGCCGCGCAAAAAACAACCAGATCCAGCCCGCGGAACAGGCTGCCGCGCAAAAACCGGACCGGAACCGGCCCGCGGAAGGGGCCGCCGCGCAAAAACTGGACGGGATCCAGCCCGCCACGCAAAAACCGGACTGGATCTGGCCCCCGGAACGGGCTGCCGCGCAAAAACCAACCAGATCCAGCCCGCGGAACAGGCTGCCGCGCAAAAACAAGACCGGATCCGGCCCGTGGAACAGGCCGCCACGCAAAAACCGGACCGGATCCGGCCCGCGGAACGGGCCGCCGTGCAAAAACCGGACCGGATCCGGCCCGCGAAACGGGCCGCCGCGCAAAAACCGGACTGGATCCGTCCCGCGGAACAGGCTGTCACGCAAAAACCGGACCGGATCCGGCCCGCCGCACAAATACTGGACCGGATTCAGGCAAAGGAACGGGCCGCCGCGCAAAAACTGGACCGGATCCGGCCCGCGGAACGGGCTGCCGAGCGAAAAATGGGCGGGATCCATCCCGCGGAACGGGCCGCCGTGCAAAAACCGGAAGGGATCCAGCCCGCGAAACAGGCCGCCACGCAAAAACCGGACCGGATCCGGCCCGCAGAACGGGCAGCCGCGCAACAACCGGACCGTATCCGGCCCGCGAAACAGGCCGCCGCGCAAAAACCGTAAGGGATCCGGCCCGCGGAACGGGCCGCCGTGCAATAACCGGACAGGATCCGTCCCGCCGCGCAAAAACCCGACTGGACCCGGCCTGCGGAACGGGCCGCCGCGCAAAAACCGGACCCTATCCAGTTGGCGGAACAGTCCGCCACGCAAAAAATGGACGGGATCCGGCCCGCGGAACGGGCCGCCGCGCAAAAACCGGACGATGTCCGGCCCGGTTTGCAAAAACCGGACCGGATCCAGCACGCGGAACAGGCCGCCGCGCAAAAACCGGACGGGATCCGGCCCGCGGAAGGGGCCGCCGTGCAAAAACCAGACCAGATGCGACCCGCGGAACGGGCCGCCAGGCAAAAACTGGACCGGATCCTGCCCGCCGCGCAAAAACGGAACCGTGTCCGGCCTGCGGAACGGGCTGCCGCGCAAAACCGGACCGGATCCGGCCCATGGAACGGGCCACCGCGCAAAAACCGGACCGGATCCAGCCCGCCGCGCAAACACCGGACCGGAACCGGCCCACGGAACGGGCCGCCGCTCAAAAACCGAACCGGATCCGGCCCGCGGAAGGGGCCGCCGTGCAAAAACCGGACCGGATCCGGCCAGCGGAACAGGCCGCCGCGCAAAAAGCGGACCGGATCCGGCCCGCGGAACGGGCAGCCGCGCAAAAACCGGATCAGTTCCGGCCCGCAAAACGGGCCGCCGCGCAAAAACCGGACCGGATCCGGCCCGCGAAACAGGCCGCCACGCAAAAACTGGACCGGATCCGGCCTGCGGAAGGGGCCGCCGCGCAAAAACCAGACCGGATCCGGCCCGCAGAACGGGCAGCCGCGCAACAACCGGACCGTATCCGGCACGCGAAACAGGCCGCCGCGCAAAAACTGTAAGGGATCCGGCCCGCGGAACGGGTCGCCGTGCAATAACCGGACCCTATCCAGATGGCGGAACAGTCCGCCGCGCAAAAAATGGACGGGATCCGGACCGCAAAACAGGCCACCGCAGAAAAACCGGACGGGATCGGGCCCGCCGCACAAAAACCGGACCATATCCGGCCCGCGGAACGGGCCGCCGCGCAAAAACCGGACGGGATCCGGCCCGCGGAACGGGCCGCCGCGCAAAAACCGGACGATGTCCGGCCCGGTTTGCAAAAACCGGACCGGATCCGGTCCGCGGAACAGGCCGCCGCGCAAAAACCGGACGGGATCCGGCCCGCAGAACTGGTCGCCGCGCAAAAACTGGACCGATCTGGCCCGCGGAACGGGCTGCCGTGCAAAAACCGTAGCGGAACCGGCCCGCGGAACGGGCCGCCGCGCAAAAGCCATACCGGATTAAGCCCGCGGAACAGGCCACCGTGGAAAAACCGGACGGGATCCGGCCCGCGGAACGGCCCGCCGCGCAAAAACGGGACCGGATCCGGCCCGCGGAACGGGCCACCGCACAATATCCGGACCGGATCCGGCCCGCAGAATGAGCCGCCGCGCAAAAACCGGACCGGATCCGGCACGCGGAACAAGCCGCCGCGCTAAAACGGGACCGGATCCAGCCCGCAGAACCGGCCGCTGCGCAAAAACCGGACCGGATCCGGCCCGCCATGCAAAAACCGGACGGGATCCAGCCCGCGGAACGGGCTGACGCACAAAAACCGGACCGGATCCAGCCCGCCGCGCAAAAACTGGACCGGATGCGGCCCGCGGAACGGGCTGCCGCGCAACAACCAGACCGGATGCGGCCCGCGGAAAAGGCCGCCGTGCAAAAACCGGACCGGATCCGGCCGGCCGCGCAAAAACGGGACTGGATCCGGTCCGTGGAACGGGTCACCACGCAAAAACAGGATCCGTCCCGCCGCGGAAAAACCGGACGGGATCCGGCTCGCAGAACGGGCCGCCACGCAAAAACCAGACCGGATCCGGCCCGCGGAAGGGGCCTCCGTGCAAAAACTGGACGGGATCCTGCCCGCCGTGCAAAATCCGGACCGGATCCGGCCCGCGGAAGGGGCCGCCGCGCAAAAACTGGACGGGATCCGGCCCGCCGCGCAAAAACCGGACCGGATCCGGCCCGCGGAACGGGCTGCCGCGCAAAAAACAACCAGATCCAGCCCGCGGAACAGGCTGCCGCGCAAAAACCGGACCGGAACCGGCCCGCGGAAGGGGCCGCCGCGCAAAAACTGGACGGGATCCAGCCCGCCACGCAAAAACCGGACTGGATCTGGCCCCCGGAACAGGCTGCCGCGCAAAAACAAGACCGGATCCGGCCCGTGGAACAGGCCGCCACGCAAAAACCGGACCGGATCCGGCCCGCGGAACGGGCCGCCGTGCAAAAACCGGACCGGATCCGGCCCGCGAAACGGGCCGCCGTGCAAAAACCGGACTGGATCCGTCCCGCGGAACAGGCTGTCACGCAAAAACCGGACCGGATCCGGCCCGCCGCACAAATACTGGACCGGATTCAGGCAAAGGAACGGGCCGCCGCGCAAAAACTGGACCGGATCCGGCCCGCGGAACGGGCTGCCGAGCGAAAAATGGGCGGGATCCATCCCGCGGAACGGGCCGCCGTGCAAAAACCGGACGGGATCCAGCCCGCGAAACAGGCCGCCACGCAAAAACCGGACCAGATCCGGCCCACAGAACGGGCAGCCGCGCAACAACCGGACCGTATCCGGCCCGCGAAACAGGCCGCCGCGCAAAAACCGTAAGGGATCCGGCCCGCGGAACGGGCCGCCGCGCAAAAACCGGACCCTATCCAGTTGGCGGAACAGTCCGCCACGCAAAAAATGGACGGGATCCGGACCGCAAAACAGGCCACCGCAGAAAAACCGGACGGGATCGGGCCCGCCGCACAAAAACCGGACCGGATCCGCCCCTCGGAACGGGCCGCCGCGCAAAAACCGGACGGGATCCGGCCCGCGGAACGGGCCGCCGCGCAAAAACCGGACGATGTCCGGCCCGGTTTGCAAAAACCGGACCGGATCCAGCACGCGGAACAGGCCGCCGCGCAAAAACCGGACGGGATCCGGCCCGCAGAACTGGTCGCCGCGCAAAAACTGGACCGATCTGGCCCGCGGAACAGGCTGCCGTGCAAAAACCGTAGCGGAACCGGCCCACGGAACGGGCCGCCGCGCAAAAGCCATACCGGATTAAGCCCGCGAAACAGGCCACCGTGGAAAAACCGGACGGGATCCGGCCCGCGGAACGGCCCGCCGCGCAAAAACGGGACCGGATCCGGCCCGCGGAACAGGCCGCCATGCAAAAACCAGACCAGATGCGACCCGCGGAACGGGCCGCCAGGCAAAAACTGGACCGGATCCTGCCCGCCGCGCAAAAACGGAACCGTGTCCGGCCTGCGGAACGGGCTGCCGCGCAAAACCGGACCGGATCCCGCCCACGGAACGGGCCACCGCGCAAAAACCGGACCGGATCCAGCCCGCCGCGCAAACACCGGACCGGAACCGGCCCACGGAACGGGCCGCCGCTCAAAAACCGAACCGGATCCGGCCCGCGGAAGGGGCCGCCGTGCAAAAACCGGACCGGATCCGGCCAGCGGAACAGGCCGCCGCGCAAAAAGCGGACCGGATCCGGCCCGCGGAACGGGCTGCCGCGCAAAAACCGGTCCGGATCCGGCCTGCGAAATGGGCCGCCGCGCAAAAACCGGACCGGATATGGCCCGCGGAACGGGCCGCCGCGCAAATACCGGATCAGTTCCGGCCCGCAAAACGGGCCGCCGCGCAAAAACCGGACCGGATCCGGCCCGCGAAACAGGCCGCCACGCAAAAACTGGACCGGATCCGGCCTGCGGAAGGGGCCGCCGCGCAAAAACCAGACCGGATCCGGCCCGCAGAACGGGCAGCCGCGCAACAACCGGACCGTATCCGGCCCGCGAAACAGGCCGCCGCGCAAAAACTGTAAGGGATCCGGCCCGCGGAACGGGTCGCCGTGCAATAACCGGACAGGATCCGTCCCGCCGCGCAAAAACCCGACTGGACCCGGCCTGCGGAACGGGCCGCCGCGCAAAAACCGGACCCTATCCAGTTGGCGGAACAGTCCGCCGCGCAAAAAATGGACGGGATCCGGACCGCAAAACAGGCCACCGCAGAAAAACCGGACGGGATCGGGCCCGCCGCACAAAAACCGGACCATATCCGGCCCGCGGAACGGGCGCCGCGCAAAAACCGGACCGGATCCGGCCCGCCGTGCAAAAACCGGACCGGATACGGCCCGCGGAACGGGCTGCCGTGCAAAAACCAACCAGATCCAGCCCGGGGAACAGGATGCCGCGCAAAAACCGGACGGGATCCGGCCCGCGGAACGGGCCGCCACGCAAAAACCGGACCGGATCCGTCCCGCGGAACAGGCCGCCGCGCAAAAACCCGACGGGATCCGGCCCGCTGAACGGGCCGCCACGCAAAAACCGGACCGGATCCGGCACGCAGAATGGCCCGCCGCACAAAAACCGGACAGGATGCGGCCCGCGGAACGGGCCGCCGCACAAAAACCGGACCGCATCCGGCCCGCGGAATGGGCCGCCGCGCAAAAACCGGACGGGATCCGGCCTGCCGCTCAAAAACCGGACCGCGGAACGGGCCACCGCGCAAAAACGGGAACGGATCCATCCCACGGAATGGCCCGCCACGCCAAAACCGGACGGGATCCGTCTCGCGGAACGGGCCGCCGCGCAAAAACCGGACCGGATCCAGCCCATGGAACGGGCCGCCGCGCAAAAACCGGACCGGATCCGGCCCGCGGAACGGGCCGCCGCGCAAAAACCGGACTGGATCCAGCCCACGGAACGGGCCGCCGCGCAAAAACCGGACGGGATCCGGCCCGCGGAACGGGCCGCCGCGCAAAAACCGGACTGGATCCGGCCCGCCGCTCAAAAACCGGACAGGATCCGGCCCGCGGAACGGGCCGCCGCGCAAAAACCGGACTGGATCCAGCCCGCGGAACGTGTCGCCGCGCAAAAACCGGACCGGATCCGGCCCGCCGCGTAAAAACCGGACCGGATCCGGCCCGCGGAACGGGCTGCCGCGCAACAACCAACCAGATCAAGCCCGCGGAACAGGCTGCCGCGCAAAAACCGGACCGGATCCGGCCTGCGAAACGGGCCGCCGCGCAAAAACCGGACCGGATCCGGCCCGCAAAACAGGCTGCCGCGCAAAAACCGGACTGGATCCGGCCCGCGGAAGGGGCCTCCGCGCAAAAACCGGACTGGATCCGTCCCGCGGAACAGGCCGTCACGCAAAAACCGCACAGGATCCGGCCCGCGAAACGGCCCGCCGCGCAAAAACGGGACCAGATCCGTCCCGCGGAACGGGCCGCCGCACAATATCCGGACCGGATCCGGCCCGCAGAATGAGCCGCCGCGCAAAAACCGGACCGGATCCGGCACGCGGAACAAGCCGCCGCGCTAAAACGGGACCGGATCCAGCCCGCAGAACCGGCCGCTGCGCAAAAACCGGACCGGATCCGGCCCGCCATGCAAAAACCGGACGGGATCCAGCCCGCGGAACGGGATGCCGCACAAAAACCGGACCGGATCCGGCCCGCGGAACAGGCTGCCGCGCAAAAACCGGACTGGATCCGGCCCGCGGAAGGGGCCTCCGCGCAAAAACCGGACTGGATCCGTCCCGCAGAACAGGCCGTCACGCAAAAACCGCACAGGATCCGGCCCGCGAAACGGGCCGCCGCGCAAAAACGGGACCGGATCCGGCCCACGGATTGGCCCGCCGCGCAAAAACCGGACGGGATCCGTCCCGTGGAACGGACCGCCACGCAAAAACCGGACCGGATCCAGCCCACGGAACGGGCCGCCGCGCAAAAACCGGACGGGATCCGGCCTGCGAAACGGGCCGCCGCGCAAAAACTGGACGGTGTCCGTGCCGCGGAACAGGCCGTCACGCAAAAACCGGACCGGATCCTGCCCGCCGCGCAAAAACCGGACAGGATCCGGCCCGCGGAATGGGGCGCCTCGCAAAAACCGGACGGTATCCGGACCGCGGAACGGGTCGCCGCGCAAAAACCGGATCCGTCCCGCCGCGCAAAAACAGGACTGGATCTGGCCCACGGAACGGGCCGCCACGCAAAAACCGGACCGGATCCGTCCCGCGGAACAGGCCGCCGCGCAAAAACCGGACGGGATCCGGCTGCGGAACGGGCCGCCACGCAAAAACCGGACCGGATCCAGCCCACGGAACGGGCCGCCGCGCAAAAACCGGACGGGATCCGGCCCGCCGCGCAAAAACCGGACTGGATCCGGCCCAAGGAACAGGCTGCCGCTCAAAAACCAACCAGATCCAGCCCGCGGAACAGGGTGCCGCGCAAAAACAAGACCGGATCCGGCCCGCGGAACAGGCCGCCGCGCAAAAACCGGACCGGATCCGGCCCGCGGAACGGGCCGCCGTGCAAAAACAAGACCGGAAGCGGCGGGCGAAACGGGCCGCCGCGCAAAAACCGGACTGGATCCGTCCCGCGGAACAGGCCGTCACGCAAAAACCGCACAGGATCCGGCCCGCGGAACGGGCCGCCGCGCAAAAACCGGACCGGATCCAGCCCACGGAACGGGCCGCCGCGCAAAAACCGGACTGGATCCGGCCCGCCGCTCAAAAACCGGACCGGATCCGGCCCGCGGAACGGGCTGCCGCGCTACAACCAACCAGATCAAGCCCGCGGAACAGGCTGCCGCGCAAAAACCGGACCGGATCCGGCCTGCGAAACGGGCCGCCGCGCAGAGCCCAGACCGGATCCGGCCCGCCGCGCAAAAACTGGGCCGGATCAGGCCCGTGGAACGGGCCGCCGCGCAAAAACCGGACTGGATCCGGCCCGCCGCTCAAAAACCGGACCGGATCCGGCCCGTGGAACGGGTCGCCGCGCAAAAACCGGACTGGATCCGGCCCGCGGAACGGGTCGCCGCGCAAAAACCGGACCGGCTCCGGCCCGCCGCGCAAAAACCGGACCGGATCCGGCGCGCCGCGCAAAAACCAGACCGGATCCGGCCCGTGGAACGGGCCGCCGCGCAAAAACCGGACCGGATCCGGCCCTCGGAACAGGCTGCCGCTCAAAAACCGGACAGGATCCGGCCCGCGGAATGGGGCGCCTCGCAAAAACCGGACTGGATCCGGCCCACGGAACGGGTCACCACGCAAAAACAGGATCCGTCCCGCCGCGGAAAAACCGGACGGGATCCGGCTCGCAGAACGGGCCGCCGCGCAAAAACCAGACTGGATCCGTCCCGCGGAACAGGCTGTCACGCAAAAACCGGACCGGATCCGGCCCGCCGCACAAATACTGGACCGGATTCAGGCAAAGGAACGGGCCGCCGCGCAAAAACTGGACCGGATCCGGCCCGCGGAACGGGCTGCCGAGCGAAAAATGGGCGGGATCCATCCCGCGGAACGAGCCGCCGTGCAAAAACTGGACGGGATCCAGCCCGCGAAACAGGCCGCCACGCAAAAACCGGACCGGATCCGGCCCGCAGAACGGGCAGCCGCGCAACAACCGGACCGGATCCGGCCCGCGAAACAGGCCGCCGCGCAAAAACCGTAAGGGATCCGGCCCGCGGAACGGGCCGCCGTGCAATAACCGGACAGGATCCGTCCCGCCGCGCAAAAACCCGACTGGACCCGGCCTGCGGAACGGGCCGCCGCGCAAAAACCGGACCCTATCCAGTTGGCGGAACAGTCCGCCACGCAAAAAATGGACGGGATCCGGACCGCAAAACAGGCCACCGCAGAAAAACCGGACGGGATCGGGCCCGCCGCACAAAAACCGGACCGGATCCGCCCCGCGGAACGGGCCGCCGCGCAAAAACCGGACGGGATCCGGCCCGCGGAACGGGCCGCCGCGCAAAAACCGGACGATGTCCGGCCCGGTTTGCAAAAACCGGACCGGATCCAGCACGCGGAACAGGCCGCCGCGCAAAAACCGGACGGGATCCGGCCCGCAGAACTGGTCGCCGCGCAAAAACTGGACCGATCTGGCCCGCGGAACGGGCTGCCGTGCAAAAACCGTAGCGGAACCGGCCCACGGAACGGGCCGCCGCGCAAAAGCCATACCGGATTAAGCCCGCGAAACAGGCCACCGTGGAAAAACCGGACGGGATCCGGCCCGCGGAACGGCCCGCCGCGCAAAAACGGGACCGGATCCGGCCCGCGGAACAGGCCGCCATGCAAAAACCAGACCAGATGCGACCCGCGGAACGGGCCGCCAGGCAAAAACTGGACCGGATCCTGCCCGCCGTGCAAAAACGGAACCGTGTCCGGCCTGCGGAACGGGCTGCCGCGCAAAAACGGACCGGATCCCGCCCACGGAACGGGCCACCGCGCAAAACCGGACCGGATCCAGCCCGCCGCGCAAACACCGGACCGGAACCGGCCCACGGAACGGGCCGCCGCTCAAAAACCGAACCGGATCCGGCCCGCGGAAGGGGCCGCCGTGCAAAAACCGGACCGGATCCGGCCAGCGGAACAGGCCTCCGCGCAAAAAGCGGACCGGATCCGGCCCGCGGAACGGGCTGCCGCGCAAAAACCAGACCGGATCTGGCCTGCGAAACGGGCCGCCGCGCAAAAACCGGACCGGATATGGCCCGCAGAACGGGCCGCCGCGCAAATACCGGATCAGTTCCGGCCCGCAAAACGGGCCGCCGCGCAAAAACCGGACCGGATCCGGCCCGCGAAACAGGCCGCCACGCAAAAACTGGACCGGATCCGGCCTGCGGAAGGGGCCGCCGCGCAAAAACCAGACCGGATCCGGCCCGCAGAACGGGCAGCCGCGCAACAACCGGACCGTATCCGGCCCGCGAAACAGGCCGCCGCGCAAAAACTGTAAGGGATCCGGCCCGCGGAACGGGTCGCCGTGCAATAACCGGACCCTATCCAGTTGGCGGAACAGTCCGCCGCGCAAAAAATGGACCGGATCCGGACCGCAAAACAGGCCACCGCAGAAAAACCGGACAGGATCGGGCCCGCCGCACAAAAACCGGACCGGATCCAGCCCACGGAACGGGCCGCCGCGCAAAAACCGGACTGGATCCGTCCCGCGGAACGGGCCGCCGCGCAAAAACCGGACGATGTCCGGCCCGGTTTGCAAAAACCGGACCGGATCCGGTCCGCGGAACAGGCCGCCGCGCAAAAACCGGACGGGATCCGGCCCGCAGAACTGGTCGCCGCGCAAAAACTGGACCGATCTGGCCCGCGGAACAGGCTGTCGTGCAAAAACCGTAGCGGAACCGGCCCACGGAACGGGCCGCCGCGCAAAAACCGGACGGGATCCGGCCCGCGGAACGGGCCGCCGCGCAAAAACCGGACTGGATCCGGCCCGCCGCTCAAAAACCGGACAGGATCCGGCCCGCGGAACGGGCCGCCGCGCAAAAACCGGACTGGATCCAGCCCGCGGAACGTGTCGCCGCGCAAAAACCGGACCGGATCCGGTCCGCGGAACAGGCCGCCGCGCAAAAACCGGACGGGATCCGGCCCGCAGAACTGGTCGCCGCGCAAAAACTGGACCGATCTGGCCCGCGGAACGGGCTGCCGTGCAAAAACCGTAGCGGAACCGGCCCGCGGAACGGGCCGCCGCGCAAAAGCCATACCGGATTAAGCCCGCGGAACAGGCCACCGTGGAAAAACCGGACGGGATCCGGCCCGCGGAACGGCCCGCCGCGCAAAAACGGGACCGGATCCGGCCCGCGGAACGGGCCACCGCACAATATCCGGACCGGATCCGGCCCGCAGAATGAGCCGCCGCGCAAAAACCGGACCGGATCCGGCACGCGGAACAAGCCGCCGCGCTAAAACGGGACCGGATCCAGCCCGCAGAACCGGCCGCTGCGCAAAAACCGGACCGGATCCGGCCCGCCATGCAAAAACCGGACGGGATCCAGCCCGCGGAACGGGCTGACGCACAAAAACCGGACCGGATCCAGCCCGCCGCGCAAAAACTGGACCGGATGCGGCCCGCGGAACGGGCTGCCGCGCAACAACCAGACCGGATGCGGCCCGCGGAAAAGGCCGCCGTGCAAAAACCGGACCGGATCCGGCCGGCCGCGCAAAAACGGGACTGGATCCGGTCCGTGGAACGGGTCACCACGCAAAAACAGGATCCGTCCCGCCGCGGAAAAACCGGACGGGATCCGGCTCGCAGAACGGGCCGCCACGCAAAAACCAGACCGGATCCGGCCCGCGGAAGGGGCCTCCGTGCAAAAACTGGACGGGATCCTGCCCGCCGTGCAAAATCCGGACCGGATCCGGCCCGCGGAAGGGGCCGCCGCGCAAAAACTGGACGGGATCCGGCCCGCCGCGCAAAAACCGGACCGGATCCGGCCCGCGGAACGGGCTGCCGCGCAAAAAACAACCAGATCCAGCCCGCGGAACAGGCTGCCGCGCAAAAACCGGACCGGAACCGGCCCGCGGAAGGGGCCGCCGCGCAAAAACTGGACGGGATCCAGCCCGCCACGCAAAAACCGGACTGGATCTGGCCCCCGGAACAGGCTGCCGCGCAAAAACAAGACCGGATCCGGCCCGTGGAACAGGCCGCCACGCAAAAACCGGACCGGATCCGGCCCGCGGAACGGGCCGCCGTGCAAAAACCGGACCGGATCCGGCCCGCGAAACGGGCCGCCGTGCAAAAACCGGACTGGATCCGTCCCGCGGAACAGGCTGTCACGCAAAAACCGGACCGGATCCGGCCCGCCGCACAAATACTGGACCGGATTCAGGCAAAGGAACGGGCCGCCGCGCAAAAACTGGACCGGATCCGGCCCGCGGAACGGGCTGCCGAGCGAAAAATGGGCGGGATCCATCCCGCGGAACGGGCCGCCGTGCAAAAACCGGACGGGATCCAGCCCGCGAAACAGGCCGCCACGCAAAAACCGGACCAGATCCGGCCCACAGAACGGGCAGCCGCGCAACAACCGGACCGTATCCGGCCCGCGAAACAGGCCGCCGCGCAAAAACCGTAAGGGATCCGGCCCGCGGAACGGGCCGCCGTGCAATAACCGGACAGGATCCGTCCCGCCGCGCAAAAACCCGACTGGACCCGGCCTGCGGAACGGGCCGCCGCGCAAAAACCGGACCCTATCCAGTTGGCGGAACAGTCCGCCACGCAAAAAATGGACGGGATCCGGACCGCAAAACAGGCCACCGCAGAAAAACCGGACGGGATCGGGCCCGCCGCACAAAAACCGGACCGGATCCGTCCCTCGGAACGGGCCGCCGCGCAAAAACCGGACGGGATCCGGCCCGCGGAACGGGCCGCCGCGCAAAAACCGGACGATGTCCGGCCCGGTTTGCAAAAACCGGACCGGATCCAGCACGCGGAACAGGCCGCCGCGCAAAAACCGGACGGGATCCGGCCCGCAGAACTGGTCGCCGCGCAAAAACTGGACCGATCTGGCCCGCGGAACAGGCTGCCGTGCAAAAACCGTAGCGGAACCGGCCCACGGAACGGGCCGCCGCGCAAAAGCCATACCGGATTAAGCCCGCGAAACAGGCCACCGTGGAAAAACCGGACGGGATCCGGCCCGCGGAACGGCCCGCCGCGCAAAAACGGGACCGGATCCGGCCCGCGGAACAGGCCGCCATGCAAAAACCAGACCAGATGCGACCCGCGGAACGGGCCGCCAGGCAAAAACTGGACCGGATCCTGCCCGCCGCGCAAAAACGGAACCGTGTCCGGCCTGCGGAACGGGCTGCCGCGCAAAACCGGACCGGATCCCGCCCACGGAACGGGCCACCGCGCAAAAACCGGACCGGATCCAGCCCGCCGCGCAAACACCGGACCGGAACCGGCCCACGGAACGGGCCGCCGCTCAAAAACCGAACCGGATCCGGCCCGCGGAAGGGGCCGCCGTGCAAAAACCGGACCGGATCCGGCCAGCGGAACAGGCCGCCGCGCAAAAAGCGGACCGGATCCGGCCCGCGGAACGGGCTGCCGCGCAAAAACCGGTCCGGATCCGGCCTGCGAAATGGGCCGCCGCGCAAAAACCGGACCGGATATGGCCCGCGGAACGGGCCGCCGCGCAAATACCGGATCAGTTCCGGCCCGCAAAACGGGCCGCCGCGCAAAAACCGGACCGGATCCGGCCCGCGAAACAGGCCGCCACGCAAAAACTGGACCGGATCCGGACTGCGGAAGGGGCCGCCGCGCAAAAACCAGACCGGATCCGGCCCGCAGAACGGGCAGCCGCGCAACAACCGGACCGTATCCGGCCCGCGAAACAGGCCGCCGCGCAAAAACTGTAAGGGATCCGGCCCGCGGAACGGGTCGCCGTGCAATAACCGGACAGGATCCGTCCCGCCGCGCAAAAACCCGACTGGACCCGGCCTGCGGAACGGGCCGCCGCGCAAAAACCGGACCCTATCCAGTTGGCGGAACAGTCCGCCGCGCAAAAAATGGACGGGATCCGGACCGCAAAACAGGCCACCGCAGAAAAACCGGACGGGATCGGGCCCGCCGCACAAAAACCGGACCATATCCGGCCCGCGGAACGGGCGCCGCGCAAAAACCGGACCGGATCCGGCCCGCCGCGCAAAAACCGGACCGGATACGGCCCGCGGAACGGGCTGCCGTGCAAAAACCAACCAGATCCAGCCCGGGGAACAGGATGCCGCGCAAAAACCGGACGGGATCCGGCCCGCGGAACGGGCCGCCACGCAAAAACCGGACCGGATCCGTCCCGCGGAACAGGCCGCCGCGCAAAAACCCGACGGGATCCGGCCCGCTGAACGGGCCGCCACGCAAAAACCGGACCGGATCCGGCACGCAGAATGGCCCGCCGCACAAAAACCGGACAGGATGCGGCCCGCGGAACGGGCCGCCGCACAAAAACCGGACCGCATCCGGCCCGCGGAATGGGCCGCCGCGCAAAAACCGGACGGGATCCGGCCTGCCGCTCAAAAACCGGACCGCGGAACGGGCCACCGCGCAAAAACGGGAACGGATCCATCCCACGGAATGGCCCGCCACGCCAAAACCGGACGGGATCCGTCTCGCGGAACGGGCCGCCGCGCAAAAACCGGACCGGATCCAGCCCATGGAACGGGCCGCCGCGCAAAAACCGGACCGGATCCGGCCCGCGGAACGGGCCGCCGCGCAAAAACCGGACTGGATCCAGCCCACGGAACGGGCCGCCGCGCAAAAACCGGACGGGATCCGGCCCGCGGAACGGGCCGCCGCGCAAAAACCGGACTGGATCCGGCCCGCCGCTCAAAAACCGGACAGGATCCGGCCCGCGGAACGGGCCGCCGCGCAAAAACCGGACTGGATCCAGCCCGCGGAACGTGTCGCCGCGCAAAAACCGGACCGGATCCGGCCCGCCGCGTAAAAACCGGACCGGATCCGGCCCGCGGAACGGGCTGCCGCGCAACAACCAACCAGATCAAGCCCGCGGAACAGGCTGCCGCGCAAAAACCGGACCGGATCCGGCCTGCGAAACGGGCCGCCGCGCAAAAACCGGACCGGATCCGGCCCGCAAAACAGGCTGCCGCGCAAAAACCGGACTGGATCCGGCCCGCGGAAGGGGCCTCCGCGCAAAAACCGGACTGGATCCGTCCCGCGGAACAGGCCGTCACGCAAAAACCGCACAGGATCCGGCCCGCGAAACGGCCCGCCGCGCAAAAACGGGACCAGATCCGTCCCGCGGAACGGGCCGCCGCACAATATCCGGACCGGATCCGGCCCGCAGAATGAGCCGCCGCGCAAAAACCGGACCGGATCCGGCACGCGGAACAAGCCGCCGCGCTAAAACGGGACCGGATCCAGCCCGCAGAACCGGCCGCTGCGCAAAAACCGGACCGGATCCGGCCCGCCATGCAAAAACCGGACGGGATCCAGCCCGCGGAACGGGATGCCGCACAAAAACCGGACCGGATCCGGCCCGCGGAACAGGCTGCCGCGCAAAAACCGGACTGGATCCGGCCCGCGGAAGGGGCCTCCGCGCAAAAACCGGACTGGATCCGTCCCGCAGAACAGGCCGTCACGCAAAAACCGCACAGGATCCGGCCCGCGAAACGGGCCGCCGCGCAAAAACGGGACCGGATCCGGCCCACGGATTGGCCCGCCGCGCAAAAACCGGACGGGATCCGTCCCGTGGAACGGACCGCCACGCAAAAACCGGACCGGATCCAGCCCACGGAACGGGCCGCCGCGCAAAAACCGGACGGGATCCGGCCTGCGAAACGGGCCGCCGCGCAAAAACTGGACGGTGTCCGTGCCGCGGAACAGGCCGTCACGCAAAAACCGGACCGGATCCTGCCCGCCGCGCAAAAACCGGACAGGATCCGGCCCGCGGAATGGGGCGCCTCGCAAAAACCGGACGGTATCCGGACCGCGGAACGGGTCGCCGCGCAAAAACCGGATCCGTCCCGCCGCGCAAAAACAGGACTGGATCTGGCCCACGGAACGGGCCGCCACGCAAAAACCGGACCGGATCCGTCCCGCGGAACAGGCCGCCGCGCAAAAACCGGACGGGATCCGGCTGCGGAACGGGCCGCCACGCAAAAACCGGACCGGATCCAGCCCACGGAACGGGCCGCCGCGCAAAAACCGGACGGGATCCGGCCCGCCGCGCAAAAACCGGACTGGATCCGGCCCAAGGAACAGGCTGCCGCTCAAAAACCAACCAGATCCAGCCCGCGGAACAGGGTGCCGCGCAAAAACAAGACCGGATCCGGCCCGCGGAACAGGCCGCCGCGCAAAAACCGGACCGGATCCGGCCCGCGGAACGGGCCGCCGTGCAAAAACAAGACCGGAAGCGGCGGGCGAAACGGGCCGCCGCGCAAAAACCGGACTGGATCCGTCCCGCGGAACAGGCCGTCACGCAAAAACCGCACAGGATCCGGCCCGCGGAACGGGCCGCCGCGCAAAAACCGGACCGGATCCAGCCCACGGAACGGGCCGCCGCGCAAAAACCGGACTGGATCCGGCCCGCCGCTCAAAAACCGGACCGGATCCGGCCCGCGGAACGGGCTGCCGCGCTACAACCAACCAGATCAAGCCCGCGGAACAGGCTGCCGCGCAAAAACCGGACCGGATCCGGCCTGCGAAACGGGCCGCCGCGCAGAGCCCAGACCGGATCCGGCCCGCCGCGCAAAAACTGGGCCGGATCAGGCCCGTGGAACGGGCCGCCGCGCAAAAACCGGACTGGATCCGGCCCGCCGCTCAAAAACCGGACCGGATCCGGCCCGTGGAACGGGTCGCCGCGCAAAAACCGGACTGGATCCGGCCCGCGGAACGGGTCGCCGCGCAAAAACCGGACCGGCTCCGGCCCGCCGCGCAAAAACCGGACCGGATCCGGCGCGCCGCGCAAAAACCAGACCGGATCCGGCCCGTGGAACGGGCCGCCGCGCAAAAACCGGACCGGATCCGGCCCTCGGAACAGGCTGCCGCTCAAAAACCGGACAGGATCCGGCCCGCGGAATGGGGCGCCTCGCAAAAACCGGACTGGATCCGGCCCACGGAACGGGTCACCACGCAAAAACAGGATCCGTCCCGCCGCGGAAAAACCGGACGGGATCCGGCTCGCAGAACGGGCCGCCGCGCAAAAACCGGACTGGATCCGTCCCGCGGAACAGGCTGTCACGCAAAAACCGGACCGGATCCGGCCCGCCGCACAAATACTGGACCGGATTCAGGCAAAGGAACGGGCCGCCGCGCAAAAACTGGACCGGATCCGGCCCGCGGAACGGGCTGCCGAGCGAAAAATGGGCGGGATCCATCCCACGGAACGAGCCGCCGTGCAAAAACTGGACGGGATCCAGCCCGCGAAACAGGCCGCCACGCAAAAACCGGACCGGATCCGGCCCGCAGAACGGGCAGCCGCGCAACAACCGGACCGGATCCGGCCCGCGAAACAGGCCGCCGCGCAAAAACCGTAAGGGATCCGGCCCGCGGAACGGGCCGCCGTGCAATAACCGGACAGGATCCGTCCCGCCGCGCAAAAACCCGACTGGACCCGGCCTGCGGAACGGGCCGCCGCGCAAAAACCGGACCCTATCCAGTTGGCGGAACAGTCCGCCACGCAAAAAATGGACGGGATCCGGACCGCAAAACAGGCCACCGCAGAAAAACCGGACGGGATCGGGCCCGCCGCACAAAAACCGGACCGGATCCGCCCCGCGGAACGGGCCGCCGCGCAAAAACCGGACGGGATCCGGCCCGCGGAACGGGCCGCCGCGCAAAAACCGGACGATGTCCGGCCCGGTTTGCAAAAACCGGACCGGATCCAGCACGCGGAACAGGCCGCCGCGCAAAAACCGGACGGGATCCGGCCCGCAGAACTGGTCGCCGCGCAAAAACTGGACCGATCTGGCCCGCGGAACGGGCTGCTGTGCAAAAACCGTAGCGGAACCGGCCCACGGAACGGGCCGCCGCGCAAAAGCCATACCGGATTAAGCCCGCGAAACAGGCCACCGTGGAAAAACCGGACGGGATCCGGCCCGCGGAACGGCCCGCCGCGCAAAAACGGGACCGGATCCGGCCCGCGGAACAGGCCGCCATGCAAAAACCAGACCAGATGCGACCCGCGGAACGGGCCGCCAGGCAAAAACTGGACCGGATCCTGCCCGCCGTGCAAAAACGGAACCGTGTCCGGCCTGCGGAACGGGCTGCCGCGCAAAAACGGACCGGATCCCGCCCACGGAACGGGCCACCGCGCAAAACCGGACCGGATCCAGCCCGCCGCGCAAACACCGGACCGGAACCGGCCCACGGAACGGGCCGCCGCTCAAAAACCGAACCGGATCCGGCCCGCGGAAGGGGCCGCCGTGCAAAAACCGGACCGGATCCGGCCCGCGGAACAGGCCTCCGCGCAAAAAGCGGACCGGATCCGGCCCGCGGAACGGGCTGCCGCGCAAAAACCAGACCGGATCTGGCCTGCGAAACGGGCCGCCGCGCAAAAACCGGACCGGATATGGCCCGCAGAACGGGCCGCCGCGCAAATACCGGATCAGTTCCGGCCCGCAAAACGGGACGCCGCGCAAAAACCGGACCGGATCCGGCCCGCGAAACAGGCCGCCACGCAAAAACTGGACCGGATCCGGCCTGCGGAAGGGGCCGCCGCGCAAAAACCAGACCGGATCCGGCCCGCAGAACGGGCAGCCGCGCAACAACCGGACCGTATCCGGCCCGCGAAACAGGCCGCCGCGCAAAAACTGTAAGGGATCCGGCCCGCGGAACGGGTCGCCGTGCAATAACCGGACCCTATCCAGTTGGCGGAACAGTCCGCCGCGCAAAAAATGGACCGGATCCGGACCGCAAAACAGGCCACCGCAGAAAAACCGGACAGGATCGGGCCCGCCGCACAAAAACCGGACCGGATCCAGCCCACGGAACGGGCCGCCGCGCAAAAACCGGACTGGATCCGTCCCGCGGAACGGGCCGCCGCGCAAAAACCGGACGATGTCCGGCCCGGTTTGCAAAAACCGGACCGGATCCGGTCCGCGGAACAGGCCGCCGCGCAAAAACCGGACGGGATCCGGCCCGCAGAACTGGTCGCCGCGCAAAAACTGGACCGATCTGGCCTGCGGAACAGGCTGTCGTGCAAAAACCGTAGCGGAACCGGCCCACGGAACGGGCCGCCGCGCAAAAACCGGACGGGATCCGGCCCGCGGAACGGGCCGCCGCGCAAAAACCGGACTGGATCCGGCCCGCCGCTCAAAAACCGGACAGGATCCGGCCCGCGGAACGGGCCGCCGCGCAAAAACCGGACTGGATCCAGCCCGCGGAACGTGTCGCCGCGCAAAAACCGGACCGGATCCGGTCCGCGGAACAGGCCGCCGCGCAAAAACCGGACGGGATCCGGCCCGCAGAACTGGTCGCCGCGCAAAAACTGGACCGATCTGGCCCGCGGAACGGGCTGCCGTGCAAAAACCGTAGCGGAACCGGCCCGCGGAACGGGCCGCCGCGCAAAAGCCATACCGGATTAAGCCCGCGGAACAGGCCACCGTGGAAAAACCGGACGGGATCCGGCCCGCGGAACGGCCCGCCGCGCAAAAACGGGACCGGATCCGGCCCGCGGAACGGGCCACCGCACAATATCCGGACTGGATCCGGCCCGCAGAATGAGCCGCCGCGCAAAAACCGGACCGGATCCGGCACGCGGAACAAGCCGCCGCGCTAAAACGGGACCGGATCCAGCCCGCAGAACCGGCCGCTGCGCAAAAACCGGACCGGATCCGGCCCGCCATGCAAAAACCGGACGGGATCCAGCCCGCGGAACGGGCTGACGCACAAAAACCGGACCGGATCCAGCCCGCCGCGCAAAAACTGGACCGGATGCGGCCCGCGGAACGGGCTGCCGCGCAACAACCAGACCGGATGCGGCCCGCGGAAAAGGCCGCCGTGCAAAAACCGGACCGGATCCGGCCGGCCGCGCAAAAACGGGACTGGATCCGGTCCGTGGAACGGGTCACCACGCAAAAACAGGATCCGTCCCGCCGCGGAAAAACCGGACGGGATCCGGCTCGCAGAACGGGCCGCCACGCAAAAACCAGACCGGATCCGGCCCGCGGAAGGGGCCTCCGTGCAAAAACTGGACGGGATCCTGCCCGCCGTGCAAAATCCGGACCGGATCCGGCCCGCGGAAGGGGCCGCCGCGCAAAAACTGGACGGGATCCGGCCCGCCGCGCAAAAACCGGACCGGATCCGGCCCGCGGAACGGGCTGCCGCGCAAAAAACAACCAGATCCAGCCCGCGGAACAGGCTGCCGCGCAAAAACCGGACCGGAACCGGCCCGCGGAAGGGGCCGCCGCGCAAAAACTGGACGGGATCCAGCCCGCCACGCAAAAACCGGACTGGATCTGGCCCCCGGAACAGGCTGCCGCGCAAAAACAAGACCGGATCCGGCCCGTGGAACAGGCCGCCACGCAAAAACCGGACCGGATCCGGCCCGCGGAACGGGCCGCCGTGCAAAAACCGGACCGGATCCGGCCCGCGAAACGGGCCGCCGTGCAAAAACCGGACTGGATCCGTCCCGCGGAACAGGCTGTCACGCAAAAACCGGACCGGATCCGGCCCGCCGCACAAATACTGGACCGGATTCAGGCAAAGGAACGGGCCGCCGCGCAAAAACTGGACCGGATCCGGCCCGCGGAACGGGCTGCCGAGCGAAAAATGGGCGGGATCCATCCCGCGGAACGGGCCGCCGTGCAAAAACCGGACGGGATCCAGCCCGCGAAACAGGCCGCCACGCAAAAACCGGACCAGATCCGGCCCACAGAACGGGCAGCCGCGCAACAACCGGACCGTATCCGGCCCGCGAAACAGGCCGCCGCGCAAAAACCGTAAGGGATCCGGCCCGCGGAACGGGCCGCCGTGCAATAACCGGACAGGATCCGTCCCGCCGCGCAAAAACCCGACTGGACCCGGCCTGCGGAACGGGCCGCCGCGCAAAAACCGGACCCTATCCAGTTGGCGGAACAGTCCGCCACGCAAAAAATGGACGGGATCCGGACCGCAAAACAGGCCACCGCAGAAAAACCGGACGGGATCGGGCCCGCCGCACAAAAACCGGACCGGATCCGCCCCTCGGAACGGGCCGCCGCGCAAAAACCGGACGGGATCCGGCCCGCGGAACGGGCCGCCGCGCAAAAACCGGACGATGTCCGGCCCGGTTTGCAAAAACCGGACCGGATCCAGCACGCGGAACAGGCCGCCGCGCAAAAACCGGACGGGATCCGGCCCGCAGAACTGGTCGCCGCGCAAAAACTGGACCGATCTGGCCCGCGGAACAGGCTGCCGTGCAAAAACCGTAGCGGAACCGGCCCACGGAACGGGCCGCCGCGCAAAAGCCATACCGGATTAAGCCCGCGAAACAGGCCACCGTGGAAAAACCGGACGGGATCCGGCCCGCGGAACGGCCCGCCGCGCAAAAACGGGACCGGATCCGGCCCGCGGAACAGGCCGCCATGCAAAAACCAGACCAGATGCGACCCGCGGAACGGGCCGCCAGGCAAAAACTGGACCGGATCCTGCCCGCCGCGCAAAAACGGAACCGTGTCCGGCCTGCGGAACGGGCTGCCGCGCAAAACCGGACCGGATCCCGCCCACGGAACGGGCCACCGCGCAAAAACCGGACCGGATCCAGCCCGCCGCGCAAACACCGGACCGGAACCGGCCCACGGAACGGGCCGCCGCTCAAAAACCGAACCGGATCCGGCCCGCGGAAGGGGCCGCCGTGCAAAAACCGGACCGGATCCGGCCAGCGGAACAGGCCGCCGCGCAAAAAGCGGACCGGATCCGGCCCGCGGAACGGGCTGCCGCGCAAAAACCGGTCCGGATCCGGCCTGCGAAATGGGCCGCCGCGCAAAAACCGGACCGGATATGGCCCGCGGAACGGGCCGCCGCGCAAATACCGGATCAGTTCCGGCCCGCAAAACGGGCCGCCGCGCAAAAACCGGACCGGATCCGGCCCGCGAAACAGGCCGCCACGCAAAAACTGGACCGGATCCGGACTGCGGAAGGGGCCGCCGCGCAAAAACCAGACCGGATCCGGCCCAAGGAACGGACTGCCGCGCAACAACCGGACCGTATCCGGCCCGCGAAACAGGCCGCCGCGCAAAAACTGTAAGGGATCCGGCCCGCGGAACGGGTCGCCGTGCAATAACCGGACAGGATCCGTCCCGCCGCGCAAAAACCCGACTGGACCCGGCCTGCGGAACGGGCCGCCGCGCAAAAACCGGACCCTATCCAGTTGGCGGAACAGTCCGCCGCGCAAAAAATGGACGGGATCCGGACCGCAAAACAGGCCACCGCAGAAAAACCGGACGGGATCGGGCCCGCCGCACAAAAACCGGACCATATCCGGCCCGCGGAACGGGCGCCGCGCAAAAACCGGACCGGATCCGGCCCGCCGCGCAAAAACCGGACCGGATACGGCCCGCGGAACGGGCTGCCGTGCAAAAACCAACCAGATCCAGCCCGGGGAACAGGATGCCGCGCAAAAACCGGACGGGATCCGGCCCGCGGAACGGGCCGCCACGCAAAAACCGGACCGGATCCGTCCCGCGGAACAGGCCGCCGCGCAAAAACCCGACGGGATCCGGCCCGCTGAACGGGCCGCCACGCAAAAACCGGACCGGATCCGGCACGCAGAATGGCCCGCCGCACAAAAACCGGACAGGATGCGGCCCGCGGAACGGGCCGCCGCACAAAAACCGGACCGCATCCGGCCCGCGGAATGGGCCGCCGCGCAAAAACCGGACGGGATCCGGCCTGCCGCTCAAAAACCGGACCGCGGAACGGGCCACCGCGCAAAAACGGGAACGGATCCATCCCACGGAATGGCCCGCCACGCCAAAACCGGACGGGATCCGTCTCGCGGAACGGGCCGCCGCGCAAAAACCGGACCGGATCCAGCCCATGGAACGGGCCGCCGCGCAAAAACCGGACCGGATCCGGCCCGCGGAACGGGCCGCCGCGCAAAAACCGGACTGGATCCAGCCCACGGAACGGGCCGCCGCGCAAAAACCGGACGGGATCCGGCCCGCGGAACGGGCCGCCGCGCAAAAACCGGACTGGATCCGGCCCGCCGCTCAAAAACCGGACAGGATCCGGCCCGCGGAACGGGCCGCCGCGCAAAAACCGGACTGGATCCAGCCCGCGGAACGTGTCGCCGCGCAAAAACCGGACCGGATCCGGCCCGCCGCGTAAAAACCGGACCGGATCCGGCCCGCGGAACGGGCTGCCGCGCAACAACCAACCAGATCAAGCCCGCGGAACAGGCTGCCGCGCAAAAACCGGACCGGATCCGGCCTGCGAAACGGGCCGCCGCGCAAAAACCGGACCGGATCCGGCCCGCAAAACAGGCTGCCGCGCAAAAACCGGACTGGATCCGGCCCGCGGAAGGGGCCTCCGCGCAAAAACCGGACTGGATCCGTCCCGCGGAACAGGCCGTCACGCAAAAACCGCACAGGATCCGGCCCGCGAAACGGCCCGCCGCGCAAAAACGGGACCAGATCCGTCCCGCGGAACGGGCCGCCGCACAATATCCGGACCGGATCCGGCCCGCAGAATGAGCCGCCGCGCAAAAACCGGACCGGATCCGGCACGCGGAACAAGCCGCCGCGCTAAAACGGGACCGGATCCAGCCCGCAGAACCGGCCGCTGCGCAAAAACCGGACCGGATCCGGCCCGCCATGCAAAAACCGGACGGGATCCAGCCCGCGGAACGGGATGCCGCACAAAAACCGGACCGGATCCGGCCCGCGGAACAGGCTGCCGCGCAAAAACCGGACTGGATCCGGCCCGCGGAAGGGGCCTCCGCGCAAAAACCGGACTGGATCCGTCCCGCAGAACAGGCCGTCACGCAAAAACCGCACAGGATCCGGCCCGCGAAACGGGCCGCCGCGCAAAAACGGGACCGGATCCGGCCCACGGATTGGCCCGCCGCGCAAAAACCGGACGGGATCCGTCCCGTGGAACGGACCGCCACGCAAAAACCGGACCGGATCCAGCCCACGGAACGGGCCGCCGCGCAAAAACCGGACGGGATCCGGCCTGCGAAACGGGCCGCCGCGCAAAAACTGGACGGTGTCCGTGCCGCGGAACAGGCCGTCACGCAAAAACCGGACCGGATCCTGCCCGCCGCGCAAAAACCGGACAGGATCCGGCCCGCGGAATGGGGCGCCTCGCAAAAACCGGACGGTATCCGGACCGCGGAACGGGTCGCCGCGCAAAAACCGGATCCGTCCCGCCGCGCAAAAACAGGACTGGATCTGGCCCACGGAACGGGCCGCCACGCAAAAACCGGACCGGATCCGTCCCGCGGAACAGGCCGCCGCGCAAAAACCGGACGGGATCCGGCTGCGGAACGGGCCGCCACGCAAAAACCGGACCGGATCCAGCCCACGGAACGGGCCGCCGCGCAAAAACCGGACGGGATCCGGCCCGCCGCGCAAAAACCGGACTGGATCCGGCCCAAGGAACAGGCTGCCGCTCAAAAACCAACCAGATCCAGCCCGCGGAACAGGGTGCCGCGCAAAAACAAGACCGGATCCGGCCCGCGGAACAGGCCGCCGCGCAAAAACCGGACCGGATCCGGCCCGCGGAACGGGCCGCCGTGCAAAAACAAGACCGGAAGCGGCGGGCGAAACGGGCCGCCGCGCAAAAACCGGACTGGATCCGTCCCGCGGAACAGGCCGTCACGCAAAAACCGCACAGGATCCGGCCCGCGGAACGGGCCGCCGCGCAAAAACCGGACCGGATCCAGCCCACGGAACGGGCCGCCGCGCAAAAACCGGACTGGATCCGGCCCGCCGCTCAAAAACCGGACCGGATCCGGCCCGCGGAACGGGCTGCCGCGCTACAACCAACCAGATCAAGCCCGCGGAACAGGCTGCCGCGCAAAAACCGGACCGGATCCGGCCTGCGAAACGGGCCGCCGCGCAGAGCCCAGACCGGATCCGGCCCGCCGCGCAAAAACTGGGCCGGATCAGGCCCGTGGAACGGGCCGCCGCGCAAAAACCGGACTGGATCCGGCCCGCCGCTCAAAAACCGGACCGGATCCGGCCCGTGGAACGGGTCGCCGCGCAAAAACCGGACTGGATCCGGCCCGCGGAACGGGTCGCCGCGCAAAAACCGGACCGGCTCCGGCCCGCCGCGCAAAAACCGGACCGGATCCGGCGCGCCGCGCAAAAACCAGACCGGATCCGGCCCGTGGAACGGGCCGCCGCGCAAAAACCGGACCGGATCCGGCCCTCGGAACAGGCTGCCGCTCAAAAACCGGACAGGATCCGGCCCGCGGAATGGGGCGCCTCGCAAAAACCGGACTGGATCCGGCCCACGGAACGGGTCACCACGCAAAAACAGGATCCGTCCCGCCGCGGAAAAACCGGACGGGATCCGGCTCGCAGAACGGGCCGCCACGCAAAAACCAGACCGGATCCGGCCCGCGGAAGGGGCCTCCGTGCAAAAACTGGACGGGATCCTGCCCGCCGTGCAAAATCCGGACCGGATCCGGCCCGCGGAAGGGGCCGCCGCGCAAAAACTGGACGGGATCCGGCCCGCCGCGCAAAAACCGGACCGGATCCGGCCAGCGGAACGGGCTGCCGCGCAAAAAACAACCAGATCCAGCCCGCGGAACAGGCTGCCGCGCAAAAACCGGACCGGAACCGGCCCGCGGAAGGGGCCGCCGCGCAAAAACTGGACGGGATCCAGCCCGCCACGCAAAAACCGGACTGGATCTGGCCCCCGGAACGGGCTGCCGCGCAAAAACCAACCAGATCCAGCCCACGGAACAGGCTGCCGCGCAAAAACAAGACCGGATCCGGCCCGTGGAACAGGCCGCCAGGCAAAAACCGGACCGGATCCGGCCCGCGGAACGGGCCGCCGTGCAAAAACCGGACCGGATCCGGCCCGCGAAACGGGCCGCCGCGCAAAAACCGGACTGGATCCGTCCCGCGGAACAGGCTGTCACGCAAAAACCGGACCGGATCCGGCCCGCCGCACAAATACTGGACCGGATTCAGGCAAAGGAACGGGCCGCCGCGCAAAAACTGGACCGGATCCGGCCCGCGGAACGGGCTGCCGAGCGAAAAATGGGCGGGATCCATCCCGCGGAACGAGCCGCCGTGCAAAAACTGGACGGGATCCAGCCCGCGAAACAGGCCGCCACGCAAAAACCGGA
This sequence comes from Phalacrocorax carbo, assembly GCF_963921805.1. Classification (NCBI taxonomy): domain Eukaryota; kingdom Metazoa; phylum Chordata; class Aves; order Suliformes; family Phalacrocoracidae; genus Phalacrocorax; species Phalacrocorax carbo. The sequence goes on from NC_087523.1 coordinate 144,576, forward strand.
CCGGATCCGGCCCGCAGAACGGGCAGCCGCGCAACAACCGGACCGGATCCGGCCCGCGAAACAGGCCGCCGCGCAAAAACCGTAAGGGATCCGGCCCGCGGAACGGGCCGCCGTGCAATAACCGGACAGGATCCGTCCCGCCGCGCAAAAACCCGACTGGACCCGGCCTGCGGAACGGGCCGCCGCGCAAAAACCGGACCCTATCCAGTTGGCGGAACAGTCCGCCACGCAAAAAATGGACGGGATCCGGACCGCAAAACAGGCCACCGCAGAAAAACCGGACGGGATCGGGCCCGCCGCACAAAAACCGGACCGGATCCGCCCCGCGGAACGGGCCGCCGCGCAAAAACCGGACGGGATCCGGCCCGCGGAACGGGCCGCCGCGCAAAAACCGGACGATGTCCGGCCCGGTTTGCAAAAACCGGACCGGATCCAGCACGCGGAACAGGCCGCCGCGCAAAAACCGGACGGGATCCGGCCCGCAGAACTGGTCGCCGCGCAAAAACTGGACCGATCTGGCCCGCGGAACGGGCTGCCGTGCAAAAACCGTAGCGGAACCGGCCCACGGAACGGGCCGCCGCGCAAAAGCCATACCGGATTAAGCCCGCGAAACAGGCCACCGTGGAAAAACCGGACGGGATCCGGCCCGCGGAACGGCCCGCCGCGCAAAAACGGGACCGGATCCGGCCCGCGGAACAGGCCGCCATGCAAAAACCAGACCAGATGCGACCCGCGGAACGGGCCGCCAGGCAAAAACTGGACCGGATCCTGCCCGCCGTGCAAAAACGGAACCGTGTCCGGCCTGCGGAACGGGCTGCCGCGCAAAAACGGACCGGATCCCGCCCACGGAACGGGCCACCGCGCAAAACCGGACCGGATCCAGCCCGCCGCGCAAACACCGGACCGGAACCGGCCCACGGAACGGGCCGCCGCTCAAAAACCGAACCGGATCCGGCCCGCGGAAGGGGCCGCCGTGCAAAAACCGGACCGGATCCGGCCAGCGGAACAGGCCTCCGCGCAAAAAGCGGACCGGATCCGGCCCGCGGAACGGGCTGCCGCGCAAAAACCAGACCGGATCTGGCCTGCGAAACGGGCCGCCGCGCAAAAACCGGACCGGATATGGCCCGCAGAACGGGCCGCCGCGCAAATACCGGATCAGTTCCGGCCCGCAAAACGGGCCGCCGCGCAAAAACCGGACCGGATCCGGCCCGCGAAACAGGCCGCCACGCAAAAACTGGACCGGATCCGGCCTGCGGAAGGGGCCGCCGCGCAAAAACCAGACCGGATCCGGCCCGCAGAACGGGCAGCCGCGCAACAACCGGACCGTATCCGGCCCGCGAAACAGGCCGCCGCGCAAAAACTGTAAGGGATCCGGCCCGCGGAACGGGTCGCCGTGCAATAACCGGACCCTATCCAGTTGGCGGAACAGTCCGCCGCGCAAAAAATGGACCGGATCCGGACCGCAAAACAGGCCACCGCAGAAAAACCGGACAGGATCGGGCCCGCCGCACAAAAACCGGACCGGATCCAGCCCACGGAACGGGCCGCCGCGCAAAAACCGGACTGGATCCGTCCCGCGGAACGGGCCGCCGCGCAAAAACCGGACGATGTCCGGCCCGGTTTGCAAAAACCGGACCGGATCCGGTCCGCGGAACAGGCCGCCGCGCAAAAACCGGACGGGATCCGGCCCGCAGAACTGGTCGCCGCGCAAAAACTGGACCGATCTGGCCTGCGGAACAGGCTGTCGTGCAAAAACCGTAGCGGAACCGGCCCACGGAACGGGCCGCCGCGCAAAAACCGGACGGGATCCGGCCCGCGGAACGGGCCGCCGCGCAAAAACCGGACTGGATCCGGCCCGCCGCTCAAAAACCGGACAGGATCCGGCCCGCGGAACGGGCCGCCGCGCAAAAACCGGACTGGATCCAGCCCGCGGAACGTGTCGCCGCGCAAAAACCGGACCGGATCCGGCCCGCCGCGTAAAAACCGGACCCGATCCGGCCCGCGGAACGGGCTGCCGCGCAACAACCAACCAGATCAAGCCCGCGGAACAGGCTGCCGCGCAAAAACCGGACCGGATCCGGCCTGCGAAACGGGCCGCCGCGCAAAAACCGGACCGGATCCGGCCCGCAAAACAGGCTGCCGCGCAAAAACCGGACTGGATCCGGCCCGCGGAAGGGGCCTCCGCGCAAAAACCGGACTGGATCCGTCCCGCGGAACAGGCCGTCACGCAAAAACCGCACAGGATCCGGCCCGCGAAACGGCCCGCCGCGCAAAAACGGGACCAGATCCGTCCCGCGGAACGGGCCGCCGCACAATATCCGGACCGGATCCGGCCCGCAGAATGAGCCGCCGCGCAAAAACCGGACCGGATCCGGCACGCGGAACAAGCCGCCGCGCTAAAACGGGACCGGATCCAGCCCGCAGAACCGGCCGCTGCGCAAAAACCGGACCGGATCCGGCCCGCCATGCAAAAACCGGACGGGATCCAGCCCGCGGAACGGGATGCCGCACAAAAACCGGACCGGATCCGGCCCGCGGAACAGGCTGCCGCGCAAAAACCGGACTGGATCCGGCCCGCGGAAGGGGCCTCCGCGCAAAAACCGGACTGGATCCGTCCCGCAGAACAGGCCGTCACGCAAAAACCGCACAGGATCCGGCCCGCGAAACGGGCCGCCGCGCAAAAACGGGACCGGATCCGGCCCACGGATTGGCCCGCCGCGCAAAAACCGGACGGGATCCGTCCCGTGGAACGGACCGCCACGCAAAAACCGGACCGGATCCAGCCCACGGAACGGGCCGCCGCGCAAAAACCGGACGGGATCCGGCCTGCGAAACGGGCCGCCGCGCAAAAACTGGACGGTGTCCGTGCCGCGGAACAGGCCGTCACGCAAAAACCGGACCGGATCCTGCCCGCCGCGCAAAAACCGGACAGGATCCGGCCCGCGGAATGGGGCGCCTCGCAAAAACCGGACGGTATCCGGACCGCGGAACGGGTCGCCGCGCAAAAACCGGATCCGTCCCGCCGCGCAAAAACAGGACTGGATCTGGCCCACGGAACGGGCCGCCACGCAAAAACCGGACCGGATCCGTCCCGCGGAACAGGCCGCCGCGCAAAAACCGGACGGGATCCGGCTGCGGAACGGGCCGCCACGCAAAAACCGGACCGGATCCAGCCCACGGAACGGGCCGCCGCGCAAAAACCGGACGGGATCCGGCCCGCCGCGCAAAAACCGGACTGGATCCGGCCCAAGGAACAGGCTGCCGCTCAAAAACCAACCAGATCCAGCCCGCGGAACAGGGTGCCGCGCAAAAACAAGACCGGATCCGGCCCGCGGAACAGTCCGCCGCGCAAAAACCGGACCGGATCCGGCCCGCGGAACGGGCCGCCGTGCAAAAACAAGACCGGAAGCGGCGGGCGAAACGGGCCGCCGCGCAAAAACCGGACTGGATCCGTCCCGCGGAACAGGCCGTCACGCAAAAACCGCACAGGATCCGGCCCGCGGAACAGGCCGCCGCGCAAAAACCGGACCGGATCCAGCCCACGGAACGGGCCGCCGCGCAAAAACCGGACTGGATCCGGCCCGCCGCTCAAAAACCGGACCGGATCCGGCCCGCGGAACGGGCTGCCGCGCTACAACCAACCAGATCAAGCCCGCGGAACAGGCTGCCGCGCAAAAACCGGACCGGATCCGGCCTGCGAAACGGGCCGCCGCGCAGAGCCCAGACCGGATCCGGCCTGCCGCGCAAAAACTGGGCCGGATCAGGCCCGTGGAACGGGCCGCCGCGCAAAAACCGGACTGGATCCGGCCCGCCGCTCAAAAACCGGACCGGATCCGGCCCGTGGAACGGGTCGCCGCGCAAAAACCGGACTGGATCCGGCCCGCGGAACGGGTCGCCGCGCAAAAACCGGACCGGCTCCGGCCCGCCGCGCAAAAACCGGACCGGATCCGGCGCGCCGCGCAAAAACCAGACCGGATCCGGCCCGTGGAACGGGCCGCCGCGCAAAAACCGGACCGGATCCGGCCCTCGGAACAGGCTGCCGCTCAAAAACCGGACAGGATCCGGCCCGCGGAATGGGGCGCCTCGCAAAAACCGGACTGGATCCGGCCCACGGAACGGGTCACCACGCAAAAACAGGATCCGTCCCACCGCGGAAAAACCGGACGGGATCCGGCTCGCAGAACGGGCCGCCACGCAAAAACCAGACCGGATCCGGCCCGCGGAAGGGGCCTCCGTGCAAAAACTGGACGGGATCCTGCCCGCCGTGCAAAATCCGGACCGGATCCGGCCCGCGGAAGGGGCCGCCGCGCAAAAACTGGACGGGATCCGGCCCGCCGCGCAAAAACCGGACCGGATCCGGCCAGCGGAACGGGCTGCCGCGCAAAAAACAACCAGATCCAGCCCGCGGAACAGGCTGCCGCGCAAAAACCGGACCGGAACCGGCCCGCGGAAGGGGCCGCCGCGCAAAAACTGGACGGGATCCAGCCCGCCACGCAAAAACCGGACTGGATCTGGCCCCCGGAACGGGCTGCCGCGCAAAAACCAACCAGATCCAGCCCACGGAACAGGCTGCCGCGCAAAAACAAGACCGGATCCGGCCCGTGGAACAGGCCGCCAGGCAAAAACCGGACCGGATCCGGCCCGCGGAACGGGCCGCCGTGCAAAAACCGGACCGGATCCGGCCCGCGAAACGGGCCGCCGCGCAAAAACCGGACTGGATCCGTCCCGCGGAACAGGCTGTCACGCAAAAACCGGACCGGATCCGGCCCGCCGCACAAATACTGGACCGGATTCAGGCAAAGGAACGGGCCGCCGCGCAAAAACTGGACCGGATCCGGCCCGCGGAACGGGCTGCCGAGCGAAAAATGGGCGGGATCCATCCCGCGGAACGAGCCGCCGTGCAAAAACTGGACGGGATCCAGCCCGCGAAACAGGCCGCCACGCAAAAACCGGACCGGATCCGGCCCGCAGAACGGGCAGCCGCGCAACAACCGGACCGGATCCGGCCCGCGAAACAGGCCGCCGCGCAAAAACCGTAAGGGATCCGGCCCGCGGAACGGGCCGCCGTGCAATAACCGGACAGGATCCGTCCCGCCGCGCAAAAACCCGACTGGACCCGGCCTGCGGAACGGGCCGCCGCGCAAAAACCGGACCCTATCCAGTTGGCGGAACAGTCCGCCACGCAAAAAATGGACGGGATCCGGACCGCAAAACAGGCCACCGCAGAAAAACCGGACGGGATCGGGCCCGCCGCACAAAAACCGGACCGGATCCGCCCCGCGGAACGGGCCGCCGCGCAAAAACCGGACGGGATCCGGCCCGCGGAACGGGCCGCCGCGCAAAAACCGGACGATGTCCGGCCCGGTTTGCAAAAACCGGACCGGATCCAGCACGCGGAACAGGCCGCCGCGCAAAAACCGGACGGGATCCGGCCCGCAGAACTGGTCGCCGCGCAAAAACTGGACCGATCTGGCCCGCGGAACGGGCTGCCGTGCAAAAACCGTAGCGGAACCGGCCCACGGAACGGGCCGCCGCGCAAAAGCCATACCGGATTAAGCCCGCGAAACAGGCCACCGTGGAAAAACCGGACGGGATCCGGCCCGCGGAACGGCCCGCCGCGCAAAAACGGGACCGGATCCGGCCCGCGGAACAGGCCGCCATGCAAAAACCAGACCAGATGCGACCCGCGGAACGGGCCGCCAGGCAAAAACTGGACCGGATCCTGCCCGCCGTGCAAAAACGGAACCGTGTCCGGCCTGCGGAACGGGCTGCCGCGCAAAAACGGACCGGATCCCGCCCACGGAACGGGCCACCGCGCAAAACCGGACCGGATCCAGCCCGCCGCGCAAACACCGGACCGGAACCGGCCCACGGAACGGGCCGCCGCTCAAAAACCGAACCGGATCCGGCCCGCGGAAGGGGCCGCCGTGCAAAAACCGGACCGGATCCGGCCAGCGGAACAGGCCTCCGCGCAAAAAGCGGACCGGATCCGGCCCGCGGAACGGGCTGCCGCGCAAAAACCGGACCGGATCTGGCCTGCGAAACGGGCCGCCGCGCAAAAACCGGACCGGATATGGCCCGCAGAACGGGCCGCCGCGCAAATACCGGATCAGTTCCGGCCCGCAAAACGGGCCGCCGCGCAAAAACCGGACCGGATCCGGCCCGCGAAACAGGCCGCCACGCAAAAACTGGACCGGATCCGGCCTGCGGAAGGGGCCGCCGCGCAAAAACCAGACCGGATCCGGCCCGCAGAACGGGCAGCCGCGCAACAACCGGACCGTATCCGGCCCGCGAAACAGGCCGCCGCGCAAAAACTGTAAGGGATCCGGCCCGCGGAACGGGTCGCCGTGCAATAACCGGACCCTATCCAGTTGGCGGAACAGTCCGCCGCGCAAAAAATGGACCGGATCCGGACCGCAAAACAGGCCACCGCAGAAAAACCGGACAGGATCGGGCCCGCCGCACAAAAACCGGACCGGATCCAGCCCACGGAACGGGCCGCCGCGCAAAAACCGGACTGGATCCGTCCCGCGGAACGGGCCGCCGCGCAAAAACCGGATGATGTCCGGCCCGGTTTGCAAAAACCGGACCGGATCCGGTCCGCGGAACAGGCCGCCGCGCAAAAACCGGACGGGATCCGGCCCGCAGAACTGGTCGCCGCGCAAAAACTGGACCGATCTGGCCTGCGGAACAGGCTGTCGTGCAAAAACCGTAGCGGAACCGGCCCACGGAACGGGCCGCCGCGCAAAAGCCATACCGGATTAAGCCCGCGGAACAGGCCACCGTGGAAAAACCGGACGGGATCCGGCCCGCGGAACGGCCCGCCGCGCAAAAACGGGACCAGATCCGGCCCGCGGAACGGGCCGCCGCACAATATCCGGACCGGATCCGGCCCGCAGAATGAGCCGCCGCGCAAAAACCGGACCGGATCCGGCACGCGGAACAAGCCGCCGCGCTAAAACGGGACCGGATCCAGCCCGCAGAACCGGCCGCTGCGCAAAAACCGGACCGGATCCGGCCCGCCATGCAAAAACCGGACGGGATCCAGCCCGCGGAACGGGCTGCCGCACAAAAACCGGACCGGATCCGGCCCGCGGAACAGGCTGCCGCGCAAAAACCGGACTGGATGCGGCCCGCAGAAGGGGCCTCCGCGCAAAAACCGGACTGGATCCGTCCCGCGGAACAGGCCGTCACGCAAAAACCGCACAGGATCCGGCCCGCGAAACGGGCCGCCGCGCAAAAACTGGACCGGATCCGGCCCACGGATTGCCCCGCCGCGCAAAAACCGGACGGGATCCGTCCCGTGGAACGGACCGCCACGCAAAAACCGGACCGGATCCAGCCCACGGAACGAGCCGCCGCGCAAAAACCGGACCGGATCCGGCCTGCGAAACGGGCCGCCGCGCAAAAACTGGACGGTGTCCGTGCCGCGGAACAGGCCGTCACGCAAAAACCGGACCGGATCCTGCCCGCCGCGCAAAAACCGGACAGGATCCGGCCCGCGGAATGGGGCGCCTCGCAAAAACCGGACGGTATCCGGACCGCGGAACGGGTCGCCGCGCAAAAACCGGATCCGTCCCACCGCGCAAAAACAGGACTGGATCTGGCCCACGGAACGGGCCGCCACGCAAAAACCGGACCGGATCCGTCCCGCGGAACAGGCCGCCGCGCAAAAACCGGACGGGATCCGGCTGCGGAACGGGCCGCCACGCAAAAACCGGACCGGATCCAGCCCACGGAACGGGCCGCCGCGCAAAAACCGGACGGGATCCGGCCCGCCGCGCAAAAACCGGACTGGATCCGGCCCACGGAACAGGCTGCCGCTCAAAAACCAACCAGATCCAGCCCGCGCAACAGGGTGCCGCGCAAAAACAAGACCGGATCCGGCCCGCGGAACAGGCCGCCGCGCAAAAACCGGACCGGATCCGGCCCGCGGAACGGGCCGCCGTGCAAAAACCGGACCGGAAGCGGCCGGCGAAAAGGGCCGCCGCGCAAAAACCGGACTGGATCCGTCCCGCGGAACAGGCCGTCACGCAAAAACCGCACAGGATCCGGCCCGCAAAACGGGCCGCCGAGCGCAAAAAACGGACCGGATCCGGCACACAGAATGGCCCGCCGCACAAAAACCGGACAGGATGCGGCCCGCGGAACGGGCCGCCGCGCAAAAACCACACCGGATCCAGCCCGGGGAACGGGCCGCCGCGCAAAAACCGGACTGGATCCGGCCCGCCGCTCAAAAACCGGACCGGATCCGGCCCGCGGAACGGGCTGCCGCGCAAAAACCGTAAGGGATCCGGCCCGCGGAACGGGCCGCCGTGCAATAACCGGACAGGATCCGTCCCGCCGCGCAAAAACCCGACTGGACCCGGCCTGCGGAACGGGCCGCCGCGCAAAAACCGGACCCTATCCAGTTGGCGGAACAGTCCGCCACGCAAAAAATGGAAGGGATTCGGACCGCAAAACAGGCCACCGCAGAAAAACCGGACGGGATCGGGCCCGCCGCACAAAAACCGGACCGGATCCGCCCCGCGGAACGGGCCGCCGCGCAAAAACCGGACGGGATCCGGCCCGCGGAACGGGCCGCCGCGCAAAAACCGGACGATGTCCGGCCCGGTTTGCAAAAACCGGACCGGATCCAGCACGCGGAACAGGCCGCCGCGCAAAAACCGGACGGGATCCGGCCCGCAGAACTGGTCGCCGCGCAAAAACTGGACCGATCTGGCCCGCGGAACAGGCTGCCGTGCAAAAACCGTAGCGGAACCGGCCCACGGAACGGGCCGCCGCGCAAAAGCCATACCGGATTAAGCCCGCGAAACAGGCCACCGTGGAAAAACCGGACGGGATCCGGCCCGCGGAACGGGCCGCCGCGCAAAAACGGGACCGGATCCGGCCCGCGGAACAGGCCGCCATGCAAAAACCAGACCAGATGCGACCCGCGGAACGGGCCGCCAGGCAAAAACTGGACCGGATCCTGCCCGCCGCGCAAAAACGGAACCGTGTCCGGCCTGCGGAACGGGCTGCCGCGCAAAAACGGACCGGATCCCGCCCACGGAACGGGCCACCGCGCAAAACCGGACCGGATCCAGCCCGCCGCGCAAACACCGGACCGGAACCGGCCCACGGAACGGGCCGCCGCTCAAAAACCGAACCGGATCCGGCCCGCGGAAGGGGCCGCCGTGCAAAAACCGGACCGGATCCGGCCAGCGGAACAGGCCTCCGCGCAAAAAGCGGACCGGATCCGGCCCGCGGAACGGGCTGCCGCGCAAAAACCGGACCGGATCTGGCCTGCGAAACGGGCCGCCGCGCAAAAACCGGACCGGATATGGCCCGCAGAACGGGCCGCCGCGCAAATACCGGATCAGTTCCGGCCCGCAAAACGGGCCGCCGCGCAAAAACCGGACCGGATCCGGCCCGCGAAACAGGCCGCCACGCAAAAACTGGACCGGATCCGGCCTGCGGAAGGGGCCGCCGCGCAAAAACCAGACCGGATCCGGCCCGCAGAACGGGCAGCCGCGCAACAACCGGACCGTATCCGGCCCGCGAAACAGGCCGCCGCGCAAAAACTGTAAGGGATCCGGCCCGCGGAACGGGTCGCCGTGCAATAACCGGACCCTATCCAGTTGGCGGAACAGTCCGCCGCGCAAAAAATGGACCGGATCCGGACCGCAAAACAGGCCACCGCAGAAAAACCGGACGGGATCGGGCCCGCCGCACAAAAACCGGACCGGATCCAGCCCACGGAACGGGCCGCCGCGCAAAAACCGGACTGGATCCGTCCCGCGGAACGGGCCGCCGCGCAAAAACCGGACGATGTCCGGCCCGGTTTGCAAAAACCGGACCGGATCCGGTCCGCGGAACAGGCCGCCGCGCAAAAACCGGACGGGATCCGGCCCGCAGAACTGGTCGCCGCGCAAAAACTGGACCGATCTGGCCTGCGGAACAGGCTGTCGTGCAAAAACCGTAGCGGAACCGGCCCACGGAACGGGCCTCCGCGCAAAAGCCATACCGGATTAAGCCCGCGGAACAGGCCACCGTGGAAAAACCGGACGGGATCCGGCCCGCGGAACGGCCCGCCGCGCAAAAACGGGACCAGATCCGGCCCGCGGAACGGGCCGCCGCACAATATCCGGACCGGATCCGGCCCGCAGAATGAGCCGCCGCGCAAAAACCGGACCGGATCCGGCACGCGGAACAAGCCGCCGCGCTAAAACGGGACCGGATCCAGCCCGCAGAACCGGCCGCTGCGCAAAAACCGGACCGGATCCGGCCCGCCATGCAAAAACCGGACGGGATCCAGCCCGCGGAACGGGCTGCCGCACAAAAACCGGACCGGATCCGGCCCGCGGAACAGGCTGCCGCGCAAAAACCGGACTGGATGCGGCCCGCAGAAGGGGCCTCCGCGCAAAAACCGGACTGGATCCGTCCCGCGGAACAGGCCGTCACGCAAAAACCGCACAGGATCCGGCCCGCGAAACGGGCCGCCGCGCAAAAACGGGACCGGATCCGGCCCACGGATTGGCCCGCCGCGCAAAAACCGGACGGGATCCGTCCCGTGGAACGGACCGCCACGCAAAAACCGGACCGGATCCAGCCCACGGAACGAGCCGCCGCGCAAAAACCGGACGGGATCCGGCCTGCGAAACGGGCCGCCGCGCAAAAACTGGACGGTGTCCGTGCCGCGGAACAGGCCGTCACGCAAAAACCGGACCGGATCCTGCCCGCCGCGCAAAAACCGGACAGGATCCGGCCCGCGGAATGGGGCGCCTCGCAAAAACCGGACGGTATCCGGACCGCGGAACGGGTCGCCGCGCAAAAACCGGATCCGTCCCGCCGCGCAAAAACAGGACTGGATCTGGCCCACGGAACGGGCCGCCACGCAAAAACCGGACCGGATCCGTCCCGCGGAACAGGCCGCCGCGCAAAAACCGGACGGGATCCGGCTGCGGAACGGGCCGCCACGCAAAAACCGGACCGGATCCAGCCCACGGAACGGGCCGCCGCGCAAAAACCGGACGGGATCCGGCCCGCCGCGCAAAAACCGGACTGGATCCGGCCCACGGAACAGGCTGCCGCTCAAAAACCAACCAGATCCAGCCCGCGCAACAGGGTGCCGCGCAAAAACAAGACCGGATCCGGCCCGCGGAACAGGCCGCCGCGCAAAAACCGGACCGGATCCGGCCCGCGGAACGGGCCGCCGTGCAAAAACCGGACCGGAAGCGGCCGGCGAAAAGGGCCGCCGCGCAAAAACCGGACTGGATCCGTCCCGCGGAACAGGCCGTCACGCAAAAACCGCACAGGATCCAGCCCGCAAAACGGGCCGCCGAGCGCAAAAAACGGACCGGATCCGGCACACAGAATGGCCCGCCGCACAAAAACCGGACAGGATGCGGCCCGCGGAACGGGCCGCCGCGCAAAAACCGGACCGGATCCAGCCCGGGGAACGGGCCGCCGCGCAAAAACCGGACTGGATCCGGCCCGCCGCTCAAAAACCGGACCGGATCCGGCCCGCGGAACGGGCTGCCGCGCTACAACCAACCAGATCAAGCCCGCGGAACAGGCTGCCGCGCAAAAACCGGACTGGATCCGGCCTGCGAAACGGGCCGCCGCGCAGAGCCCAGACCGGATCCGGCCCGCCGCGCAAAAACTGGGCCGGATCAGGCCCGTGGAACGGGCCGCCGCGCAAAAACCGGACTGGATCCGGCACGCCGCTCAAAAACCGGACCGGATCCGGCCCGTGGAACGGGTCGCCGCGCAAAAACCGGACTGGATCCGGCCCGCGGAACGGGCCGCCGCGCAAAAACCGGACTGGATCCGGCCCTCGGAACAGGCTGCCGCTCAAAAACCGGACAGGATCCGGCCCGCGGAATGGGGCGCCTCGCAAAAACTGGACGGGATCCGGCCCGTGGAACGGGTCACCGCGCAAAAACAGGATCCGTCCCGCCGCGGAAAAACCGGACGGGATCCGGCTCGCAGAACGGGCCGCCACGCAAAAACCAGACCGGATCCGGCCCGCGGAAGGGGCCTCCGTGCAAAAACTGGACGGGATCCTGCCCGCCGTGCAAAATCCGGACCGGACCCGGCCCGCGGAAGGGGCCGCCGCGCAAAAACTGGACGGGATCCGGCCCGCCGCGCAAAAACCGGACTGGATCCGTCCCGCGGAACGGGCTGCCACGCAAAAAACAACCAGATCCAGCCCGCGGAACAGGCTGCCGCGCAAAAACCGGACCGGAACCGGCCCGCGGAAGGGGCCGCCGCGCAAAAACTGGACGGGATCCAGCCCGCCACGCAAAAACCGGACTGGATCTGGCCCCCGGAACGGGCTGCCGCGCAAAAACCAACCAGATCCAGCCCGCGGAACAGGCTGCCGCGCAAAAACAAGACCGGATCCGGCCCGTGGAACAGGCCGCCAGGCAAAAACCGGACCGGATCCGGCCCGCGGAACGGGCCGCCGTGCAAAAACCGGACCGGATCCGGCCCGCGAAACGGGCCGCCGCGCAAAAACCGGACTGGATCCGTCCCGCGGAACAGGCTGTCACGCAAAAACCGGACCGGATCCGGCCCGCCGCACAAATACTGGACCGGATTCAGGCAAAGGAACGGGCCGCCGCGCAAAAACTGGACCGGATCCGGCCCGCGGAACGGGCTGCCGAGCGAAAAATGGGCGGGATCCATCCCGCGGAACGAGCCGCCGTGCAAAAACTGGACGGGATCCAGCCCGCGAAACAGGCCGCCACGCAAAAACTGGACCGGATCCGGCCCGCAGAACGGGCAGCCGCGCAACAACCGGACCGTATCCGGCCCGCGAAACAGGCCGCCGCGCAAAAACCGTAAGGGATCCGGCCCGCAGAACGGGCCGCCGTGCAATAACCGGACAGGATCCGTCCCGCCGCGCAAAAACCCGACTGGACCCGGCCTGCGGAACGGGCCGCCGCGCAAAAACCGGACCCTATCCAGTTGGCGGAACAGTCCGCCACGCAAAAAATGGACGGGATCCGGACCGCAAAACAGGCCACCGCAGAAAAACCGGACGGGATCGGGCCCGCCGCACAAAAACCGGACCGGATCCGCCCCGCGGAACGGGCCGCCGCGCAAAAACCGGACGGGATCCGGCCCGCGGAACGGGCCGCCGCGCAAAAACCGGACGATGTCCGGCCCGGTTTGCAAAAACCGGACCGGATCCAGCACGCGGAACAGGCCGCCGCGCAAAAACCGGACGGGATCCGGCCCGCAGAACTGGTCGCCGTGCAAAAACTGGACCGATCTGGCCCGCGGAACGGGCTGCCGTGCAAAAACCGTAGCGGAACCGGCCCACGGAACGGGCCGCCGCGCAAAAGCCATACCGGATTAAGCCCGCGAAACAGGCCACCGTGGAAAAACCAGACGGGATCCGGCCCGCGGAACGGCCCGCCGCGCAAAAACGGGACCGGATCCGGCCCGCGGAACAGGCCGCCATGCAAAAACCAGACCAGATGCGACCCGCGGAACGGGCCGCCAGGCAAAAACTGGACCGGATCCTGCCCGCCGCGCAAAAACGGAACCGTGTCCGGCCTGCGGAACGGGCTGCCGCGCAAAAACGGACCGGATCCCGCCCACGGAACGGGCCACCGCGCAAAACCGGACCGGATCCAGCCCGCCGCGCAAACACCGGACCGGAACCGGCCCACGGAACGGGCCGCCGCTCAAAAACCGAACCGGATCCGGCCCGCGGAAGGGGCCGCCGTGCAAAAACCGGACCGGATCCGGCCAGCGGAACAGGCCTCCGCGCAAAAAGCGGACCGGATCCGGCCCGCGGAACGGGCTGCCGCGCAAAAACCGGACCGGATCTGGCCTGCGAAACGGGCCGCCGCGCAAAAACCGGACCGGATATGGCCCGCAGAACGGGCCGCCGCGCAAATACCGGATCAGTTCCGGCCCGCAAAACGGGCCGCCGCGCAAAAACCGGACCGGATCCGGCCCGCGAAACAGGCCGCCACGCAAAAACTGGACCGGATCCGGCCTGCGGAAGGGGCCGCCGCGCAAAAACCAGACCGGATCCGGCCCGCAGAACGGGCAGCCGCGCAACAACCGGACCGTATCCGGCCCGCGAAACAGGCCGCCGCGCAAAAACTGTAAGGGATCCGGCCCGCGGAACGGGTCGCCGTGCAATAACCGGACCCTATCCAGTTGGCGGAACAGTCCGCCGCGCAAAAAATGGACCGGATCCGGACCGCAAAACAGGCCACCGCAGAAAAACCGGACAGGATCGGGCCCGCCGCACAAAAACCGGACCGGATCCAGCCCACGGAACGGGCCGCCGCGCAAAAACCGGACTGGATCCGTCCCGCGGAACGGGCCGCCGCGCAAAAACCGGACGATGTCCGGCCCGGTTTGCAAAAACCGGACCGGATCCGGTCCGCGGAACAGGCCGCCGCGCAAAAACCGGACGGGATCCGGCCCGCAGAACTGGTCGCCGCGCAAAAACTGGACCGATCTGGCCTGCGGAACAGGCTGTCGTGCAAAAACCGTAGCGGAACCGGCCCACGGAACGGGCCTCCGCGCAAAAGCCATACCGGATTAAGCCCGCGGAACAGGCCACCGTGGAAAAACCGGACGGGATCCGGCCCGCGGAACGGCCCGCCGCGCAAAAACGGGACCAGATCCGGCCCGCGGAACGGGCCGCCGCACAATATCCGGACCGGATCCGGCCCGCAGAATGAGCCGCCGCGCAAAAACCGGACCGGATCCGGCACGCGGAACAAGACGCCGCGCTAAAACGGGACCGGATCCAGCCCGCAGAACCGGCCGCTGCGCAAAAACCGGACCGGATCCGGCCCGCCATGCAAAAACCGGACGGGATCCAGCCCGCGGAACGGGCTGCCGCACAAAAACCGGACCGGATCCGGCCCGCGGAACAGGCTGCCGCGCAAAAACCGGACTGGATGCGGCCCGCGGAAGGGGCCTCCGCGCAAAAACCGGACTGGATCCGTCCCGCGGAACAGGCCGTCACGCAAAAACCGCACAGGATCCGGCCCGCGAAACGGGCCGCCGCGCAAAAACGGGACCGGATCCGGCCCACGGATTGGCCCGCCGCGCAAAAACCGGACGGGATCCGTCCCGTGGAACGGACCGCCACGCAAAAACCGGACCGGATCCAGCCCACGGAACGAGCCGCCGCGCAAAAACCGGACGGGATCCGGCCTGCGAAACGGGCCGCCGCGCAAAAACTGGACGGTGTCCGTGCCGCGGAACAGGCCGTCACGCAAAAACCGGACCGGATCCTGCCCGCCGCGCAAAAACCGGACAGGATCCGGCCCGCGGAATGGGGCGCCTCGCAAAAACCGGACGGTATCCGGACCGCGGAACGGGTCGCCGCGCAAAAACCGGATCCGTCCCGCCGCGCAAAAACAGGACTGGATCTGGCCCACGGAACGGGCCGCCACGCAAAAACCGGACCGGATCCGTCCCGCGGAACAGGCCGCCGCGCAAAAACCGGACGGGATCCGGCTGCGGAACGGGCCGCCACGCAAAAACCGGACCGGATCCAGCCCACGGAACGGGCCGCCGCGCAAAAACCGGACGGGATCCGGCCCGCCGCGCAAAAACCGGACTGGATCCGGCCCACGGAACAGGCTGCCGCTCAAAAACCAACCAGATCCAGCCCGCGCAACAGGGTGCCGCGCAAAAACAAGACCGGATCCGGCCCGCGGAACAGGCCGCCGCGCAAAAACCGGACCGGATCCGGCCCGCGGAACGGGCCGCCGTGCAAAAACCGGACCGGAAGCGGCCGGCGAAAAGGGCCGCCGCGCAAAAACCGGACTGGATCCGTCCCGCGGAACAGGCCGTCACGCAAAAACCGCACAGGATCCGGCCCGCAAAACGGGCCGCCGAGCGCAAAAAACGGACCGGATCCGGCACACAGAATGGCCCGCCGCACAAAAACCGGACAGGATGCGGCCCGCGGAACGGGCCGCCGCGCAAAAACCGGACCGGATCCAGCCCGGGGAACGGGCCGCCGCGCAAAAACCGGACTGGATCCGGCCCGCCGCTCAAAAACCGGACCGGATCCGGCCCGCGGAACGGGCTGCCGCGCTACAACCAACCAGATCAAGCCCGCGGAACAGGCTGCCGCGCAAAAACCGGACTGGATCCGGCCTGCGAAACGGGCCGCCGCGCAGAGCCCAGACCGGATCCGGCCCGCCGCGCAAAAACTGGGCCGGATCAGGCCCGTGGAACGGGCCGCCGCGCAAAAACCGGACTGGATCCGGCACGCCGCTCAAAAACCGGACCGGATCCGGCCTGTGGAACGGGTCGCCGCGCAAAAACCGGACTGGATCCGGCCCGCGGAACGGGCCGCCGCGCAAAAACCGGACCGGATCCGGCCCTCGGAACAGGCTGCCGCTCAAAAACCGGACAGGATCCGGCCCGCGGAATGGGGCGCCTCGCAAAAACTGGACGGGATCCGGCCCGTGGAACGGGTCACCGCGCAAAAACAGGATCCGTCCCGCCGCGGAAAAACCGGACGGGATCCGGCTCGCAGAACGGGCCGCCACGCAAAAACCAGACCGGATCCGGCCCGCGGAAGGGGCCTCCGTGCAAAAACTGGACGGGATCCTGCCCGCCGTGCAAAATCCGGACCGGACCCGGCCCGCGGAAGGGGCCGCCGCGCAAAAACTGGACGGGATCCGGCCCGCCGCGCAAAAACCGGACTGGATCCGTCCCGCGGAACGGGCTGCCACGCAAAAAACAACCAGATCCAGCCCGCGGAACAGGCTGCCGCGCAAAAACCGGACCGGAACCGGCCCGCGGAAGGGGCCGCCGCGCAAAAACTGGACGGGATCCAGCCCGCCACGCAAAAACCGGACTGGATCTGGCCCCCGGAACGGGCTGCCGCGCAAAAACCAACCAGATCCAGCCCGCGGAACAGGCTGCCGCGCAAAAACAAGACCGGATCCGGCCCGTGGAACAGGCCGCCAGGCAAAAACCGGACCGGATCCGGCCCGCGGAACGGGCCGCCGTGCAAAAACCGGACCGGATCCGGCCCGCGAAACGGGCCGCCGCGCAAAAACCGGACTGGATCCGTCCCGCGGAACAGGCTGTCACGCAAAAACCGGACCGGATCCGGCCCGCCGCACAAATACTGGACCGGATTCAGGCAAAGGAACGGGCCGCCGCGCAAAAACTGGACCGGATCCGGCCCGCGGAACGGGCTGCCGAGCGAAAAATGGGCGGGATCCATCCCGCGGAACGAGCCGCCGTGCAAAAACTGGACGGGATCCAGCCCGCGAAACAGGCCGCCACGCAAAAACTGGACCGGATCCGGCCCGCAGAACGGGCAGCCGCGCAACAACCGGACCGTATCCGGCCCGCGAAACAGGCCGCCGCGCAAAAACCGTAAGGGATCCGGCCCGCAGAACGGGCCGCCGTGCAATAACCGGACAGGATCCGTCCCGCCGCGCAAAAACCCGACTGGACCCGGCCTGCGGAACGGGCCGCCGCGCAAAAACCGGACCCTATCCAGTTGGCGGAACAGTCCGCCACGCAAAAAATGGACGGGATCCGGACCGCAAAACAGGCCACCGCAGAAAAACCGGACGGGATCGGGCCCGCCGCACAAAAACCGGACCGTATCCGCCCCGCGGAACGGGCCGCCGCGCAAAAACCGGACGGGATCCGGACCGCGGAACGGGCCGCCGCGCAAAAACCGGACGATGTCCGGCCCGGTTTGCAAAAACCGGACCGGATCCAGCACGCGGAACAGGCCGCCGCGCAAAAACCGGACGGGATCCGGCCCGCAGAACTGGTCGCCGCGCAAAAACTGGACCGATCTGGCCCGCGGAACGGGCTGCCGTGCAAAAACCGTAGCGGAACCGGCCCACGGAACGGGCCGCCGCGCAAAAGCCATACCGGATTAAGCCCGCGAAACAGGCCACCGTGGAAAAACCGGACGGGATCCGGCCCGCGGAACGGCCCGCCGCGCAAAAACGGGACCGGATCCGGCCCGCGGAACGGGCCGCCATGCAAAAACCAGACCAGATGCGACCCGCGGAACGGGCCGCCAGGCAAAAACTGGACCGGATCCTGCCCGCCGCGCAAAAACGGAACCGTGTCCGGCCTGCGGAACGGGCTGCCGCGCAAAACCGGACCGGATCCCGCCCACGGAACGGGCCACCGCGCAAAAACCGGACCGGATCCAGCCCGCCGCGCAAACACCGGACCGGAACCGGCCCACGGAACGGGCCGCCGCTCAAAAACCGAACCGGATCCGGCCCGCGGAAGGGGCCGCCGTGCAAAAACCGGACCGGATCCGGCCAGCGGAACAGGCCGCCGCGCAAAAAGCGGACCGGATCCGGCCCGCGGAACGGGCTGCCGCGCAAAAACCGGACCGGATCTGGCCTGCGAAACGGGCCGCCGCGCAAAAACCGGACCGGATATGGCCCGCGGAACGGGCCGCCGCGCAAATACCGGATCAGTTCCGGCCCGCAAAACGGGCCGCCGCGCAAAAACCGGACCGGATCTGGCCTGCGAAACAGGCCGCCACGCAAAAACTGGACCGGATCCGGCCTGCGGAAGGGGCCGCCGCGCAAAAACCAGACCGGATCCGGCCCGCAGAACGGGCAGCCGCGCAACAACCGGACCGTATCCGGCCCGCGAAACAGGCCGCCGCGCAAAAACTGTAAGGGATCCGGCCCGCGGAACGGGTCGCCATGCAATAACCGGACCCTATCCAGTTGGCGGAACAGTCCGCCGCACAAAAAATGGACGGGATCCGGACCGCAAAACAGGCCACCGCAGAAAAACCGGACGGGATCGGGCCCGCCGCACAAAAACCGGACCATATCCGCCCCGCGGAACGGGCCGCCGCGCAAAAACCGGACGGGATCCGGCCCGCGGAACGGGCCGCCGCGCAAAAACCGGACGATGTCCGGCCCGGTTTGCAAAAACCGGACCGGATCCGGTCCGCGGAACGGGCCGCCGCGCAAAAACCGGACGGGATCCGGCCCGCAGAACTGGTCGCCGCGCAAAAACTGGACCAATCTGGCCCGCGGAACGGGCTGCCGTGCAAAAACCGTAGCGGAACCGGCCCACGGAACGGGCCGCCGCGCAAAAACCATACCGGATTAAGCCCGCGGAACAGGCCACCGTGGAAAAACCGGACGGGATCCGGCCCGCGGAACGGCCCGCCGCGCAAAAACGGGACCGGATCCGGCCCGCGGAACGGGCCGCCGCACAATATCCGGACCGGATCCGGCCCGCAGAATGAGCCGCCGCGCAAAAACCGGACCGGATCCGGCACGCGGAACAAGCCGCCGCGCTAAAACGGGACCGGATCCAGCCCGCAGAACCGGCCGCTGCGCAAAAACCGGACCGGATCCGGCCCGCCATGCAAAAACCGGACGGGATCCAACCCGCGAAACGGGCTGCCGCACAAAAACCGGACCGGATCCGGCCCGCGGAACAGGCTGCCGCGCAAAAACCGGACTGGATCCGGCCCGCGGAAGGGGCCTCCGCGCAAAAACCGGACTGGATCCGTCCCGCGGAACAGGCCGTCACGCAAAAACCGCACAGGATCCGGCCCGCGAAACGGGCCGCCGCGCAAAAACGGGACCGGATCCGGCCCACGGATTGGCCCGCCGCGCAAAAACCGGACGGGATCCGTCCCGTGGAACGGACCGCCACGCAAAAACCGGACCGGATCCAGCCCACGGAACGGGCCGCCGCGCAAAAACCGGACGGGATCCGGCCTGCGAAACGGGCCGCCGCGCAAAAACTGGACGGTGTCCGTGCCGCGGAACAGGCCGTCACGCAAAAACCGGACCGGATCCTGCCCGCCGCGCAAAAACTGGACAGGATCCGGCCCGCGGAATGGGGCGCCTCGCAAAAACCGGACGGTATCCGGACCGCGGAACGGGTCGCCGCGCAAAAACCGGATCCGTCCCGCCGCGCAAAAACAGGACTGGATCTGGCCCACGGAACGGGCCGCCACGCAAAAACCGGACCGGATCCGTCCCGCGGAACAGGCCGCCGCGCAAAAACCGGACGGGATCCGGCTGCGGAACGGGCCGCCACGCAAAAACCGGACCGGATCCAGCCCACGGAACGGGCCGCCGCGCAAAAACCGGACGGGATCCGGCCCGCCGCGCAAAAACCGGACTGGATCCGGCCCACGGAACAGGCTGCCGCTCAAAAACCAACCAGATCCAGCCCGCGGAACAGGGTGCCGCGCAAAAACAAGACCGGATCCGGCCCGCGGAACAGGCCGCCGCGCAAAAACCGGACCGGATCTGGCCCGCGGAACGGGCCGCCGTGCAAAAACCGGACTGGATCCGTCCCGCGGAACAGGCCGTCACGCAAAAACCGCACAGGATCCGGCCCGCAAAACGGGCCGCCGAGCGCAAAAAACGGACCGGATCCGGCACACAGAATGGCCCGCCGCACAAAAACCGGACAGGATGCGGCCCGCGGAACGGGCCGCCGTGCAAAAACCGGACCGGATCCAGCCCGGGGAACGGGTCGCCGCGCAAAAACCGGACCGGCTCCGGCCCGCCGCGCAAAAACCGGACCGGATCCGGCGCGCCGCGCAAAAACCAGACCGGATCCGGCCCGTGGAACGGGCCGCCGCGCAAAAACCGGACCGGATCCGGCCCTCGGAACAGGCTGCCGCTCAAAAACCGGACAGGATCCGGCCCGCGGAATGGGGCGCCTCGCAAAAACCGGACTGGATCCGGCCAGTGGAACGGGTCACCGCGCAAAAACAGGATCCGTCCCGCCGCGCAAAAACAAGACCGGATCCGGCCCGTGGAACAGGCCGCCACGCAAAAACCGGACCGGATCCGGCCCGCGGAACGGGCCGCCGTGCAAAAACCGGACCGGATCCGGCCCGCGAAACGGGCCGCCGCGCAAAAACCGGACTGGATCCGTCCCGCGGAACAGGCTGTCACGCAAAAACCGGACCGGATCCGGCCCGCCGCACAAATACTGGACCGGATTCAGGCAAAGGAACGGGCCGCCGCGCAAAAACTGGACCGGATCCGGCCCGCGGAACGGGCTGCCGAGCGAAAAATGGGCGGGATCCATCCCGCGGAACGAGCCGCCGTGCAAAAACCGGACGGGATCCAGCCCGCGAAACAGGCCGCCACGCAAAAACCGGACCGGATCCGGCCCGCAGAACGGGCAGCCGCGCAACAAGCGGACCGTATCCGGCCCGCGAAACAGGCCGCCGCGCAAAAACCGTAAGGGATCCGGCCCGCGGAACGGGCCGCCGTGCAATAACCGGACAGGATCCGTCCCGCCGCGCAAAAACCCGACTGGACCCGGCCCGCGGAACGGGCCACCGCGCAAAAACCGGACCGAATCCGGCTCGCGGCGCAAAAACCGGATCGGATACGGCCCGCGGAACGGGTCGCCGCGCAGAAACCGGACCGGATCCAGCCCGCCGTGCAAAAACTGGACCGGATCAACCCGTGGAATGGGCTGCCGCGCAAAAACCGGACCGGATCCGGCCCTCGGAACAGGCTGCCGCGCAAAAACCGGACAGGATCCGGCCCGCGGAACGGGGCGCCTCGCAAAAACCGGACGGTATCCGGACCGCGGAACGGGTCGCCGCGCAAAAACCGAATCCGGCCCGCCGCGAAAAAACCGGACTGGATCTGGCCCACGGAACGGGCCGCCACGCAAAAACCGGACCGGATCCGGCCCGCGGAACAGGCCGCCGCTCAAAAACCGGACAGGATCTGGCTCGCGGAACGGGCCGCCGCGCAAAAACCGGAAGGGATCTGTCCCGCCGCACAAACACCGGACCGCGGAACGGGCCACCGCGCAAAAACGGGACGGGATCCGGCCCACGGAACGGGCCGCCGCTCAAAAACCGGACCGGATCCGGCCCGTGGAACGGGTCGCCATGCAAAAACCAGACCAGATGCGACCCACGGAACGGGCCGCCAGGCAAAAACTGGACCGGATCCTGCCCGCCGCGCAAAAACGGAACCGTGTCCGGCCTGCGGAACGGGCTGCCGCGCAAAACCGGACCGGATCCCGCCCACGGAACGGGCCACCGCGCAAAAACCGGACCGGATCCAGCCCGCCGCGCAAACACCGGACCGGAACCGGCCCACGGAACGGGCCGCCGCTCAAAAACCGAACCGGATCCGGCCCGCGGAAGGGGCCGCCGTGCAAAAACCGGACCGGATCCGGCCAGCGGAACAGGCCGCCGCGCAAAAAGCGGACCGGATCCAGCCCGCGGAACGGGCTGCCGCGCAAAAACCGGACCGGATCTGGCCTGCGAAACGGGCCGCCGCGCAAAAACCGGACTGGATCCGTCCCGCGGAACGGGCCGCCGCGCAAATACCGGATCAGTTCCGGCCCGCAAAACGGGCCGCCGCGCAAAAACCGGACCGGATCCGGCCCGCGAAACAGGCCGCCACGCAAAAACTGGACCGGATCCGGCCTGCGGAAGGGGCCGCCGCGCAAAAACCGTACCGGATCCGGCCCGCAGAACGGGCATCCGCGCAACAACCGGACCGTATCCGGCCCGCGAAACAGGCCGCCGCGCAAAAACTGTAAGGGATCCGGCCCGCGGAACGGGTCGCCGTGCAATAACCGGACAGGATCCGTCCCGTCGCGCAAAAACCCGACTGGACACGGCCTGCGGAACGGGCCGCCGCGCAAAAACCGGACCCTATCCAGTTGGCGGAACAGTCCGCCGCGCAAAAAATGGACGGGATCCGGACCGCAAAACAGGCCACCGCAGAAAAACCGGACGGGATCGGGCCCGCCGCACAAAAACCGGACCGTATCCGCCCCGCGGAACGGGCCGCCGCGCAAAAACCGGACGGGATCCGGCCCGCGGAACAGGCCGCCGCGCAAAAACCGGACGATGTCCGGCCCGGTTTGCAAAAACCGGACCGGATCCAGCTCGCGGAACAGGCCGCCGCGCAAAAACCGGACAGGATCCGGCCCGCAGAACTGGTCGCCGCGCAAAAACTGGACCGATCTGGCCCGCGGAACAGGCTGCCGTGCAAAAACCGTAGTGGAACCGGCCCACGGAACGGGCCGCCGCGCAAAAACCATACCGGATTAAGCCCGCGGAACAGGCCACCGTGGAAAAACCGGACGGGATCCGACCCGCGGAACGGCCCGCCGCGCAAAAACGGGACCGGATCCGGCCCGCGGAACGGGCCGCCGCACAATATCCGGACCGGATCCGGCCCGCAGAATGAGCCGCCGCGCAAAAACCGGACCGGATCCGGCACGCGGAACAAGCCGCCGCGCTAAAACGGGACCGGATCCAGCCCGCAGAACCGGCCGCTGCGCAAAATCCGGACCGGATCCGGCCCGCCATGCAAAAACCGGACGGGATCCAGCCCGCGGAACGGGCTGACGCACAAAAACCGGACCGGATCCAGCCCGCCGCGCAAAAACTGGACCGGATGCGGCCCGCGGAACGGGCTGCCGCGCAACAACCAGACCGGATGCGGCCCGCGGAAAAGGCCGCCGTGCAAAAACCGGAACGGATCCGGCCGGCCGCGCAAAAACGGGACTGGATCCGGCCCGTGGAACGGGTCACCACGCAAAAACCGGACGGGATCCGGCCCACAGAACGGGTCGCCGCGCAAAAGCCGGACCGGATCTGGCCCGCGGAACGGGCTGCCGTGCAAAAACCGGACCGGATCCGGCACGCGGAACAGGCGCTGCGCAAAAACTGGACAGGATGCGGCCGCCGCGCTAAAATCAGACAGGACCGGGCCCGCGGAACGGGCCGCCGCACAAAAACTGGACCGGATCCGGCCCGCCGCGGAACAGGCCGCCGCGCAAAAACCGGACCGGATCCAGCCCGCCGCGGAACAGGCCGCCATGCAAAAACCAGACCGGATCCGGCCCGCGGAACGGGCCACCGCGCAAAAACCGGACCGGATCCAGCCCGCCGCGCAAACACCAGACCGGAACCGGCCCACGGAACGGGCCGCCGCGCAAAAACCGGACCAGATCCGGCCCGCGGAAGGGGCCGTCACGCAAAAACCGCACAGGATCCGGCCAGCGGAACAGGCCGCCGCGCAAAAACCGGACCGGATCCGGCCCGCGGAACGGGCTGCCGCGCAAAAACCGGACCGGATCCGGCCTGCGAAACGGGCCGCCGCGCAAAAACCGGACCGAATATGGCCCGCGGAACGGGCCGCCCCGCAAATACCGGATCAGTTCCGGCCCGCAGAACGGGCCGCCGCGCAAAAACCGGACCGGATCCAGCCCGCCGCGCAAAAACCGGACCGGATCCGGCCCGCAGAACGGGCCGCCGCGGAAAAATAGGACCGGATCCGGTCCGCGGAATGGGCCGCCGCGCAAAAACGGGACGGGATCCGGCCCACAGAATGGGCCGCCGCGCAAAAACGGGACGGGATCCGGCCCACGGAATGGGCCGCGGCGCAAAAACCGAACCAAATCCGGCCCGCGGAACAGGCCGCCATGCAAAAACTGGACCGGATCCGGCCCGCGGAAAGCGTCGCCGCGCAAAAACCGAACAGGATCCGGCCCGCGGAACGGGCCACCGCGCAAAAACCGGACCGAATCCGGCTCGCGGCGCAAAATCCGGATCGGATACGGCCCGCGGAACGGGTCGCCGCGCAGAAACCGGACCGGATCCGGCCCGCCGCGCAAAAACTGGACCGGATCAGGCCCGTGGAACGGGCTGCCGCGCAAAAACCGGACCGGATCCGGCCCTCGGAACAGGCTGCCGCGCAAAAACCGGACAGGATCCGGCCCGCGGAACGGGGCGCCTCGCAAAAACCGGACGGTATCCGGACCGCGGAACGGGTCGCCGCGCAAAAACCAGATCCGTCCCGCCGCGCAAAAACTGGACTGGATCTGGCCCACGGAACGGGCCGCCACGCAAAAACCGGACCGGATCCGGCCCGCGGAACAGGCCGCCGCTCAAAAACCGGACAGGATCTGGCTCGCGGAACGGGCTGCCGCGCAAAAACCGGAAGGGATCCGGCCCGTGGAACAGGCCGCCGTGCAAAAACCGGACCGGATCCGGCACACGAAACAGGCCGCCACGCAAAAACTGGACGGGATCCGGCCCGAGGAACGGGTCGCCGCGCAAAAACTGGACCGATCTGGCCCGCGGAACGGGCTGCCGTGCAAAAACCGGACCGGCTGCGGCCCGGTTTGCAAAAACCGGACCGGATCCGGCCCTCGGAACAGGTCACCGTGCAAAAACCGGACGGGATCCGGCCCGAGGAACGGGTCGCCGCGCAAAAACTGGACCGATCTGGCCCGCGGAACGGGCTGCCGTGCAAAAACCGGACCGGATCCGGCACACGGAACAGGCCGCCACGCAAAAACTGGACGGGATCCGTGCCGCGGAACAGGCCGCCATGCAAAAACCGGACCGGATGCGGCCCGCGGAACGGGCCACCGCGCAAAAACCTGACCGGATCCAGTCCGCCGCGCAAAAAACGGACTGGATCTGGCCAGCGAAACGGACCGCCGCGCAAAAACCGGACCGGATGCGGCCCACCGCGCAAAAACCGGACCGGATCCGGCCCACGGAACAGGCCGCCGCACAAACTCCGGACCGGATCCGGCCCGCAGAATGAGCCGCCGCACAAAAACCGGACCGGATCCGGCCCGCGGAACAGGCCGCCGCGCAAAAACGGGACCGGATCCGGCCCGCAGAACGGGCCGCTGCGCAAAAACCGGACCGAATCTGGCACGCCGCACAAAAACTGGACCGGATGCGGCCCGCCGCGCAAAAACCGGACGGGATCTGGACCACAGAACGGGCCGCCACGCAAAATCCGGACCGATCTGGCCCACGGAACGGACCGCCACGCAAAAACCGGACCGATCCGGTCGGCGTAACGGGCCGCCGCACAAAAACCGGAACGGATCCGGACTGCAAAACGGGCCGCCGCGCAAACACCGGACCGGATCTGGTCCACGGAATGGCCCGCCGCGCAAAAACCGGACCGGATCCGGCCTGCGGAACGGGCCGCCGCGCAAAAACCGGACAGGATCCGGCCCGCCGAACGGGCAACCGCGCAAAAACTGGATGGGATCTGGCCCGCCGCGCAAAATCCGGACGGGATCCGGCCCCACGGAACGGGCCGCCGCGCAAAAACTGGACCGGATCCGGCCGCCGCGCAAAAAACGGACCGGATCCGTGCCACGGAACGGGCCGCCGCGCAAAAACCGGACCGGATCGGGCCCCTGGAACAGGCCGCCGCGCAAAAACCGGAACGGATCCGGCCCGCGGAATGGGCCACCGCGCAAAAACCGGACCGGATCTGGCCAGCGAAACGGACCGCCGAGCGAAAACCGTACCGGATCCGGCCCGCCGCGCAAAAAGCGGACCGGATCCGGCCCGCGGAACGGCCCGCCGTGGAAAAACCGGACCAGATCCGGCCCATGGAAGGGGCCACCGCGCCAACACCGGACCGGATCCGGCCCGCGGAACGGGTCGCCGCGCAAAAACCGGACTGAACTGGCCCGTGGAACGGGGTGCCGTGCAAAAACCGGATGGGATCCGGCACGCGGAACGGGCCGCCGCGCAAAAAATGGACCGGATGCGGCCGCCGCGCAAAAACCGGACAGGACCCAGCCCGCGGAACGGGCCGCCGCACAAAAACCGGACCGGATCTGGCCCGCGGAACGGGCCGCCGTGCAAAAACCGGACCGGATGCGGCCCGCGGAAGGGGCCACCGCGCAAAAACCGGACCGGATCCGGCCCGCGGAATGCGCCGCCGCGCAAAAACCGGACCGGATCCGGCCCGCGGAATGCACTGCCGCAGAAAAAGCGGACCGGATCCGGCCCCCGGAATAGACTGCCGCTCAAAAACCGGACCGGATCCAGCCCACGAAAGCAGTGCCGCGGAAAACCCGGACCTTATATGGCCGCGGGAACGGACTGCCGGAGAAAAACCGGATCGCATCCGGCCCCCGGAATGGGCCGCCGTGGAAAAACCGGACCGGATCCGGCCTGCGGAATGAGCCGCCATGGGAAAACCGGACCGGATCCGGCCCGCGGAACGCGCCGCCACAGAAAAACCGGACCGCATCTGGCCCCCAGAATGCGCCGCCACAAAAAACCGGACCGCATCCGGCCCCCTGAATGCGCCGCCACGGAAAAACCGGATCGGATCCGGCCCACGGAATGCGCTGCCGTGGAAAAACCACACCAGAACCGGCCCCCGGAATGGGCCGCCACGCAAAAACCGGACAGGATCCGGCCCCCGGAATGCGCCACCGCGGAAATCACAGACCGGATCCGGCCCCCGGAATGCGCCGCCGTGCAAAAACCAGACCGGATCCGGCCCCCGGAATGGACTGCCACGGAAAACCCGGACCTGATATGGCCCCCGGAACGGACTGCCGGAGAAAAACCGGACCGGATCCGGCCCCCGGAATGCTCCGCCGTGGAAAAACCGGACCAGATCCAGCCCCCGGAATGGACTGTCCCGCAAAAACCGG
Source organism: Phalacrocorax carbo (assembly GCF_963921805.1). Classification (NCBI taxonomy): domain Eukaryota; kingdom Metazoa; phylum Chordata; class Aves; order Suliformes; family Phalacrocoracidae; genus Phalacrocorax; species Phalacrocorax carbo. The sequence continues at coordinate 172,017 of NC_087523.1, forward strand.
ACCGGATCCGGCCCCCGGAATGGGCCGCCGTGGAAAAACCGGACGGGATCCGGCCCCCGGAACGGAGTGCTGTGGAAAAACCGCACCTGATCCGGCCCCTGGAATGCGCCGCCGCGCAAAAACCAGATGGAATCCGGCCCTGGTATGCACCGCCGCAGAAAAACCAGACCGGATCCGGCCCCCAGAATGCGCCGCCACGGAAAAACCGGATCGGATCCGGCCCGCGGAATGCACTGCCTGGGAATTCACGGACCGGATACGGCCTGCAGAATGCGCCGCTGCGCAAAAACCGGACGGGATCCGGCCCCCGGAATAGGATGCCGTGGAAAAAACCGGACCTGATCCGGCCCGCGCAATGCGCCGCCGCGCAAAAACCGGACCGGATCCGGCCCCCGGAATGGACTGCCCTGGAAAATCCGTACCGGATCCGGCCCCTGGAATGCGCCGCCGGAGAAATCACGGAGCTGATCCGGCCCGCGGAATGGACTGCTGCGGAAAAACCGGACAGGATCTGGCCCACGGAATGCGCCGCTGCGGAAAAACCGGACGGGATCCGCCCCCCGGAATGCGCCGCCGCGCAAAAACCGGACCGGATCTGGCCCCCGGAACGGAGTGCTGCAGAAAACCCTGACCTGATATGGCCCCCGGAACGGACTGCCGGAGAAAAACTGGACCTGATCCGGCCCGCGCAATGCACTGCCGCGGAAAAACCGGACCGGATCCGGCCTGCGGAATGGGCCGACGCGCAAAAACCGGACCGGATCCGGCCCCCGGAATGCGCCGCCGCGCAAAAAACAGACAGAATCCGGCCCGCGGAATGCGCCGCCGTGGAAAAACCGGACCGGATCCGGCCCCCAAAATGCGCCGCCGCGGAAATCACGGACCGGATCCAGCCTGCGGAATGGACTGCCGCGCAAAAACCGGACCGGATCCAGCCCACGGAACGGAGTGCCGCGGAAAAACCGGACCGGATCCGGCCCGCGGAATGCGCCGCCGCACAAAAACCGGACCGGATCCAGCCCCCGGAATGCACTGCCACGCAAAAACCGGACCGGATCCGACCCCCGGAATGGACTGCCCCGCAAAAACCGGACGGGATCCAGCCCACGGAACGGAGTGCCACGGAAAACCCGAACCTTATATGGCCGCGGGAACGGACTGCCGGAGAAAAACCGGACCGCATCCGGCCCCCGCAATGAGCCGCCATGGAAAAACCCGGACCGGATCCGGCCCGCGGAATGCGCCGCCGCGCAAAAACCGGACGCGATCCTGCCCCGAGAATGGAGTGCTGTGGAAAAACCGGTCCGGATCCGGCCCCCGGAATGCACTGCCGCTGGAAACCCGGACCGGATCCGGCCCGTGAAATGCACCGCCGCGCAAAAACCGTACCGGATCCGGCTCGCGGAATGCACCGCCGCGGAAAAACCGGCTCGGATCCGGCCCGCGGAATGCGCTGCCGCGCAAAAAAAGGACCGGATCTGCCCCCCGGAATGGGCCGCCGCACAAAAACCAGACAGGATACGGCCCCCAGAATGCACTGCCGCGCAAAAACCGGACCGGATCCGGCCTGCAGAACGCGCTGCCACGCAAACACCGGACCGGATCCGGCACACGGAACGGGCCGCCGCACAAAAACCGGATGAGAACTGGCCCGCTGAACGGGCCGCCGCGCGAAATCGGACCGGATCCGGCCCGCCGCGCTAAAACCGGACCGCATCCGGCCCACGGAACGGGCCGCCGCGCAAAAACCGGACCGGATCCGGCCCGCCGAATGCGCCGCCGCGCAAAAACCGGACCGGATCCGGCCCGCGGAACGGGCCGCCGCGCAAAAACGGGACGGGATCTGGCCCGCGGAACGGGCCGCCGCTCAAAAACTGGACCGGATCCGGCCTGCGAAACCGGGCCGCTGCGCAAAAAACGGACTGGATCCGGCCCGCCGCGCAAAAACCGGACCGGATGTGGCCCGTGGAACGGGACGCCGCGCAAATACTGGATCGGTTCCGGCCCGCAGAACGGGCCGCCGCGCAAAAACCGGACCGGATCCGGCCCGCCGCGCAAAAACCGGACCAGATCCGGCCCACAGAATGGGCCGCCGTGCAAAAATCGGAACGGATCCGGCCCGCGGAATGGGCCGCCGCGCAAAAACGGGACGGGATCCGGCCCACGGAACGGGCCACCATGCAAAAACCGGACCGAATCCAGCCCGCGGCGCAAAAACCAGACCGGATCCTGCCCGCGGAACGGGTCGCCGCGCAAAAACCGGACGGGATCCGGTCGCCGCGCAAAAACCGGACCGGATCCGACCCGCGGAACGGCCCGCCGTGCAAAAACCGGAACGGATCCAGCCCGCGGATCGGGCTGCCGTGCAAAAATCGGACCGGATCCGGCCCGCGGAACGGGCCTCTGCGCAAAAACCGGACGGGATCCGGCCCACGGAACGGGCCGCCGTGCAAAAACCGGACCGGATCTGGCCAGCGAAACGGACCGCCGAGCGAAAACCGTACCGGATCCGGCCCGCCGCGCAAAAAGCGGACCGGATCCGGCCCGCGGAACGGCCCGCCGTGCAAAAACCGGACCGGATCCGGCCCGCGGAAGGGGCCACCGCGCAAACACCGGACCGGATCCGGCCCGCGGAACGGGTCGCCGCGCAAAAACCGGACTTAACTGGCCCGTGGAACGGGGTGCCGTGCAAAAACCGGATGGGATCCGGCACGCGGAACGGGCCGCCGCGCAAAAAACGGACCGGGTGCGGCCGCGCAAAAACCGGACAGGACCCAGCCCGCGGAACGGGCCACCACACAAAAACCGGACCGGATGCGGCCCGCGGAAGGGGCCACCGCGCAAAAACCTGACCGGATCCAGTCCGCCGCGCAAAAACCGGACTGGATCTGGCCAGCGAAACGGGCTGCCGCGCAAACACCGGACCGGATGCGGCCCCGGGAACGGAGTGCCTCGGAAAAACCGGACCGGATCTGGGCCCCGGAATGCACTGCCGCGGGAAACCCGGACCGGATCTGGCCCCCGGAATGCACTGCCGTGGAAAAACCGGACCGGATCTGGCCCCCGGAATGCACTGCCGCATAAACCGGATCGTATCCGGCCCACGGAATGCACTGCCACAGAAAAAACGGACCGGATCCGGTCCCCGGAATGCGCCGCTGCGCAAAAACCGGATCGGATCCGGCCCGCGGAATGAGCCGCTGCGCAAACCCAGACCGGATCCGGCCCCCGGAATGCACCGCCGCGAAAAAACCAGACCGGAACCGGTCCGCGGAATGCACTGCCTGGGAATTCACGGACCGGATACGGCCTGCAGAATGCGCCGCTGCGCAAAAACCGGACGGGATCCGGCCCCCGGAATAGGATGCCGTGGAAAAAACCGGACCTGATCCGGCCCGCGCAATGCGCCGCCGCGCAAAAACCGGACCGGATCCGTCCCCCGGAATGGACTGCCCTGGAAAATCCGTACCGGATCCGGCCCCCGGAATGCGCCGCCGGAGAAATCACGGAGCTGATCTGGCCCGCGGAATGGACTGCTGCGGAAAAACCGGACAGGATCTGGCCCACGGAATGCGCCGCTGCGGAAAAACCGGACGGGATCCGCCCCCCGGAATGCGCCGCCGCGCAAAAACCGGACCGGATCCGGCCCCCGGAACGGAGTGCTGCAGAAAACCCTGACCTGATATGGCCCCCGGAACGGACTGCCGGAGAAAAACTGGACCTGATCCGGCCCCCGGAATGCACTGCCGCGGAAAAACCGGACCGGATCCAGCCTGCGGAATGGACTGCCGCGCAAAAACCGGACCGGATCCGGCCCCCGGAATGCGCCGCCGCGCAAAAAACAGACAGAATCCGGCCCGCGGAATGCGCCGCCGTGGAAAAACCGGACCGGATCCGGCCCCCGGAATGCGCCGCCGCGGAAATCACGGACCGGATCCAGCCTGCGGAATGGACTGCCGTGCAAAAACCGGACCGGATCCAGCCCACGGAACGGAGTGCCGCGGAAAACCCGGACCGGATCCGGCCCGCGGAATGCGCCGCCGCGCAAAAACCGGACGCGATCCTGCCCCGAGAATGGAGTGCTGTGGAAAAACCGGTCCGGATCTGGCCCCCGCAATGCACTGCCGCTGGAAACCCGGACCGGATCCGGCCCGCGAAATGCACCGCCGCGCAAAAACCGGACCGGATCCGGCTCGCGGAATGCACCGCCGCGCAAAAAAAGGACTGGATCTGCCCCCCGGAATGGGCCGCCGCACAAGAACCAGACAGGATCCGGCCCCCGGAATGCACTGCCGCGCAAAAACCGGACGCGATCTGGCCTGCAGAACGCGCTGCCACGCAAACACCGGACCGGATCCGCCACACGGAACGGGCCGCCGCGCAAAAACCGGATGAGAACCGGCCCGCTGAACAGGCCGCCGCGCGAAATCGGACCGGATCCGGCACGCCGCGCTAAAACCGGACCAGATCCGGCTCACGGAATGCGCCGCCGCACAAAAACCAGACAGGATCCGGCCCCCGGAATGCACTGCCGCGCAAAAACCTGAACGGATCCGGCCTGCAGAACGCGCTGCCACGCAAACACCGGACCGGATCCGGCACACGGAACGGTGCGCCGCGCAAAAACCGGACCGAATCCAGCCCGCGGAACAGGCCGCCATGCAAAAACCGGACCGGATCCGGCCCGCAGAAGGGTCGCCGCGCAAAAACCGAAAGGGATCAGGCCCGCGGAACGGGCCACCACGCAAAAACCGGACCGAATCCGGCCCGCGGCGCAAAAACCGGACCGGATCCGACCCCCGGAACGGGCCGCCGTGCAAAAACCGGAACGGATCCTTCCCGCGGATCGGGCTGCCGTGCAAAAATCGGACCGGATCCGGCCCGCGGAACGGGCCTCTGCGCAAAAACCGGACGGGATCCGGCCCACGGAACGGGCCGCCATGCAAAAACCGGACCGGATCTGGCCAGCGAAACGGACCGCCGAGCGAAAACCGTACCGAATCCGGCCCGCCGCGCAAAAAGCGGACCGGATCCGGCCCGCGGAACGGCCCGCCGTGCAAAAACCGGACCGGATCCGGCCGCCGCGGAAGGAGCCACCGCGCAAAAACCTGACCGGATCCAGTCCGCCGCGCAAAAACCGGACTGGATCTGGCCCGCGGAACGGGCCGCCGCGCAAAAACCGGACGGGATCCGGCCCGCGGAAGGGGCCACCGCGCAAAAACCAGACGGGATCTGGCCCGCCGCGCAAAATCCGGACTGGATCCGGCCCCACGGAACGGGCCGCCGTGGAAAAACCGGACGGGATCCGGCCCGCAGAATGCGCCGCCGCGCAAAAACTGGACCGGATCCGGCCCGCGGAACGGGCCGCCGCGCAAAAACCGGACCGGATCTGGCCCGCGGAACGGGCCGCCGCTCAAAAACTGGACCGGATCCGGCCTGCGAAACCGGGCCGCCGCGCAAAAAACGGACTGGATCCGGACAGCCGCGCAAAAACCGGACCGGATGTGGCCCGCGGAACGGGCCGCCGCGCAAATACTGGATCGGTTCCGGCCCGCAGAACGGGCCGCCGCGCAAAAACCGGACCGGATCCGGCCCGCCGCGCAAAAACCGGACCAGATCCGGCCCACAGAATGGGCCGCCGTGCAAAAATCGGAACGGATCCGGCCCGCGGAATGGGCCGCCGCGCAAAAACGGGACGGGATCCGGCCCACGGAATGGGCCGCCGCGCAAAAACCGAAAGGGATCAGGTCCGCGGAACGGGCCACCACGCAAAAACCGGACCGAATCCGCCCCGCGGCGCAAAAACCGGACTGGATACGGCCCGCGGAACGGGTCGCCGCGCAAAAACCGGACGGGATCCGGTCGCCGCGCAAAAACCGGACCGGATCCGACCCGCGGAACGGGCCGCCGTGCAAAAACCGGAACGGATCCAGCCCGCGGATCGGGCTGCCGTGCAAAAATCGGACCGGATCCGGCCCGCGGAACGGGCCTCTGCGCAAAAACCGGACGGGATCCGGCCCACGGAACGGGCCGCCGTGCAAAAACCGGACCGGATCTGGCCAGCGAAACGGACCGCCGAGCGAAAACCGGACCGGATCAGGCCCGCCGCGCAAAAAGCGGACCGGATCCGGCCTGCGGAACGGCCCGCCGTGCAAAAACCGGACGGGATCCGGCCCGCAGAAGGGGCCACCGCGCAAACACCGGACCGGATCCAGCCCGCGGAACGGGTCGCCGCGCAAAAACCGGATGGGATCCGGCACGCGGAACGGGCCGCCGCGCAAAAAACAGACCGGGTGCGGCCGCCGCGCAAAAACCGGACAGGAGCCAGCCCGCGGAACGGGCCGCCGCGCAAAAACCTGACCGGATCCAGTCCGCCGCGCAAAAACCGGACTGGATCTGGCCAGCGAAACGGGCTGCCGCGCAAACACCGGACCGGATGCGGCCCCGGGAACGGAGTGCCTCGGAAAAACCGGACCGGATCTGGGCCCCGGAATGCACTGCCGCGGGAAACCCGGACCGGATCTGGCCCCCGGAATGCACTGCCGTGGAAAAACCGGACCGGATCTGGCCCCCGGAATGCACTGCCGCATAAACCGGATCGTATCCGGCCCACGGAATGCACTGCCACGGAAAAAACGGACCGGATCCGGTCCCCGGAATGCGCCGCTGCGCAAAAACCGGATCGGATCCGGCCCGCGGAATGAGCCGCTGCGCAAACCCGGACCGGATCCGGCCCCCGGAATGCACCGCCGCGAAAAAACCAGACCGGAACCAGTCCGCGGAATGCACTGCCTGGGAATTCACGGACCGGATACGGCCTGCAGAATGCGCCGCTGCGCAAAAACCGGACGGGATCCGGCCCCCGGAATAGGATGCCGTGGAAAAAACCGGACCTGATCCGGCCCACGCAATGCGCCGCCGCGCAAAAACCGGACCGGATCCGGCCCCCGGAATGGACTGCCCTGGAAAATCCGTACCGGATCCGGCCCCCGGAATGCGCCGCCGGAGGAATCACGGAGCTGATCTGGCCCGCGGAATGGACTGCTGCGGAAAAACCGGACAGGATCTGGCCCACGGAATGCGCCGCTGCGGAAAAACCGGATGGGATCCGCCCCCCGGAATGCGCCGCCGCGCAAAAACCGGACCGGATCCGGCCCCCGGAACGGAGTGCTGCAGAAAACCCTGACCTGATATGGTCCCCGGAACAGACTGCCGGAGAAAAACTGGACCTGATCCGGCCCGCGCAATGCACTGCCGCGGAAAAACCGGACCGGATCCGGCCTGCGGAATGGGCCGACGCGCAAAAACCGGACCGGATCCGGCCCCCGGAACAGGCCGCCATGCAAAAATCGGACCGGATCCGGCCCGCAGAAGGGTCGCCGCGCAAAAACCGAAAGGGATCAGGCCCGCGGAACGGGCCACCACGCAAAAACCGGACCGAATCCGGCCCGCGGCGCAAAAACCGGACCGGATCCGACCCCCGGAACGGGCCGCCGTGCAAAAACCAGAACGGATCCAGCCCGCGGATCGGGCTGCCGTGCAAAAATCGGACCGGATCCGGCCCGCGGAACGGGCCTCTGCGCAAAAACCGGACGGGATCCGGCCCACGGAACGGGCCGCCATGCAAAAACCGGACCGGATCTGGCCAGCGAAACGGACCGCCGAGCGAAAACCGTACCGAATCCGGCCCGCCGCGCAAAAAGCGGACCGGATCCGGCCCGCGGAACGGCCCGCCGTGCAAAAACCGGACCGGATCCGGCCGCCGCGGAAGGAGCCACCGCGCAAAAACCTGACCGGATCCAGTCCGCCGCGCAAAAACCGGACTGGATCTGGCCCGCGGAACGGGCCGCCGCGCAAAAACCGGACGGGATCCGGCCCGCGGAAGGGGCCACCGCGCAAAAACCAGACGGGATCTGGCCCGCCGCGCAAAATCCGGACTGGATCCGGCCCCACGGAACGGGCCGCCGTGGAAAAACCGGACGGGATCCGGCCCGCAGAATGCGCCGCCGCGCAAAAACTGGACCGGATCCGGCCCGCGGAACGGGCCGCCGCGCAAAAACCGGACCGGATCTGGCCCGCGGAACGTGCCGCCGCTCAAAAACTGGACCGGATCAGGCCTGCGAAACCGGGCCGCCGCGCAAAAAACGGACTGGATCCGGACCGCCGCGCAAAAACCGGACCGGATGTGGCCCGCGGAACGGGCCGCCGCGCAAATACTGGATCGGTTCCGGCCCGCAGAACGGGCCGCCGCGCAAAAACCGGACCGGATCCGGCCCGCCGCGCAAAAACCGGACCAGATCCGGCCCACAGAATGGGCCGCCGTGCAAAAATCGGAACGGATCCGGCCCGCGGAATGGGCCGCCGCGCAAAAACGGGACGGGATCCGGCCCACGGAATGGGCCGGCGCGCAAAAACCGAAAGGGATCAGGCCCGCGGAACGGGCCACCACGCAAAAACCGGACCGAATCCGCCCCGCGGCGCAAAAACCGGACTGGATACGGCCCGCGGAACGGGTCGCCGCGCAAAAACCGGACGGGATCCGGTCGCCGCGCAAAAACCGGACCGGATCCGACCCGCGGAACGGGCCGCCGTGCAAAAACCGGAACGGATCCAGCCCGCGGATCGGGCTGCCGTGCAAAAATCGGACCGGATCCGGCCCGCGGAACGGGCCTCTGCGCAAAAACCGGACGGGATCCGGCCCACGGAACGGGCCGCCGTGCAAAAACCGGACCGGATCTGGCCAGCGAAACGGACCGCCGAGCGAAAACCGGACCGGATCAGGCCCGCCGCGCAAAAAGCGGACCGGATCCGGCCTGCGGAACGGCCCGCCGTGCAAAAACCGGACGGGATCCGGCCCGCAGAAGGGGCCACCGCGCAAACACCGGACCGGATCCAGCCCGCGGAACGGGTCGCCGCGCAAAAACCGGATGGGATCCGGCACGCGGAACGGGCCGCCGCGCAAAAAACAGACCGGGTGCGGCCGCCGCGCAAAAACCGGACAGGACCCAGCCCGCGGAACGGGCCGCCGCGCAAAAACCTGACCGGATCCAGTCCGCCGCGCAAAAACCGGACTGGATCTGGCCAGCGAAACGGGCTGCCGCGCAAACACCGGACCGGATGCGGCCCCGGGAACGGAGTGCCTCGGAAAAACCGGACCGGATCTGGGCCCCGGAATGCACTGCCGCGGGAAACCCGGACCGGATCTGGCCCCCGGAATGCACTGCCGTGGAAAAACCGGACCGGATCTGGCCCCCGGAATGCACTGCCGCATAAACCGGATCGTATCCGGCCCACGGAATGCACTGCCACGGAAAAAACGGACCGGATCCGGTCCCCGGAATGCGCCGCTGCGCAAAAACCGGATCGGATCCGGCCCGCGGAATGAGCCGCTGCGCAAACCCGGACCGGATCCGGCCCCCGGAATGCACCGCCGCGAAAAAACCAGACCGGAACCAGTCCGCGGAATGCACTGCCTGGGAATTCACGGACCGGATACGGCCTGCAGAATGCGCCGCTGCGCAAAAACCGGACGGGATCCGGCCCCCGGAATAGGATGCCGTGGAAAAAACCGGACCTGATCCGGCCCACGCAATGCGCCGCCGCGCAAAAACCGGACCGGATCCGGCCCCCGGAATGGACTGCCCTGGAAAATCCGTACCGGATCCGGCCCCCGGAATGCGCCGCCGGAGGAATCACGGAGCTGATCTGGCCCGCGGAATGGACTGCTGCGGAAAAACCGGACAGGATCTGGCCCACGGAATGCGCCGCTGCGGAAAAACCGGATGGGATCCGCCCCCCGGAATGCGCCGCCGCGCAAAAACCGGACCGGATCCGGCCCCCGGAACGGAGTGCTGCAGAAAACCCTGACCTGATATGGTCCCCGGAACAGACTGCCGGAGAAAAACTGGACCTGATCCGGCCCGCGCAATGCACTGCCGCGGAAAAACCGGACCGGATCCGGCCTGCGGAATGGGCCGACGCGCAAAAACCGGACCGGATCCGGCCCCCGGAACAGGCCGCCATGCAAAAATCGGACCGGATCCGGCCTGCAGAAGGGTCGCCGCGCAAAAACCAAAAGGGATCAGGCCCGCGGAACGGGCCACCACGCAAAAACCGGACCGAATCCGGCCCGCGGCGCAAAAACCGGACCGGATCCGGCCCGCGGAACAGGTCGCCGCGCAAAAACCGGACGGGATCCGGTCGCCGCGCAAAAACCGGACCGGATCCGACCCCCGGAACGGGCCGCCGTGCAAAAACCGGAACGGATCCAGCCCGCGGATCGGGCTGCCGTGCAAAAATCGGACCGGATCCGGCCCGCGGAACGGGCCTCTGCGCAAAAACCAGACGGGATCCGGCCCACGGAACGGGCCGCCGTGCAAAAACCGGACCGGATCTGGCCAGCGAAACGGACCGCCGAGCGAAAACCGTACCGGATCCGGCCCGCCGCGCAAAAAGCGGACCGGATCCGTCCCGCGGAACGGCCCGCCGTGCAAAAACCGGACGGGATCCGGCCCGCAGAAGGGGCCACCGCGCAAACACCGGACCGGATCCGGCCCGCGGAACGGGTCGCCGCGCAAAAACCGGACTTAACTGGCCCGTGGAACGGGGTGCCGTGCAAAAACCGGATGGGATCCGGCACGCGGAATGGGCCACCGCGCAAAAACCGGACGGGATCTGGCCCGCCGCGCAAAATCCGGACCGGATCCGGCCCCACGGAACGGGCCGCCGCACAAAAACTGGACCGGATCCGGCCGCCGCGCAAAAAACGGACCGGATCCGGGCCACGGAACGGGCCGCCGCGCAAAAACCGGACGAGTTCCGGCCCGCGGAACGGGCCGCCGCGCAAATACTGGATCGGTTCCGGCCCGCAGAACGGGCCGCCGAGCGAAAACCGGACCGGATCCTGCCCGCCGCGCAAAAAGCGGACCGGATCCGTCCCGCAGAACGGCCCGCCGTGGAAAAACCGGACCGGATCCGGCCCATGGAAGGGGCCACCGCGCAAACACCGGACCGGATCCGGCCCACGGAACAGGCCGCCGCGCAAAAACCGGACGGGATCCGGCCCGCGGAACAGCCCACCGCGCAAAAAACGGACGGGATCTGGCCCGCCGCGCAAAAACCGGACCGGATCCGTCCCGCAGAACGGCCCGCCGTGGAAAAACCGGACCGGATCCGGCCCATGGAAGGGGCCACCGCGCAAACACCGGACCGGATCCGGCCCGCGGAACAGGCCGCCGCGCAAAAACCGGACGGGATCCGGCCCGCGGAACAGCCCACCGCGCAAAAACCAGACGGGATCTGGCCCGCCGCGCAAAATCCGGACTGGATCCGGCCCCACGGAACGGGCCGCCGCGCAAAAACTGGACCGGATCCGGCCGCCGCGCAAAAAACGGACCGGATCCGGTCCACGGAAGAGGCCGCCGCGCAAAAACCGGAACGGATCCAGCCCGCGGAACGGGCCGCCGCGCAAAAACCGGACCGGATCTGGCCAGCGAAACGGACCGCCGAGCGAAAACCGTACCGGATCCGGCCCGCCGCGCAAAAAGCGGACCGGATCCGTCCCGCGGAACGGCCCGCCGTGCAAAAACCGGACCGGATCCGGCCCACGGAAGGGGCAACCGCGCAAACACCGGACCGGATCCGGCCCACGGAACGGGTCGCCGCGCAAAAACCGGACTTAACTGGCCCGTGGAACGGGGGTACCGTGCAAAAACCGGATGGGATCCGGCACGCGGAACGGGCCGCCGCGCAAAAAACGGACCGGGTGCGGCCGCCGCGCAAAAACCGGACAGGACCCAGCCCGCGGAACGGGCCGCCGCACAAAAACCGGACCGGATCCGGCCCGCGGAACGGGCCGCCGCGCAAAAACCGGACCGTATCCAGCGCGCGGAACGGGCCGCCACGCAAAAACCGGACCGGATCTGGCCCGCGGAACGGGCCGCCGCTCAAAAACTGGACCGGATCTGGCCTGCGAAACGGGCCGCCGCGCAAAAACCGGACTGGATCCGGCCCGCCGTGCAAAAACCGGACCGGATGTGGCCCGCGGAAAGGGCCGCCGCGCAAATACTGGATCGGTTCCGGCCCGCAGAACGGGCCGCCGCGCAAAAACCGGACCGGATCCGGCCCGCCGCGCAAAAACCGGACCAGATCCGGCCCAAAGAATGGGCCGCCGTGCAAAAATCGGACCGGATCCGGCCCGCGGAATGGGCCGCCGCGCAAAAACGGGACGGGATCCGGCCCACGGAATGGGCCGCCGCGCAAAAACCGGACCGAATCCGGCCCGCGGAACAGGCCGCCATGCAAAAACTGGACCGGACCCGGCCCGCAGAAGGGGTCGCCGCGCAAAAACCGAAAGGGATCAGGCCCGCGGAACGGGCCACCGCGCAAAAACCAGAACGGATCCGGCCCGCGGAAGGGGCCGCCGCGCAAAAACCGGACCGGATCTGGCCAGCGAAACGGGCCGCCGCGCAAAAACCGTACCGGATCCGGCCCGCCGCGCAAAAAGCGGACCGGATCCGTCCCGCGGAACGGCCCGCCGCGCAAAAACCGGACCGGATCCGGCCCCCGGAACGGAGTGCTGCAGAAAACCCTGACCTGATATGGTCCCCGGAACAGACTGCCGGAGAAAAACTGGACCTGATCCGGCCCGCGCAATGCACTGCCGCGGAAAAACCGGATCGGATCCGGCCTGCGGAATGGGCCGACGCGCAAAAACCGGACGGGATCCGGTCGCCGCGCAAAAACCGGACCGGATCCGACCCGCGGAACGGGCCGCCGTGCAAAAACCGGAACGGATCCAGCCCGCGGATCGGGCTGCCGTGCAAAAATCGGACCGGATCCGGCCCGCGGAACGGGCCTCTGCGCAAAAACCAGACGGGATCCGGCCCACGGAACGGGCCGCCGTGCAAAAACCGGACCGGATCTGGCCAGCGAAACGGACCGCCGAGCGAAAACCGTACCGGATCCGGCCCGCCGCGCAAAAAGCGGACCGGATCCGTCCCGCGGAACGGCCCGCCGTGCAAAAACCGGACGGGATCCGGCCCGCAGAAGGGGCCACCGCGCAAACACCGGACCGGATCCGGCCCGCGGAACGGGTCGCCGCGCAAAAACCGGACTTAACTGGCCCGTGGAACGGGGGTGCCGTGCAAAAACCGGATGGGATCCGGCACGCGGAATGGGCCACCGCGCAAAAACCGGACGGGATCTGGCCCGCCGCGCAAAATCCGGACCGGATCCGGCCCCACGGAACGGGCCGCCGCACAAAAACTGGACCGGATCCGGCCGCCGCGCAAAAAACGGACCGGATCCGGGCCACGGAACGGGCCGCCGCGCAAAAACCGGACGAGTTCCGGCCCGCGGAACGGGCCGCCGCGCAAATACTGGATCGGTTCCGGCCCGCAGAACGGGCCGCCGAGCGAAAACCGGACCGGATCCTGCCCGCCGCGCAAAAAGCGGACCGGATCCGTCCCGCAGAACGGCCCGCCGTGGAAAAACCGGACCGGATCCGGCCCATGGAAGGGGCCACCGCGCAAACACCGGACCGGATCCGGCCCACGGAACAGGCCGCCGCGCAAAAACCGGACGGGATCCGGCCCGCGGAACAGCCCACCGCGCAAAAAACGGACGGGATCTGGCCCGCCGCGCAAAAACCGGACCGGATCCGTCCCGCAGAACGGCCCGCCGTGGAAAAACCGGACCGGATCCGGCCCATGGAAGGGGCCACCGCGCAAACACCGGACCGGATCCGGCCCGCGGAACAGGCCGCCGCGCAAAAACCGGACGGGATCCGGCCCGCGGAACAGCCCACCGCGCAAAAACCAGACGGGATCTGGCCCGCCGCGCAAAATCCGGACTGGATCCGGCCCCACGGAACGGGCCGCCGCGCAAAAACTGGACCGGATCCGGCCGCCGCGCAAAAAACGGACCGGATCCGGTCCACGGAAGAGGCCGCCGCGCAAAAACCGGAACGGATCCGGCCCGCGGAACGGGCCGCCGCGCAAAAACCGGACCGGATCTGGCCAGCGAAACGGACCGCCGAGCGAAAACCGTACCGGATCCGGCCCGCCGCGCAAAAAGCGGACCGGATCCGTCCCGCGGAACGGCCCGCCGTGCAAAAACCGGACCGGATCCGGCCCACGGAAGGGGCAACCGCGCAAACACCGGACCGGATCCGGCCCACGGAACGGGTCGCCGCGCAAAAACCGGACTTAACTGGCCCGTGGAACGGGGGTACCGTGCAAAAACCGGATGGGATCCGGCACGCGGAACGGGCCGCCGCGCAAAAAACGGACCGGGTGCGGCCGCCGCGCAAAAACCGGACAGGACCCAGCCCGCGGAACGGGCCGCCGCACAAAAACCGGACCGGATCCGGCCCGCGGAACGGGCCGCCGCGCAAAAACCGGACCGTATCCAGCGCGCGGAACGGGCCGCCACGCAAAAACCGGACCGGATCTGGCCCGCGGAACGGGCCGCCGCTCAAAAACTGGACCGGATCTGGCCTGCGAAACGGGCCGCCGCGCAAAAACCGGACTGGATCCGGCCCGCCGTGCAAAAACCGGACCGGATGTGGCCCGCGGAAAGGGCCGCCGCGCAAATACTGGATCGGTTCCGGCCCGCAGAACGGGCCGCCGCGCAAAAACCGGACCGGATCCGGCCCGCCGCGCAAAAACCGGACCAGATCCGGCCCAAAGAATGGGCCGCCGTGCAAAAATCGGACCGGATCCGGCCCGCGGAATGGGCCGCCGCGCAAAAACGGGACGGGATCCGGCCCACGGAATGGGCCGCCGCGCAAAAACCGGACCGAATCCGGCCCGCGGAACAGGCCGCCATGCAAAAACTGGACCGGACCCGGCCCGCAGAAGGGGTCGCCGCGCAAAAACCGAAAGGGATCAGGCCCGCGGAACGGGCCACCACGCAAAAACCGGACCGAATCTGGCACGCCGCACAAAAATCGGACCGGAAGCGGCCCGCCGCGCAGAAACCGGACGGGATCCGGCCCACAGAACGGGCCGCCGCGCAAAAACCGGACCGATCTGGCCCATGGAACGGACCGCCACGCAAACACCGGACCGGATCCGGTCCGCGTAACGGGCCGCCGCGCAAAAACCGGAACGGATCCGGACTGCATAACGGGCCGCCGCGCAAAAAACGGACAGGATCTGGCCCGCGGAACAGGCCGCCGCGCAAAAACTGGACGGGATCCAGCCCGTGGAACGGCCCGCCACGCAAAAACGGGACGGGATCAGGCCCACGGAACGGGCCGCCGCGCAAAAACTGGACCGAATCCGGCCCGCGGAACGGTCCGCCGCGCAAAAACCGGAACAGATACGGCCTGCCGCGCAAAAACCAGACCGGATGTGGCCGGCGGAACGGGCCGCCGCGCAAAAACGGACCGGATGAGGCCCGCAGAACGTGTCGCCGTGCAAAAACCGGACGGGATCCGGCCGCCGCGCAAAAACCGGACCGGACCTGGCCCACAGCACGGGCCGCCGCGCAAAAACCGGACCGGATCCAGCCCGCAGAACACGCTGCCACGCAAACACCGGACCGGATCCGGCCCACGGAACGGGCCACCGTGCAAAAACCGGACCGGATGCAGCCCGCGGAACAGGCCGCCGTGCAAAAACCGGACCGGATCCGGCCGGCCACGCAAAAACGGGACCGGATCCGGCCCACGGAACAGGTCACCGCGCAAAAACCGGACCGGATCCGGCCCGCGGAACGGGTCGCCGCGCAAAAACTGGACCGATCTGGCCCGCGGAATGGGCTGCCGTGCAAAAACCGGACCGGATCCGGCACACGGAATGGGCTGCCACGCAAACACCGGACCGGATCCGGCCCGCGGAACAGGCCGCCATGCAAAAAACGGACCGGATGCGGCCCGCGGAACGGGCCACCGCGCAAAAACCTGACCGGATCCAGTCCACCACGCAAAAACCGGACTTAACTGGCCCGTGGAACGGGGTGCCGTGCAAAAACCGGATGGGATCCGGCCCGCGGAACGGGCCGCCGCGCAAAAACCGGACGGGATCTGGCCCGCGGAACGGGCCACCGCGCAAAAACCGGACGGGATCTGGCCCGCAGCGCAAAAACCGGACTGGATCCGGCCCCACGGAACGGGCCGCTGCACAAAAACTGGACCGGATCCGGCCGCCGCGCAAAAAACGGACGGGATCCGGGCCACGGAACGGGCCGCCGCGCAAAAACCGGACCGGATCCGGCCCGTGGAACAGGCCGCCGCGCAAAAACCGGAACGGATCCGGCCCGCGGAAGGGGCCGCCGCACAAATACTGGATCGGTTCCGGCCCGCAGAACGGGCTGCCGAGCGAAAACCGTACCGGATCCGGCCCGCCGCGCAAAAAGCGGACCGGATCCGTCCCGCGGAACGGCCCGCCGTGGAAAAACCGGACCGGATCCGGCCCACGGAAGGGGCCACCGCGCAAACACCGGACCGGATCCGGCCCGCGGAACGGGCCGCCGCGCAAAAGCCGGACGGGATCCGGCCCGCGGAACAGGCCACCGCGCAAAAACCGGACGGGATCTGGCCCGCCGCGCAAAATCCGGACTGGATCCGGCCCCACGGAACGGGCCGCCGCGCAAAAACCGGACCGGATCCGGCCCGTGGAACAGGCCACCGCGCAAAAACCAGAACGGATCCGGCCCGCGGAACGGGGGGCCGCGCAAAAACCGGACCGGATCTGGCCAGCGAAACGGGCCGCCGCGCAAAAACCGTACCGGATCCGGCCCGCCGCGCAAAAAGCGGACCGGATCCGTCCCGCGGAACAGCCCGCCGTGGAAAAACCGGACCGGATCCGGCCCACGGAAGGGGCCACCGCGCAAACACCGGACCGGATCCGGCCCACGGAACGGGTCGCCGCGCAAAAACCGGACTTAACTGGCCCGTGGAACGGGGTGCCGTGCAAAAACCGGATGGGATCCGGCACGCGGAACGGGCCGCCGCGCAAAAAACGGACCGGGTGCGGCCGCCGCGCAAAAACCGGACAGGACCCAGCCCGCGGAACGGGCCGCCGCACAAAAACCGGACCGGATCCGGCCCGCGGAACGGGCCGCCGCGCAAAAACCGGACCGGATCCGGCCCGCGGAACGGGCCGCCGCGCAAAAACCGGACGGGATCTGGCCCGCGGAACGGGCCGCCGCGCAAAAACCGGACGGGATCTGGCCCGCCGCGCAAAATCCGGACTGGATCCGGCCCCACGGAACGGGCCGCTGCACAAAAACTGGACCGGATCCGGCCGCCGCGCAAAAAACGGACCGGATCCGGGCCACGGAACGGGCCGCCGCGCAAAAACCGGACCGGATCCGGCCCACGGAAGGGGCCACCGCGCAAAAACCAGAACGGATCCGGCCCGCGGAACGGGCCGCCGCGCAAAAACCGGACCGGATCTGGCCAGCGAAACGGGCCGCCGCGCAAAAACCGGACCGGATCCGGCCCGCCGCGCAAAAAGCGGACCGGATCCGGCCCGCGGAACGGCCCGCCGTGCAAAAACCGGACCGGATCCGGCCCACGGAAGGGGCCACCGCGCAAACACCGGACCGGATCCGGCCCACGGAACGGGCCGCCGCGCAAAAGCCGGACGGGATCCGGCCCGCGGAACAGGCCACCGCGCAAAAACCGGATGGGATCTGGCCCGCCGCGCAAAATCCGGACTGGATCCGGCCCCACGGAACGGGCCGCCGCACAAAAACCGGACCGGATCCGGCCCGTGGAACAGGCCACCGCGCAAAAACCAGAACGGATCCGGCCCGCGGAAGGGGCCGCCGCGCAAAAACCGGACCGGATCTGGCCAGCGAAACGGGCCGCCGCGCAAAAACCGTACCGGATCCGGCCCGCCGCGCAAAAAGCGGACCGGATCCGTCCCGCAGAACGGCCCGCCGTGGAAAAACCGGACCGGATCCGGCCCACGGAAGGGGCCACCGCGCAAACACCGGACCGGATCCGGCCCACGGAACGGGTCGCCGCGCAAAAGCCGGACTTAACTGGCCCGTGGAACGGGGTGCCGTGCAAAAACCGGATGGGATCCGGCACGCGGAACGGGCCGCCGCGCAAAAAACGGACCGGGTGCGCCCGCCGCGCAAAAACCGGACAGGACCCAGCCCGCGGAACGGGCCGCTGCACAAAAACCGGACCGGATCCGGCCCGCGGAACGGGCCGCCGCGCAAAAACCGGACCGGATCCGGCCCGCGGAACGGGCCGCCGTGCAAAAACCGGACGGGATCTGGCCCGCGGAACGGGCCGCCGCTCAAAAACTGGACCGGATCCGGCCTGCGAAACGGGCCGCCGCGCAAAAACCGGACCGGATCCGGTCCGCCGCGCAAAAACCAGACCGGATGTGGCCCGCAGAACGGGCCGCCGCGCAAAAACTGGACCGGATCTGGCCCGCCGCGCAAAAACCGGACCAGATCCGGCCCACAGAATGGGCCGCCGTGCAAAAATCGGACCGGATCCGGCCCGCGGAATGGGCCGCCGCGCAAAAACGGGACGAGATCCGGCACACGGAATGGGCCGCTGCGCAAAAACCGGACCGAATCCGGACCGTGGAACAGGCCGCCATGCAAAAACTGGACCGGATCCGGCCCGCAGAAGGGGTCGCCGCGCAAAAACCGAAAGGGATCAGGCCCGCGGAACGGGCCACCACGCAAAAACCGGACCGAATCCGGCCCGCGGCGCAAAAACCGGACCGGATCCGGCCCGCGGAACGGGTCGCCGTGCAAAAACCGGACGGGATCCGGTCGCCGCGCAAAAACCGGACCGGATCCGACCCGCGGAACGGGCCGCCGTGCAAAAACCGGAACGGATCCAGCCCGCGGATCGGGCTGCCGTGAAAAAATCGGACCGGATCCGGCCCGCGGAACGGGCCTCTGCGCAAAAACCGGACAGGATCCGGCCCACGGAACGGGCCGCCGTGCAAAAACCAGACCGGATCTGGCCAGCGAAACGGACCGCCGAGCGAAAACCGTACCGGATCCGGCCCGCCGCGCAAAAAGCGGACCGGATCCGTCCCGCGGAACGGCCCGCCGTGCAAAAACCGGACCTGATCCGGCCCGCGGAAGGGGCCACCGCGCAAACACCGGACCGGATCCGGCCCGCGGAACGGGTCGCCGCGCAAAAACCGGACTTAACTGG
This sequence comes from Phalacrocorax carbo, assembly GCF_963921805.1. NCBI lineage: Eukaryota > Metazoa > Chordata > Aves > Suliformes > Phalacrocoracidae > Phalacrocorax > Phalacrocorax carbo. The sequence goes on from NC_087523.1 coordinate 191,161, forward strand.
CCCGTGGAACGGGGTGCCGTGCAAAAACCGGATGGGATCCGGCACGCGGAACGGGCCGCCGCGCAAAAAACGGACCGGGTGCGGCCGCCGCGCAAAAACCGGACAGGACCCAGCCCGCGGAACGGGCCGCCGTGCAAAAACCAGACCGGATGCGGCCCGCGGAAGGCGCCACCGCGCAAAAACCTGACCGGATCCAGTCCGCCGCGCAAAAACCGGACTGGATCTGGCCCGCGGAACAGCCCACCGCGCAAAAACCGGACGGGATCTGGCCCGCCGCGCAAAATCCGGACTGGATCCAGCCCCACGGAACGGGCCGCCGCGCCAAAACTGGACCAGATCCGGCCGCCGCGCAAAAAACGGACCGGATGCGGCCACGGAACGGGCCGCCGCGCAAAAACCGGACCGGATCCGGCCCGTGGAACAGGCCGCCGCGCAAAAACCGGAACGGATCCGGCCCGCGGAACGGGCCGCCGCGCAAAAACCGGACCGGATCTGGCCAGCGAAACGGACCGCCGAGCAAAAACCGTACCGGATCCGGCCCGCCGCGCAAAAAGCGGACCGGATCCGGCCCGCGGAACGGCCCGCCGTGCAAAAACCGGACCGGATCCGGCCCATGGAAGGGGCCACCGCGCAAACACCGGACCGGATCCGGCCCGCGGAACGGGTCGCCGCGCAAAAACCGGACTTAACTGGCCCGTGGAACGGGGTGCCGTGCAAAAACCGGATGGGATCCGGCACGCGGAACGGGCCGCCGCACAAAAACCGGACCGGATCCGGCCCGCGGAACGGGCCGCCGTGCAAAAACCGGACCGGATGCGGCCCGCGGAAGGGGCCACCGCGCAAAAACCGGACGGGATCCGGCCCGCGGAATGCGCCGCCGCGCAAAAACCGGAGCGGATCCGGCCCGCGGAATGCACTGCCGCAGAAAAACCGGACCGGATCCGGCCCACGGAATAGACTGCCGCTCAAAAACCGGACCGGATCCAGCCCACGAACGCAGTGCCGCGGAAAACCCGGACCTTATATGGCCGCGGGAACGGACTGCCGGAGAAAAACCGGATCGCATCCGGCCCCCGGAATGGGCCGCCGTGGAAAAACCGGACCGGATCCGGCCTGCGGAATGAGCCGCCATGGGAAAACCGGACCGGATCCGGCCCGCGGAACGCGCCGCCGCGCTAAAACCAGACCGGATCCAGCCCGCAGAATGCGCCGCCACGGAAAAACCGAACCGGATCCGGCCCGCGCAATGCGCCGCCACAGAAAAACCGGACCGCATCTGGCCCCAGGAATGGGCCGCCGTGGAAAAAACGGACCGCATCCGGCCCCCAGAATGCGCCGCCACAAAAAAACGGACCGCATCCGGCCCCCAGAATGCGCCGCCACGGAAAAACCGGATCGGATCCGGCCCACGGAATGCGCTGCCGTGGAAAAACCACACCAGATCCGGCCCCCGGAATGGGCCGCCACGCAAAAACCGGACAGGATCCGGCCCCCGGAATGCGCCACCGCGGAAATCACAGACCGGACCGGCCCACGGAATGCGCCGCCGCGCAAAAACCAGACCGGATCCGGCCCCCGGAATGGACTGCCACGGAAAACCCGGACCTGATATGGCCCCCGGAACGGACTGCCGGAGCAAAACCGGACCTGATCCGGCCCACGGAATGCGCCGCCACGCAAAAACCAGACCGGATCCGGCCCGTGGAACGCGCCGCCGCGCTAAAACCGGACCGGATCCGGCCAGCGGAATGCGCCGCCGCGCTAAAACCGGACCGGATCCAGCCCGCGGAATGCACCGCCACGGAAAAACCGGACCGGATCGGGACCGCAATATGAGCCGCCGTGGAAAAACCGGACCCGATCCGGCCCCCGGAATGGGCGGCCGTGGAAAATCCGGACCGGATCTGGCCCCCAGAATGCGCCACCGCGCAAAAACCGGACCGGATCCGGCCCCCGGAATGCTCCGCCGTGGAAAAACCGGACCGGATCCGGCCCCCGGAATGGACTGCCGCGCAAAAACCGGACCGGATCCGGCCCCCGGAATGGACTGCCCCGGAAAAACCGGACGGGATCCGGCCCCCGGAACGGAGTGCTGTGGAAAAACCGCACCTGATCCGGCCCCTGGAATGCGCCGCCGCGCAAAAACCAGATGGAATCCGGCCCTGGTATGCACCGCCGCAGAAAAACCAGACCGGATCGGGCCCCCAGAATGCGCCGCCACGGAAAAACCGGATCGGATCCGGCCCGCGGAATGCACTGCCCCGGAAAAACCAGACCGGGCCCGGCCCCCGGAATGCAATGCCTAGGAAATCACGGACTGGATCTGGCCCGTGGAATGCGCCGCTGCGCAAAAACCGGAACGGATCCGGCCCGTGGAATGCGCCGCCGCGGAAAAACCGGACCGGATCCGGCCCCCAGAATGCGAGGCCACGGAAAAACCGAACCGGATCTGGCCCTCATAATGCGCCGCCACGGAAAAACCAGACCGCATCCGGCCCCCAGAATGCGCTGCCGCGCAAAAACCGGACCCGATCCGGCCCGCGGAATGGGCCGCCGCGCAAAAACCGGACCGGATCCAGCCCCGGATTGCGCCGCCGCACAGAAAATCTGGACCGGATCCGGCCCACGGAATGCGCCACCGCGCAAAAACCGGATCGTATCCGGCCCCCGGAATGCACTGCCGCGGGAAACCCGGACCGGATCTGGCCCCCGGAATGCACTGCCGTGGAAAAACCGTATGGGATCTGCCCCCGGAATGCACTGCCGCATAAACCAGATCGTATCCGGCCCACGGAATGCACTGCCGCGGAAAAAACGGACTGGATCCAGCCCCCGGAATGCGCCGCTGCGCAAAAACCGGACCGCATCCGGCCCACGGAATGAGCCGCCGTACAAAAACTGGACCTGATCCGGCCCGCGGAATGCGCCGCCGCGCAAAAACCGGACCGGATCCGGCCCGCGGAACGGGCCGCCGCGCAAAAACCAGACCGGATCCGGCCCGCGGAACGGGCCGCCGCGCAAAAACCGGACCGGATCTGGCCCGCGGAACGGGCCGCCGCTCAAAAACCGGACCGGATCCGGCCTGCGAAACGGGCCGCCGCGCAAAAACCGGACTGGATCCGGCCCTCCGTGCAAAAACCGGACCGGATGTGGCCCGCGGAACGGGCCGCCGCACAAATACTGGATCGGTTCCGGCCCGCAGAACGGGCCGCCGCGCAAAAACCGGACCGGATCCGGCCCGCCGTGCAAAAACTGGACCAGATCCGGCCCACGGAATGCACTGCCGCGGAAAAATCGGACCGGATCCGGCCCGCGGAATGGGCCGCCGCGCAAAAACAGGACGGGATCCGGCCCACGGAATGGGCCGCCGCGCAAAAACTGGACCGAATCCGGCCCGCGGAACAGGCCGCCATGCAAAAACTGGACCGGACCCGGCCCGCAGAAGGGGTCGCCGCGCAAAAACCGGACCGGATCTGGCCCGCGGAACGGGCCGCCGCTCAAAAACCGGACCGGATCCGCCCCGCAGAAGGGGTCGCCGCGCAAAAACCGGACGGGATCTGGCCCGCGGAACGGGCCACCACGCAAAAACCGGACCGAATCTGGCACGCCGCACAAAAACCGGACCGGAAGCGGCCCGCCGCGCAAAAACCGGATGGGATCCGGCCCACAGAACGGGCCGCCGCGCAAAAACCGGACCGATCTGGCCCATGGAACGGACCGCCACGCAAACACCGGACCGGATCCGGTCCGCGTAACGGGCCACCGCGCAAAAACCGGAACGGATCCGGACTGCATAACGGGCCGCCGCGCAAAAAACGGACAGGATCTGGCCCGCGGAACAGGCCGCCGCGCAAAAACTGGACGGGATCCAGCCCGTGGAACGGCCCGCCACGCAAAAACGGGACGGGATCCGGCCCACGGAACGGGCCGCCGCGCAAAAACTGGACCGAATCCGGCCCGCGGAACGGTCCGCCGCGCAAAAACAGGAACAGATACGGCCTGCCGCGCAAAAACCAGACCGGATGTGGCCGGCGGAACGGGCCGCCGCGCAAAAACGGACCGGATGAGGCCCGCGGAACGTGTCGCCGTGCAAAAACCGGACGGGATCCGGCCGCCGCGCAAAAACCGGACCGGACCTGGCCCACAGCACGGGCCGCCGCGCAAAAACCGGACCGGATCCAGCCCGCAGAACACGCTGCCACGCAAACACCGGACCGGATCCGGCCCACGGAACGGGCCGCCGCGCAAAAAACGGACCGGATGCAGCCCGCGGAACAGGCCGCCGTGCAAAAACCGGACCGGATCCGGCCGGCCACGCAAAAACGGGACCGGATCCGGCCCACGGAACAGGTCACCGCGCAAAAACTGGACCGGATCCGGCCCGCGGAATGGGCTGCCGTGCAAAAACCGGACCGGATCCGGCACACGGAACGGGCCGCCACGCAAACACCGGACCGGATCCGGCCCGCGGAACAGGCCGCCATGCAAAAACCGGACCGGATGCGGCCCGCGGAACGGGCCACCGCGCAAAAACCTGACCGGATCCAGTCCGCCGCGCAAAAACCGGACTTAACTGGCCCGTGGAACGGGGTGCCGTGCAAAAACCGGATGGGATCCGGCCCACGGAACGGGCCGCCGCGCAAAAACCGGACGGGATCTGGCCCGCGGAACGGGCCACCGCGCAAAAACCGGACGGGATCTGGCCCGCCGCGCAAAATCCGGACTGGATCCGGCCCCACGGAACGGGCCGCTGCACAAAAACTGGACCGGATCTGGCCGCCGCGCAAAAAACGGACCGGATCCGGGCCACGGAACGGGCCGCCGCGCAAAAACCGGACCGGATCCGGCCCGTGGAACAGGCCGCCGCGCAAAAACCGGAACGGATCCGGCCCGCGGAACGGGCCACCGCGCAAATACTGGATCGGTTCCGGCCCGCAGAACGGGCCGCCGAGCGAAAACCGTACCGGATCCGGCCCGCCGCGCAAAAAGCGGACCGGATCCGTCCCGCAGAACGGCCCGCCGTGGAAAAACCGGACCGGATCTGGCCCACGGAAGGGGCCACCGCGCAAACACCGGACCGGATCCGGCCCGCGGAACGGGCCGCCGTGCAAAAACCGGACGGGATCCGGCCCGCGGAACAGGCCACCGCGCAAAAACCGGACGGGATCTGGCCCGCCGCGCAAAATCCGGACTGGATCCGGCCCCACGGAACGGGCCGCCGCGCCAAAACTGGACCAGATCCGGCCGCCGCGCAAAAAACGGACCGGATCCGGTCCACGGAAGAGGCCGCCGCGCAAAAACCGGACCGGATCCGGCCCGTGGAACAGGCCACCGCGCAAAAACCAGAACGGATCCGGCCCGCGGAACGGGCCGCCGCGCAAAAACCGGACCGGATCTGGCCAGCGAAACGGGCCGCCGCGCAAAAACCGGACTGGATCCGGCCCGCCGCGCAAAAAGCGGACCGGATCCGTCCCGCGGAACGGCCCGCCGTGGAAAAACCGGACCGGATCCGGCCCACGGAAGGGGCCACCGCGCAAACACCGGACCGGATCCGGCCCACGGAACGGGTCGCCGCGCAAAAACCGGACTTAACTGGCCCGTGGAACGGGGTGCCGTGCAAAAACCGGATGGGATCCGGCACGCGGAACGGGCCGCCGCGCAAAAAACGGACCGGGTGCGGCCGCCGCGCAAAAACCGGACAGGACCCAGCCCGCGGAACGGGCCGCCGCACAAAAACCGGACCGGATCCGGCCAGCGGAACGGGCCGCCGCGCAAAAACCGGACCAGATCCGGCCCGCGGAACGGGCCGCCGCGCAAAAACCGGACGGGATCTGGCCCGCGGAACGGGCCGCCGCTCAAAAACTGGACCGGATCCGGCCTGCGAAACGGGCCGCCGCGCAAAAACCGGACCGGATCCGGCCCGCCGCGCAAAAACCAGACCGGATGTGGCCCGCAGAACGGGCCGCCGCGCAAAAACTGGACCGGATCTGGCCCGCCGCGCAAAAACCGGACCAGATCCGGCCCACAGAATGGGCCGCCGTGCAAAAATCGGACCGGATCCGGCCCGCGGAATGGGCCGCCGCGCAAAAACGGGACGAGATCCGGCCCACGGAATGGGCCGCCGTGCAAAAACCAGACCGAATCCGGCCCGCGGAACAGGCCACCATGCAAAAACTGGACCGGATCCGGCCCGCAGAAGGGGTCGCCGCGCAAAAACCGAAAGGGATCAGGCCCGCGGAACGGGTCACCACACAAAAGCCGGACCGAATCCGGCCCGTGGAACGGGTCGCCGTGCAAAAACCGGACGGGATCCGGTCGCCGCGCAAAAACCGGACCGGATCCGACCCGCGGAACGGGCCGCCGTGCAAAAACCGGAACGGATCCAGCCCGCGGATCGGGCTGCCGTGAAAAAATCGGACCGGATCCGGCCCGCGGAACGGGCCTCTGCGCAAAAACCGGACAGGATCCGGCCCACGGAACGGGCCGCCGTGCAAAAACCAGACCGGATCTGGCCAGCGAAACGGACCGCCGAGCGAAAACCGTACCGGATCCGGCCCGCCGCGCAAAAAGCGGACCGGATCCGTCCCGCGGAACGGCCCGCCGTGCAAAAACCGGACCGGATCCGGCCCGCGGAAGGGGCCACCGCGCAAACACCGGACCGGATCCGGCCCGCGGAACGGGTCGCCGCGCAAAAACCGGACTTAACTGGCCCGTGGAACGGGGTGCCGTGCAAAAACCGGATGGGATCCGGCACGCGGAACGGGCCGCCGCGCAAAAAACGGACCGGGTGCGGCCGCCGCGCAAAAACCGGACAGGACCCAGCCCGCGGAACGGGCCGCCGTGCAAAAACCAGACCGGATGCGGCCCGCGGAAGGGGCCACCGCGCAAAAACCTGACCGGATCCAGTACGCCGCGCAAAAACCGGACTGGATCTGGCCCGCGGAACAGCCCACCGCGCAAAAACCGGACGGGATCTGGCCCGCCGCGCAAAATCCGGACTGGATCCGGCCCCACGGAACGGGCCGCCGCGCCAAAACTGGACCAGATCCGGCCGCCGCGCAAAAAACGGACCGGATGCGGCCACGGAACGGGCCGCCGCGCAAAAACCGGACCGGATCCGGCCCGTGGAACAGGCCGCCGCGCAAAAACCGGAACGGATCCGGCCCGCGGAACGGGCCGCCGCGCAAAAACCGGACCGGATCTGGCCAGCGAAACGGGCCGCCGCGCAAAAACCGTACCGGATCCGGCCCGCCGCGCAAAAAGCGGACCGGATCCGGCCCGCGGAACGGCCCGCCGTGCAAAAACCGGACCGGATCCGGCCCATTGAAGGGGCCACCGCGCAAACACCGGACCGGATCCGGCCCGCGGAACGGGTCGCCGCGCAAAAACCGGACTTAACTGGCCCGTGGAACGGGGTGCCGTGCAAAAACTGGATGGGATCCGGCACGCGGAACGGGCCGCCGCACAAAAACCGGACCGGATCCGGCCCGCGGAACGGGCCGCCGTGCAAAAACCGGACCGGATGCGGCCCGCGGAAGGGGCCACCGCGCAAAAACCGGACGGGATCCGTCCCGCGGAATGCGCCGCCACGCAAAAACCGGACCGGATCCGGCCCGCGGAATGCACTGCCGCAGAAAAACCGGACCGGATCCGGCCCACGGAATAGACTGCCGCTCAAAAACCGGACCGGATCCAGCCCACGAACGCAGTGCCGCGGAAAACCCGGACCTTATATGGCCGCGAGAACGGACTGCCGGAGAAAAACCGGATCGCATCCGGCCCCCGGAATGGGCCGCCGTGGAAAAACCGGACCGGATCCGGCCTGCGGAATGCGCCGCCACAGAAAAACCGGACCGCATCTGGCCCCAGGAATGGGCCGCCGTGGAAAAAACGGACCGCATCCGGCCCCCAGAATGCGCCGCCACAAAAAAACGGACCGCATCCGGCCCCCAGAATGCACCGCCACGGAAAAACCGGATCGGATCCGGCCCACGGAATGCGCTGCCGTGGAAAAACCACACCAGATCCGGCCCCCGGAATGGGCCGCCACGCAAAAACCGGACAGGATCCGGCCCCCGGAATGCGCCACCGCGGAAATCACAGACCGGATCCGGCCCCCGGAATGCGCCGCCGTGCAAAAACCAGACCGGATCCGGCCCCCGGAATGGACTGCCACGGAAAACCCGGACCTGATATGGCCCCCGGAACGGACTGCCGGAGCAAAACCGGACCTGATCCGGCCCACGGAATGCGCCGCCACGCAAAAACCAGACCGGATCCGGCCCGTGGAACGCGCCGCCGCGCTAAAACCGGACCGGATCCGGCCCGCGGAATGCGCCGCCGCGCTAAAACCGGACCGGATCCAGCCCGCGGAATGCACCGCCACGGAAAAACCGGACCGGATCGGGACCGCAATATGAGCCGCCGTGGAAAAACCGGACCCGATCCGGCCCCCGGAATGGGCGGCCGTGGAAAATCCGGACCGGATCTGGCCCCCAGAATGCGCCACCGCGCAAAAACCGGACCGGATCCGGCCCCCGGAATGCTCCGCCGTGGAAAAACCGGACCGGATCCGGCCCCCGGAATGGACTGCCGCGCAAAAACCGGACCGGATCCGGCCCCCGGAATGGACTGCCCCGGAAAAACCGGACGGGATCCGGCCCCCGGAACGGAGTGCTGTGGAAAAACCGCACCTGATCCGGCCCCTGGAATGCGCCGCCGCGCAAAAACCAGATGGAATCCGGCCCTGGTATGCACCGCCGCAGAAAAACCAGACCGGATCGGGCCCCCAGAATGCGCCGCCACGGAAAAACCGGATCGGATCCGGCCCGCGGAATGCACTGCCCCGGAAAAACCAGACCGGGCCCGGCCCCCGGAATGCAATGCCTAGGAAATCACGGACTGGATCTGGCCCGTGGAATGCGCCGCTGCGCAAAAACCGGAACGGATCCGGCCCGTGGAATGCGCCGCCGCGGAAAAACCGGACCGGATCCGGCCCCCAGAATGCGAGGCCACGGAAAAACCGAACCGGATCTGGCCCTCATAATGCGCCGCCACGGAAAAACCAGACCGCATCCGGCCCCCAGAATGCGCTGCCGCGCAAAAACCGGACCCGATCCGGCCCGCGGAATGGGCCGCCGCGCAAAAACCGGACCGGATCCAGCCCCGGATTGCGCCGCCGCACAGAAAATCTGGACCGGATCCGGCCCACGGAATGCGCCACCGCGCAAAAACCGGATCGTATCCGGCCCCCGGAATGCACTGCCGCGGGAAACCCGGACCGGATCTGGCCCCCGGAATGCACTGCCGTGGAAAAACCATATGGGATCTGCCCCCGGAATGCACTGCCGCATAAACCAGATCGTATCCGGCCCACGGAATGCACTGCCGCGGAAAAAACGGACTGGATCCAGCCCCCGGAATGCGCCGCTGCGCAAAAACCGGACCGCATCCGGCCCACGGAATGAGCCGCCGTACAAAAACTGGACCTGATCCGGCCCGCGGAATGCGCCGCCGCGCAAAAACCGGACCGGATCCGGCCCGCGGAACGGGCCGCCGCGCAAAAACCGGACCGGATCCGGCCCGCGGAACGGGCCGCCGAGCGAAAACCGGACCGGATCTGGCCCGCGGAACGGGCCGCCGCTCAAAAACCGGACCGGATCCGGCCTGCGAAACGGGCCGCCGCGCAAAAACTGGACTGGATCCGGCCCTCCGTGCAAAAACCGGACCGGATGTGGCCCGCGGAACGGGCCGCCGCACAAATACTGGATCGGTTCCGGCCCGCAGAACGGGCCGCCGCGCAAAAACCGGACCGGATCCGGCCCGCCGTGCAAAAACTGGACCAGATCCAGCCCACGGAATGCACTGCCGCGGAAAAATCGGACCGGATCCGGCCCGCGGAATGGGCCGCCGCGCAAAAACAGGACGGGATCCGGCCCACGGAATGGGCCGCCGCGCAAAAACCGGACCGAATCCGGCCCACGGAACAGGCCGCCATGCAAAAACTGGACCGGACCCGGCCCGCAGAAGGGGTCGCCGCGCAAAAACCGGACGGGATCCGGCCCACGGAACGGGCCGCCGTGCAAAAACCGGACCGGATCTGGCCAGCGAAACGGACCGCCGAGCGAAAACCGTACCGGATCCGGCCCGCCGCGCAAAAAGCGGACCGGATCCGGCCCGCGGAACGGCCCGCCATGCAAAAACCTGACCGGATCCGGCCCGCGGAAGGGGCCACCGCGCAAACACCGGACCGGATCCGGCCCGCGGAACGGGTCGCCGCGCAAAAACCGGACTTAACTGGCCCGTGGAACGGGGTGCCGTGCAAAAACCGGATGGGATCCGGCACGCGGAACGGGCCGCCGCGCAAAAAACGGAGCGGTTGCGGCCGCCGCACAAAAACCGGACAGGACCCAGCCCGCGGAACGGGCCGCCGCGCAAAAACCGGACGGGATCCGGCCCGCGGAACAGCCCACCGCGCAAAAACCGGACGGGATCTGGCCCGCCGCGCAAAATCCGGACTGGATCCGGCCCCACGGAACGGGCCGCTGTGCAAAAACTGGACCGGATCCGGCCGCCGCGCAAAAAACGGACCGGATGCGGCCACGGAACGGGCCGCCGCGCAAAAACCGGAACGGATCCGGCCCGTGGAACAGGCCGCCGCGCAAAAACCGGAACGGATCCGGCCCGCGGAACGGGCCGCCGCGCAAAAACCGGACCGGATCTGGCCAGCGAAACGGACCGCCGAGCGAAAACCGTACCGGATCCGGCCCGCCGCGCAAAAAGCGGACCGTATCCGTCCCGCGGAACGGCCCGCCGTGGAAAAACCGGACCGGATCCGGCCCATGGAAGGGGCCACCGCGCAAACACCGGACCAGATCCGGCCCGCGGAACGGGTCGCCGCGCAAAAACCGGACTTAACTGGCCCGTGGAACGGGGTGCCGTGCAAAAACCGGATGGGATCCGGCACGCGGAACGGGCCGCCGCGCAAAAAATGGACCGGATGCGGCCGCCGCGCAAAAACCGGACAGGACCCAGCCCGCGGAACGGGCCGCCGCACAAAAACCGGACCGGATCCGGCCCGCGGAACGGGCCGCCGTGCAAAAACCGGACCGGATGCGGCCCGCGGAATGCGCCGCCGCGCAAAAACCGGACCGGATCCGGCCCGCGGAATGCACTGCCGCAGAAAAACCGGACCGGATCCGGCCCCCGGAATAGACTGCCGCTCAAAAACCGGACCGGATCCAGCCCACGAATGCAGTGCCGCGGAAAACCCGGACCTTATATGGCTGCGGGAACGGACTGCCGGAGAAAAACCGGATCGCATCCGGCCCGCAGAATGGGCCGCTGTGGAAAAACCGGACCGGATCCGGCCTGCGGAATGAGCCGCCATGGGAAAACCGGACCGGATCCGGCCCGCGCAATGCGCCGCCACAGAAAAACCGGACCGCATCTGGCCCCAGGAATGGGCCGCCGTGGAAAAAACGGACCGCATCCGGCCCCCAGAATGCGCCGCCACAAAAAAACGGACCGCATCCGGCCCCCAGAATGCACCGCCACGGAAAAACCGGATCGGATCCGGCCCACGGAATGCGCTGCCGTGGAAAAACCACACCAGATCCGGCCCCCGGAATGGGCCGCCACGCAAAAACCGGACAGGATCCGGCCCCCGGAATGCGCCACCGCGGAAATCACAGACCGGATCCGGCCCCCGGAATGGACTGCCACGGAAAACCCGGACCTGATATGGCCCCCGGAACGGACTGCCGGAGCAAAACCGGACCTGATCCGGCCCACGGAATGCGCCGCCACGCAAAAACCAGACCGGATCCGGCCCGTGGAACGCGCCGCCGCGCTAAAACCGGACCGGATCCGGCCAGCGGAATGCGCCGCCGCGCTAAAACCGGACCGGATCCAGCCCGCGGAATGCACCGCCACGGAAAAACCGGACCGCATCCGGCCCACGGAATGAGCCGCCGCGGAAAATCCGGACCGGATCGGGACCGCAATATGAGCCGCCGTGGAAAAACCGGACCTGATCCGGTCCCCGGAATGGGCCGCCGTGGAAAATCCGGACCGGATCTGGCCCCCAGAATGCGCCACCGCGCAAAAACCGGACCGGATCCGGCCCCCGGAATGCTCCGCCGTGGAAAAACCGGACCGGAACCGGCCCCCGGAATGGACTGCCGCGCAAAAACCGGACCGGATCCGGCCCCCGGAATGGACTGCCCCGGAAAAACCGGACGGGATCCGGCCCCCGGAACGGAGTGCTGTGGAAAAACCGCACCTGATCCGGCCCCTGGAATGCGCCGCCGCGCAAAAACCAGATGGAATCCGGCCCTGGTATGCACCGCCGCAGAAAAACCAGACCGGATCGGGCCCCCAGAATGCGCCGCCACGGAAAAACCGGATCGGATCCGGCCCGCGGAATGCACTGCCCCGGAAAAACCAGACCGGGCCCGGCCCCCGGAATGCAATGCCTAGGAAATCACGGACTGGATCTGGCCCGTGGAATGCGCCGCTGCGCAAAAACCGGAACGGATCCGGCCCGTGGAACGGGGCGCCGCGGAAAAACCGGACCGGATCCGGCCCCCAGAATGCGAGGCCACGGAAAAACCGAACCGGATCTGGCCCTCATAATGCGCCGCCACGGAAAAACCAGACCGCATCCGGCCCCCAGAATGCGCTGCCGCGCAAAAACCGGACCCGATCCGGCCTGCGGAATGGGCCGCCGCGCAAAAACCGGACCGGATCCGGCCCCCGGATTGCGCCGCCGCACAGAAAATCTGGACCGGATCCGGCCCACGGAATGCGCTGCCGCGCAAAAACCGGATCGTATCCGGCCCCCGGAATGCACTGCCGCGGGAAACCCGGACTGGATCTGGCCCCCGGAATGCACTGCCGTGGAAAAACCGTATGGGATCTGCCCCCGGAATGCACTGCCGCGGAAAAACCGGACCGGATCCAGCCCCCGGAATGCGCCGCTGCGCAAAAACCGGACCGCATCCGGCCCCCGGAATGAGCCGCCGTGCAAAAACTGGACCGGATCCGGCCCGCGGAATGCGCCGCCGTGGAAAAACCGGACCGGATCCAGCCCCCGGAATGGACTGTCCCGCAAAAACCGGACCGGATCCGGCCCGCACAATGCGCTGCCGCGCAAAAACCGGACCGGATCCGGCCCCCGGAATGGACTGGCCTGGAAAATCTGGACCGGATCCGGCCACCGGAATGCGCCGCCGGAGAAATCACGGAGCTGATCCGGCCCGCGGAATGCGCCGCCGCGCAAAAACCGGACCGGATCCGGCCCCGGGAAACGGAGTACCTCGGAAAAACCAGACCGGATCTGGGCCCCGGAATGCACTGCCGCGGGAAACCCGGACCGGATCTGGCCCCCGGAATGCACTGCCGTGGAAAAACCGGACCGGATCTGGCCCCCGGAATGCACTGCCGCATAAACCGGATCGTATCCGGCCCACGGAATGCACTGCCGCGGAAAAAACGGACCGGATCCGGTCCCCGGAATGCGCCGCTGCGCAAAAACCGGATCGGATCCGGCCCGCGGAATGCGCCGCTGCGCAAAAACCGGATCGGATCCGGCCCCCGGAATGCACCGCCGCGAAAAAACCAGACCGGAACCGGTCCGCGGAATGCACTGCCTGGGAATTCACGGACCGGATACGGCCTGCAGAATGCGCCGCTGCGCAAAAACCGGACGGGATCCGGCCCCCGGAATAGGATGCCGTGGAAAAAACCGGACCTGATCCGGCCCGCGCAATGCGCCGCCGCACAAAAACCGGACCGGATCCGGCCCCCGGAATGGACTGCCCTGGAAAATCCGTACCGGATCAGGCCCCCGGAATGCGCCGCCGGAGAAATCACGGAGCTGATCCGGCCCGCGGAATGGACTGCTGCGGAAAAACCGGACAGGATCTGGCCCACGGAATGCGCCGCTGCGGAAAAACCGGACGGGATCCGCCCCCCGGAATGCGCCGCCGCGCAAAAACCGGACCGGATCCGGCCCCCGGAACGGAGTGCTGCAGAAAACCCTGACCTGATATGGCCCCCGGAACGGACTGCCGGAGAAAAACTGGACCTGATCCGGCCCGCGCAATGCACTGCCGCGGAAAAACCAAACCGGATCCGGCCTGCGGAATGGGCCGACGCGCAAAAACCGGACCGGATCCGGCCCCCGGAATGGACTGCCACGGAAAAGCCGGACCGCATCTGGCCCACGGAATGAGCCGCCGCGGAAAATCCGGACCGGATCAGGACCGCAATATGAGCCGCCGTGGAAAAACCGGACCCGATCCGGCCCCCGGAATGGGCGGCCTTGGAAAATCCGGACCGGATCTGGCCCCCAGAATGCGCCACTGCGCAAAAACCGGACCGGATCCGGCCCCCGGAATGGACTGTCCCGCAAAAACCGGACCGGATCCGGCCCCCGGAATGGACTGCCCCGGAAAAACCGGACGGGATCCGGCCCCCGGAACGGAGTGCTGTGGAAAAACCGCACCTGATCCGGCCCCTGGAATGCGCCGCCGTGCAAAAACCAGATAGAATCCGGCCCTGGTATGCACCGCCGCAGAAAAACCAGACCGGATCGGGCCCCCAGAATGCGCCGCCACGGAAAAACCGGATCGGATCCGGCCCGCGGAATGCACTGCCCCGGAAAAACCAGACTGGGCCCGGCTCCCGGAATGCAATGCCTAGGAAATCACGGACTGGATCTGGCCCGTGGAATGCGCCGCTGCGCAAAAACCGGAACGGATCCGGCCCGTGGAATGCGCCGCCGCGGAAAAACCGGACCGGATCCGGCCCCCAGAATGCGAGGCCACGGAAAAACCGAACCGGATCTGGCCCTCATAATGCGCCGCCACGGAAAAACCAGACCGCATCCGGCCCCCAGAATGCGCTGCCGCGCAAAAACCGGACCCGATCCGGCCCGCGGAATGGGCCGCCGCGCAAAAACCGGACCGGATCCGGCCCCCGGATTGCGCCGCCGCACAGAAAATCTGGACCGGATCCGGCCCACGGAATGCGCCACCGCGCAAAAACCGGATCGTATCCGGCCCCCGGAATGCACTGCCGCGGGAAACCCGGACCGGATCTGGCCCCCGGAATGCACTGCCGTGGAAAAACCGTATGGGATCTGCCCCCGGAATGCACTGCCGCATAAACCAGATCGTATCCGGCCCACGGAATGCACTGCCGCGGAAAAACCGGACCGGATCCAGCCCCCGGAATGCGCCGCTGCGCAAAAACTGGACCTGATCCGGCCCGCGGAATGCGCCGCCGCGCAAAAACCGGACCGGATCCGGCCCGCACAATGCGCTGCCGCGCAAAAACCGGACCGGATCCGGCCCCCGGAATGGACTGCCCTGGAAAATCTGGACCGGATCCGGCCCCCGGAATGCGCCGCCGGAGAAATCACGGAGCTGATCCGGCCCGCGGAATGCGCCGCCGCGCAAAAACCGGACGCGATCCTGCCCCGAGAATGGAGTGCTGTGGAAAAACCGGACCTGATCCGGCCCCCGGAATGCACTGCCACTGGAAACCCGGACTGGATCCGGCCCGCGAAATGCACCGCCGCGCAAAAACCGGACCGGATCCGGCTCGCGGAATGCACCGCCGCGGAAAAACCGGCTCGGATCCGGCCCGCGGAATGCGCCGCCGCGCAAAAACCAGACCAGATCTGGCCCCCGGAATGCACTGCCACGCAAAAACCGGACCAGATCCGGCCCCCGGAATGCACTGCCTGGGAAAAACCGGACAGGATCCTGCCCCCAGAATGGAATGCTGTGGAAAAACCGGACCTGATCCGGCCCCCGGAATATGCCGCCAGGCAAAAACCAGATGGAATCCGGCCCCGGAATGCACCGCCGCGGAAAAAACCAGACCGGAACCGGCCCCCGGAATGCGCCGCCGCGGAAAAACCAGACCGGATCCAGCCCCCGGAATGGGCCGCCGCGCAAAAACCGGACCGGATCCGGCCCCGGGAACGGAGTGCCTCGGAAAAACCGGACCGGATCTGGGCCCCGGAATGCACTGCCGCGGGAAACCCGGACCGGATCTGGCCCCCGGAATGCACTGCCGTGGAAAAACCGGACGGGATCTGGCCCCCGGAATGCACTGCCGCATAAACCGGATCGTATCCGGCCCACGGAATGCACTGCCGCGGAAAAAACGGACCGGATCCGGTCCCCGGAATGCGCCGCTGCGCAAAAACCGGATCGGATCCGGCCCGCGGAATGCGCCGCTGCGCAAACCCGGACCGGATCCGGCCCCCGGAATGCACCGCCGCGAAAAAACCAGACCGGATCCGGCCCCGGAATGCGCCGCCGCGGAAAAACCGGACCGGATCCGGCCCCCGGAATAGGATGCTGTAGAAAAAACCGGACCTGATCCGGCCCGCGCAATGCGCCGCCGCGCAAAAACCGGACCGGATCCGGCCCCCGGAATGGACTGCCCTGGAAAATCCATACCGGATCCGGCCCCCGGAATGCGCCGCCGGAGAAATCACGGAGCTGATCCGGCCCGCGGAATGGACTGCTGCGGAAAAACCGGACAGGATCTGGCCCACGGAATGCGCCGCTGCGGAAAAACCAGACGGGATCCGCCCCCCGGAATGCGCCGCCGCGCAAAAACCGGACCGGATCCGGCCCCCGGAACGGAGTGCTGCAGAAAACCCTGACCTGATATGGCCCCCGGAACGGACTGCCGGAGAAAAACTGGACCTGATCCGGCCCGCGCAATGCACTGCCGCGGAAAAACCGGACCGGATCCGGCCTGCGGAATGGGCCGACGCGCAAAAACCGGACCGGATCCGGCCCCCGGAATGCGCCGCCGCGCAAAAAACAGACAGAATCCGGCCCGCGGAATGCGCCGCCGTGGAAAAACCGGACCGGATCCGGCCCCCAGAATGCGCCGCCGCGGAAATCACGGACCGGATACAGCCTGCGGAATGGACTGCCGCGCAAAAACCGGACCGGATCCAGCCCACGGAACGGAGTGCCGCGGAAAACCCGGACCGGATCCGGCCTGCGGAATGCGCCGCCGCGCAAAAACCGGACGCGATCCTGCCCCGAGAATGGAGTGCTGTGGAAAAACCGGTCCGGATCCGGCCCCCGGAATGCACTGCCACTGGAAACCCGGACCGGATCCGGCCCGCGAAATGCACCGCCGCGCAAAAACCGGACCGGATCCGGCTCGCGGAATGCACCGCCGCGGAAAAACCGGCTCGGATCCGGCCCGCGGAATGCGCCGCCGCGCAAAAAAAGGACCGGATCTGCCCCCCGGAATGGGCCGCCGCACAAAAACCAGACAGGATCCGGCCCCCGGAATGCACTGCCCTGGAAAAACCGGACAGGATCCTGCCCCCAGAATGGAATGCTGTGGAAAAACCGGACCTGATCCGGCCCCCGGAATGCGCCGCCGCGCAAAAACCAGATGGAATCCGGCCCCGGAATGCACCGCCGCGTAAAAAACCGGACCGGAACCGGCCCACGGAATGCGTCGCCGCGTAAAAACCGGACGGGATCCGGCCCCCGGAATGGGCCGCCGCAGGAAAACCGGACCGGATCCAGCCCGCGAAATGCACCACCGCGCAAAAACCGGACCGGATCCTGCCCCCAGAATGTAGTGGTGTGGAAAAACCGGACCGGATCCGGCCCGCGGAATGCACTGCCGCTGGAGACCCAGACTGGATCCGCCCCGCGGAATGCACTGCCGCAACGCAAAAACCGGACAGGATCCGGCCCCCGGAATGCACTGCTGGAGAAAAACCGGACCGCATCCGGCCCCCGGAATGGACTGCCCTGGAAAAACCGGACGGGATCTGGTCCCCGGAATGCACTGCCGCGTAAACCGGATCGTATCCGGCCCACGGAATGCGCCGCCACGGAAAAACCGGACCGGATCCGGCCCCGGAATGCGCCGCCGCGGAAAAACCGGAACGGATCCGGCCCCCGGAATGTGCCATCGCGGAAAAACTGGACCGGATCCGGCCCCCAGAATGCGCCGTCACGGAAAAACCGGACCGCATCTGGCCCCAGGAATGGGCCGCCGTGGAAAAACCAGACCGCATCCGGCCCCCAGAATGCGCCGCCGTGGAAAACCCGGACCGCATCCGGCACCCAGAATGCGCCGCCACGGAAAAAATGGATCGGATCCGCCCCACGGAATGCGCCGCCACGGAAAAACCAGATCGGATCCGCCCCACGGAATGCGCTGCCGTGGAAAAACTGGACAGGATCCAGCCCCCGGAATGCGCCACCGCGAAAATCACAGACCGGATCCGGCCCGCGGAATGCGCCGCCGCGCAAAAACCGGACAGGATCCGGCCCCTGGAATGGACTGCCGCGGAAAACCCGGACCTTATATGGCCGCGGGAACGGACTGCCGGAGAAAAACCGGACCTGATCCGGCCCCCAGAATGCGCCGCCACGCAAAAACCGGACCGCATCCGGCCCCCGGAATGCGCCGCCGTGGAAATACCGGACCGCATCCGGCCCCCGGAATGGACTGCCCCGCAAAAACCGGACCGGATCCGGCCCACAGAATGGACTGCCGCGCAAAAACCGGACGGGATCCTGCCCCACGGAATGGAGTGCTGTGGAAAAACCGGACCTGATCCGGCCCCCGGAATGCGCCGCCGCGCAAAAACCAGATGGAATCCGGCCCTGGTATGCACTGCCCCGGAAAAACCAGACCGGGCCCAGCCCCCGGAATGCACTGCCTAGGAAATCACGGACTGGATCCGGCCCGTGGAATGCGCCGCCGCGCAAAAACTGGACCGGACCCGGCCCCCGGAATGCGCCGCTACGGAAAAACCGAACCGGATCCAACCCCCAGAATGCGCCGCCACGGAAAAAACAGACCGCATCCGGCCCCCAGAATGGGCCGCCGTGAAAAAACCAGACCGCATCCGGCCCCCGCAATGGAGTGCTGTGGAAAAACCGGAACGGATCCGGCCCACGGAATGTGCCGCCGCGCAAATAATCTGGACCGGATCAGGCCCACGGAATGTGCCGCCGCGCAAAAACCAGACCGGATATGGGCCCCGGAATGCACTGCCGTGGGAAAAACGGACCGGAATTGGCCCCCGGAATGCACTGCCGTGGAAAAACTGGACGGGATCTGGCCCCCGGAATGCACTGCCGCATAAACCGGATCGTATCCGGCCCACGGAATGCATTGCCGCGGAAAAACCGGACCGGATCCGGCCCACGGAATGCGCCACCACGCAAAACCCGGATGGGATCCGGCCCGCGAAATGCGCCGCCACGAAAAAACTGAACCGGATCCGGCCACCAGAATGCGCCGCCACGGAAAATCCGGACCGGATCCGGCCCGCGGAATGAGCCGCCACGCAAAAACCGGACCTGTTCCGGTCCGCGGAATGCGCCGCCGCGGAAAAACTGGACCGGATCCGGCCCGCGGAATGCGCCGCCGTGGAAAAACCGGACCGGATCCGGCCCACGGAATGCGCCGCCACGCAAAAACCGGATCGGATCCGGCCCGCGGAATGCGCCGCCGCGCAAAAACCAGACCGGATCCGGGCCCCGGAATGCACTGCCGTGGGAAAAACGGACCGGAATTGGCCCCCGGAATGCACTGCCGCGGAAAAACTGGACGGGATCTGGCCCCCGGAATGCACTGCCGCATAAACCGGATCGTATCCGGCCCACGGAATGCACTGCCGTGGAAAAACCGGACCGGATCCGGCCCACGGAATGCGCCGCCACGCAAAAACCGGATCGGATCCGGCCCGCGGAATGCACCGCCGTGGAAAAACTGGACTGGATCCGGCCCCCGGAATGCGCCGCCACGGAAAATCCGGACCGGATCCGGCCCACGGAATGCGCCGCCGCGCAAAAACTGGACCGGATCCGGCCCCCGGAATGCGCCGCCGTGGAAAAACCAAACCGGATCCGGCCCACGGAATGCGCCGCCACGCAAAAACCGGACCGGATCCGGCCCGCGGAATGCACCGCCGTGGAAAAACTGGACTGGATCCGGCCCCCGGAATGCGCCGCAGCGCAAAAACCGGATCGGATCCGGCCCGCAGAATGCGCCGCCGCGGAAAAACCGGACCCGATCCGGCCCGCGTAATGAGCCGCCATGCAAAAACCGGATGGGGTCCGGCTCGCGCAATGCGCCGCCGCGCAAAAACCCGGACCGGATCCGGCCCCCGGAATGGACTGCCCCGGAAAAACCGGACGGGATCCTGCCCCCAGAATGGAGTGCTGTGGAAAAACCGGACCGGATCCGGCCCGCGGAATGCGCCGCTGCGCAAAAACCAGATGGAATCCGGCCCTGGTATGCACCGCCGCGGAAAAACCGGACCGGATCCGGTCGCCAGAATGCGCCGGGGCGGAAAAACGGGATCGGATCCGGCCCCCGGAATGCGCCGACGGGCAAACCCGGACCGGATCCGGCCCACGGAATGCACTGCCGCGGAAAAACCGGACCGGACCGGCTCCTGGAATGCACTGCCTAGGAAATCACGGACTGGATCCGGCCCGTGGAATGCGCCGCTGCGCAAAAACCGGATCAGATCCATCTCGCGGAATGGACTGCCGCGCAAAAACCGGACCGGATCCGTCCCCCGGAATGCACCGCTGTGGAAAAACCGGCTCGGATCCGGCCCGCGGAACGCAATGCCGCAGAAAACCCGGACCTGATATGGCCCCCGGAACAGACTGCCGGAGAAAAACCGGACCGGATCCGGCCCCCGGAATGCACTGCCACAGAAAAACCGGACCGGATCCGGCCCCCAGAATGTGCCACTGCACAAAAACCGGACCGGATCCATCCCGCGGAATAGGATGCCATGCAAAAACCGGAAAGGATCAGGCCCGCGGAATGCGCCGACGCGCAAAAACCGGACCGAATACGGCCCGCGGAATGGGCCGCCGTGCAAAAACCAGACCGGATCCGGCCCCCAGAATGGACTGCCGCAGAAAAACCGGACCGGATCCGGCCCGCGGAATGCACCGCCACGCAAAAACCGGACCGGATCCAGCCCCCAGAACGGAGTGCCGCGGAAAACCCGGACCTTATATGGCCCCCGGAATGGACTGCCGGAGAAAAACCGGACCTGATCCGGCCCACGGAATGCGCCGCCACGCAAAAACCGGACCGGATCCGGCCCGCGCAATGCGCCGCCGCGCAAAAACCGGACCGGATCCGGCCCCCGGAATGCACTGCCGCGCAAAAACCGGACCGGATCCGGCCCCCGGAATGGACTGCCCTGGAAAAACCGGACGGGATCCGGCCCCCAGAATGGAGTGCTGTTGAAAAACCGGACCTGAACCGGCCCCCGGAATGCGCTGCTGCGCAAAAACCAGATGGAATCCGGCCCGGGAAATGCACCTCCACGGAAAAACCGGACCTGATCCGGCCCACAGAATGCGCCGCCGCGGAAAAACCGGACACCATCCGCTCCCCGGAATGGGTCGCCGTGCAAAAACCAGACCGGATCCGGCCCGCGGAATGCGCCGCCGCGCTAAAACCGGACGGGATCCGACCCCCGGAATGCGCCGCCGCGCAAAAACCGGACCGGATCCGGCACCCAGAATGTAGTGCTTTGGAAAAACCGGACTGGATCCGGCCCGCGGAATGCACTGCCGCTGGAAAACCGGACTTGATCCGGCCCCCGGAATGCACTGCCAGGGAAAAACCGGACTGGATCCGGCCCCCGGAATGCGCCGCCGAGCAAAAACCTGATGTGATCCGCCCCGCGGAATGCACTGCCGCGCAAAAACCGGACCTGATCCGGCCCACGGAATGGACTGCCGCGCAAAAACCGGACCGGATCCAGCCCACGGAACGGAGTGCCACGGAAAACCCGGACCTTATATGGCCCCAGGAACGGACTGCCGGAGAAAATCCGGACCTGATAAGGCCCGCGGAATGCACTGCCGGGGAAAAACCGGACCGCATCCGGCCCGCGGAATGCGCTGCGCGCAAAAACCGTACCGCATCCGGTCCCCGGAATGGGCCGCCGTGGAAAATCCAGACGGGATCCGGCCCGCGGAATGAGCTACCTTGGGAAAACCGGATCGGATCCTGACCGCGGAATGGGCCGCCGCGCAAAAACCGGACCGGATCCGGCCCCCGGAATGCGCCGCCGCGCAGAAACTGGACCGGATCCAACCCCTGGAATGCGCCGCCGCGGAAAAACCGGACGGGATCCTGCCCCCAAAATTGAGTGCTGTGGAAAAACCGGATGGGATCCGGCCCCCGGAATGCACTGCCGCTGGAAAACCGGACCGGATCCGGCCCACGGAATGCACTGCCGCGGAAAAGCCGGACCGGATCCGACCTCTGGAATGCACTGCCGCATAAACCGGGTCGTATCCGGCCCACGGAATGCACTGCCGCGGAAAAACCGGACCGGATCCGGCCCGCAGAATGGGCAGCCGCGCAAAAACAAGACCGGATCCGGCCCGCGGAATGCGCCGCCGCGAAAAAACCTGACAGGATCCGGCCCCCGGAATGCACTGCCGCGCTAAAACCGGACTGGATCCGGCCACCGGAATGGACTGCGCGGAAAAAACGGACTGGATCCGGCCCCCGGAATGGGCCGCCGCAGAAATCACGGAGCTGATCCGGCCCGCAGAATGCTCCGCCGCGCAAAAACCAGACCGGATCCGGCCCACGGAATGCGCCGCCGCGGAAAAACCGGACCGCATCCGCCCCCCGGAATGCGCCGCCGCGCAAAAACCGGACAGGATCCGGCCCCCGGAATGCACTGCCGCAGAAAAACCGGACCGGATCCGGCCCATGGAAGGGGCCACCGCGCAAACACCGGACCAGATCCGGCCCGCGGAACGGGTCGCCGCGCAAAAACCGGACTTAACTGGCCCGTGGAACGGGGTGCCGTGCAAAAACCGGATGGGATCCGGCACGCGGAACGGGCCACCGCACAAAAACCGGACCGGATGCGGCCCGCGGAAGGGGCCACCGCGCAAAAACCGGACGGGATCCGGCCCGCGGAATGCGCCGCCGCGCAAAAACCGGAGCGGATCCGGCCCGCGGAATGCACTGCCGCAGAAAAACCGGACCGGATCCGGCCCACGGAATAGACTGCCGCTCAAAAACCGGACCGGATCCAGCCCACGAACGCAGTGCCGCGGAAATCCCGGACCTTATATGGCCGCGGGAACGGACTGCCGGAGAAAAACCGGATCGCATCCGGCCCCCGGAATGGGCCGTCGTGGAAAAACCGGACCGGATCCGGCCTGCGGAATGAGCCGCCATGGGAAAACCGGACCGGATCCGGCCCGCGGAACGCGCCGCCGCGCTAAAACCAGACCGGATCCAGCCCGCAGAATGCGCCGCCACGGAAAAACCGAACCGGATCCGGCCCGCGCAATGCGCCGCCACAGAAAAACCGGACCGCATCTGGCCCCAGGAATGGGCCGCCGTGGAAAAAACGGACCGCATCCGGCCCCCAGAATGCGCCGCCACAAAAAAACGGACCGCATCCGGCCCCCAGAATGCACCGCCACGGAAAAACCGGATCGGATCCGGCCCACGGAATGCGCTGCCGTGGAAAAACCACACCAGATCCGGCCCCCGGAATGGGCCGCCACGCAAAAACCGGACAGGATCCGGCCCCCGGAATGCACCACCGCGGAAATCACAGACCGGATCCGGCCCCCGGAATGCGCCGCCGTGCAAAAACCAGACCGGATCCGGCCCCCGGAATGGACTGCCACGGAAAACCCGGACCTGATATGGCCCCCGGAACGGACTGCCGGAGCAAAACCGGACCTGATCCGGCCCACGGAATGCGCCGCCACGCAAAAACCAGACCGGATCCGGCCCGTGGAACGCGCCGCCGCGCTAAAACCGGACCGGATCCGGCCAGCAGAATGCGCCGCCGCGCTAAAACCGGACCGGATCCAGCCCGCGGAATGCACCGCCACGGAAAAACCGGACCGGATCGGGACCGCAATATGAGCCGCCGTGGAAAAACCGGACCCGATCCGGCCCCCGGAATGGGCGGCCGTGGAAAATCCGGACCGGATCTGGCCCCCAGAATGCGCCACCGCGCAAAAACCGGACCGGATCCGGCCCCCGGAATGCTCCGCCGTGGAAAAACCGGACCGGATCCGGCCCCCGGAATGGACTGCCGCGCAAAAACCGGACCGGATCCGGCCCCCGGAATGGACTGCCCCGGAAAAACCGGACGGGATCCAGCCCCCGGAACGGAGTGCTGTGGAAAAACCGCACCTGATCCGGCCCCTGGAATGCGCCGCCGCGCAAAAACCAGATGGAATCCGGCCCTGGTATGCACCGCCGCAGAAAAACCAGACCGGATCGGGCCCCCAGAATGCGCCGCCACGGAAAAACCGGATCGGATCCGGCCCGCGGAATGCACTGCCCCGGAAAAACCAGACCGGGCCCGGCCCCCGGAATGCAATGCCTAGGAAATCACGGACTGGATCTGGCCCGTGGAATGCACCGCTGCGCAAAAACCGGAACGGATCCGGCCCGTGGAATGCGCCGCCGCGGAAAAACCGGACCGGATCCGGCCCCCAGAATGCGAGGCCACGGAAAAACCGAACCGGATCTGGCCCTCATAATGCGCCGCCACGGAAAAACCAGACCGCATCCGGCCCCCAGAATGCGCTGCCGCGCAAAAACCGGACCCGATCCGGCCCCGGGAACGGAGTGCCTCGGAAAAACCGGACCGGATCTGGGCCCCGGAATGCACTGCCGCGGGAAACCCGGACCGGATCTGGCCCCCGGAATGCACTGCCGTGGAAAAACCGGACGGGATCTGGCCCCCGGAATGCACTGCCGCATAAACCGGATCGTATCCGGCCCACGGAATGCACTGCCGCGGAAAAAACGGACCGGATCCGGTCCCCGGAATGCGCCGCTGCGCAAAAACCGGATCGGATCCGGCCCGCGGAATGCGCCGCTGCGCAAACCCGGACCGGATCCGGCCCCCGGAATGCACCGCCGCGAAAAAACCAGACCGGATCCGGCCCCGGAATGCGCCGCCGCGGAAAAACCGGACCGGATCCGGCCCCCGGAATAGGATGCTGTAGAAAAAACCGGACCTGATCCGGCCCGCGCAATGCGCCGCCGCGCAAAAACCGGACCGGATCCGGCCCCCGGAATGGACTGCCCTGGAAAATCCATACCGGATCCGGCCCCCGCAATGCGCCGCCGGAGAAATCACGGAGCTGATCCGGCCCGCGGAATGGACTGCTGCGGAAAAACCGGACAGGATCTGGCCCACGGAATGCGCCGCTGCGGAAAAACCAGACGGGATCCGCCCCCCGGAATGCGCCGCCGCGCAAAAACCAGACCGGATCCGGCCCCCGGAACGGAGTGCTGCAGAAAACCCTGACCTGATATGGCCCCCGGAACGGACTGCCGGAGAAAAACTGGACCTGATCCGGCCCGCGCAATGCACTGCCGCGGAAAAACCGGACCGGATCCGGCCTGCGGAATGGGCCGACGCGCAAAAACCGGACCGGATCCGGCCCCCGGAATGCGCCGCCGCGCAAAAAACAGACAGAATCCGGCCCGCGGAATGCGCCGCCGTGGAAAAACCGGACCGGATCCGGCCCCCAGAATGCGCCGCCGCGGAAATCACGGACCGGATACAGCCTGCGGAACGGGCCGCCGCGCAAAAACCGGACCGGATCCAGCCCACGGAACGGAGTGCCGCGGAAAACCCGGACCGGATCCGGCCTGCGGAATGCGCCGCCGCGCAAAAACCGGACGCGATCCTGCCCCGAGAATGGAGTGCTGTGGAAAAACCGGTCCGGATCCGGCCCCCGGAATGCACTGCCACTGGAAACCCGGACCGAATCCGGCCCGCGAAATGCACCGCCGCGCAAAAACCGGACCGGATCCGGCTCGCGGAATGCACCGCCGCGGAAAAACCGGCTCGGATCCGGCCCGCGGAATGCGCCGCCGCGCAAAAAAAGGACCGGATCTGCCCCCCGGAATGGGCCGCCGCACAAAAACCAGACAGGATCCGGCCCCCGGAATGCACTGCCCTGGAAAAACCGGACAGGATCCTGCCCCCAGAATGGAATGCTGTGGAAAAACCGGACCTGATCCGGCCCCCGGAATGCGCCGCCGCGCAAAAACCAGATGGAATCCGGCCCCGGAATGCACCGCCGCGTAAAAAACCGGACCGGAACCGGCCCACGGAATGCGCCGCCGCGTAAAAACCGGACGGGATCCGGCCCCCGGAATGGGCCGCCGCAGGAAAACCGGACCGGATCCAGCCCGCGAAATGCACCACCGCGCAAAAACCGGACCGGATCCTGCCCCCAGAATGTAGTGGTGTGGAAAAACCGGACCGGATCCGGCCCGCGGAATGCACTGCCGCTGGAGACCCAGACTGGATCCGCCCCGCGGAATGCACTGCCGCAACGCAAAAACCGGACAGGATCCGGCCCCCGGAATGCACTGCTGGAGAAAAACCGGACCGCATCCGGCCCCCGGAATGGACTGCCCTGGAAAAACCGGACGGGATCTGGTCCCCGGAATGCACTGCCGCGTAAACCGGATCGTATCCGGCCCACGGAATGCGCCGCCACGGAAAAACCGGACCGGATCCGGCCCCGGAATGCGCCGCCGCGGAAAAACCGGAACGGATCCGGCCCCCGGAATGTGCCATCGCGGAAAAACTGGACCGGATCCGGCCCCCAGAATGCGCCGTCGCGGAAAAACCGGACCGCATCTGGCCCCAGGAATGGGCCGCCATGGAAAAACCAGACCGCATCCGGCCCCCAGAATGCGCCGCCACGGAAAAACCGGACCGCATCCGGCACCCAGAATGCGCCGCCACGGAAAAAACGGATCGGATCCGCCCCACGGAATGCGCCGCCACGGAAAAACCAGATCGGATCCGCCCCACGGAATGCGCTGCCGTGGAAAAACTGGACAGGATCCAGCCCCCGGAATGCGCCACCGCGAAAATCACAGACCGGATCCGGCCCGCGGAATGCGCCGCCGCGCAAAAACCGGACAGGATCCGGCCCCTGGAATGGACTGCCGCGGAAAACCCGGACCTTATATGGCCGCGGGAACGGACTGCCGGAGAAAAAACGGACCTGATCCGGCCCCCAGAATGCGCCGCCACGCAAAAACCGGACCGCATCCGGCCCCCGGAATGCGCCGCCGTGGAAATACCGGACCGCATCCGGCCCCCGGAATGGACTGCCCCGCAAAAACCGGACCGGATCCGGCCCACAGAATGGACTGCCGCGCAAAAACCGGACGGGATCCTGCCCCACGGAATGGAGTGCTGTGGAAAAACCGGACCTGATCCGGCCCCCGGAATGCGCCGCCGCGCAAAAACCAGATGGAATCCGGCCCTGGTATGCACTGCCCCGGAAAAACCAGACCGGGCCCAGCCCCCGGAATGCACTGCCTAGGAAATCACGGACTGGATCCGGCCCGTGGAATGCGCCGCCGCGCAAAAACTGGACCGGACCCGGCCCCCGGAATGCGCCGCTACGGAAAAACCGAACCGGATCCGACCCCCAGAATGCGCCGCCACGGAAAAAACAGACCGCATCCGGCCCCCAGAATGGGCCGCCGTGGAAAAACCAGACCGCATCCGACCCCCGCAATGGAGTGCTGTGGAAAAACCGGAACGGATCCGGCCCACGGAATGTGCCGCCGCGCAAATAATCTGGACCGGATCAGGCCCACGGAATGTGCCGCCGCGCAAAAACCAGACCGGATATGGGCCCCGGAATGCACTGCCGTGGGAAAAACGGACCGGAATTGGCCCCCGGAATGCACTGCCGTGGAAAAACTGGACGGGATCTGGCCCCCGGAATGCACTGCCGCATAAACCGGATCGTATCCGGCCCACGGAATGCATTGCCGCGGAAAAACCGGACCGGATCCGGCCCACGGAATGCGCCGCCACGCAAAACCCGGATCGGATCCGGCCCGCGAAATGCGCCGCCACGAAAAAACTGAACCGGATCCGGCCCCCAGAATGCGCCGCCACGGAAAATCCGGACCGGATCCGGCCCGCGGAATGAGCCGCCACGCAAAAACCGGACCTGTTCCGGTCCGCGGAATGCGCCGCCGCGGAAAAACTGGACCGGATCCGGCCCGCGGAATGCGCCGCCGTGGAAAAACCGGACCGGATCCGGCCCACGGAATGCGCCGCCACGCAAAAACCGGATCGGATCCGGCCCGCGGAATGCGCCGCCGCGCAAAAACCACACCGGATCCGGGCCCCGGAATGCACTGCCGTGGGAAAAACGGACCGGAATTGGCCCCCGGAATGCACTGCCGTGGAAAAACTGGACGGGATCTGGCCCCCGGAATGCACTGCCGCATAAACCGGATCGTATCCGGCCCACGGAATGCACTGCCGTGGAAAAACCGGACCGGATCCGGCCCACGGAATGCGCCGCCACGCAAAAACCGGATCGGATCCGGCCCGCGGAATGCGCCGCCACGAAAAAACTGAACCGGATCCGGCCCCCAGAATGCGCCGCCACGGAAAATCCGGACCGGATCCGGCCCGCGGAATGAGCCGCCACGCAAAAACCGGACCAGTTCCGGTCCGCGGAATGCGCCGCCGCGGAAAAACGGGACCGGATCCGGCCCGCGGAATGCGCCGCCACGCAAAAACCGGACCGGATCCGGCCCACGGAATGCGCCGCCACGCAAAAACCGGATCGGATCCGGCCCGCGGAATGCGCCGCCGCGCAAAAACCAGACCGGATCCGGGCCCCGGAATGCACTGCCGTGGGAAAAACGGACCGGAATTGGCCCCCGGAATGCACTGCCGTGGAAAAACTGGACGGGATCTGGCCCCCGGAATGCACTGCCGCATAAACCGGATCGTATCCGGCCCACGGAATGCACTGCCGTGGAAAAACCGGACCGGATCCGGCCCACGGAATGCGCCGCCACGCAAAAACCGGATCGGATCCGGCCCGCGGAATGCGCCGCCACGAAAAAACTGAACCGGATCCGGCCCCCGGAATGCGCCGCCACGGAAAATCCGGACCGGATCCGGCCCACGGAATGCGCCGCCGCGCAAAAACTGGACCGGATCCGGCCCCCGGAATGCGCCGCCGTGGAAAAACCGGACCGGATCCGGCCCACGGAATGCGCCGCCACGCAAAAACCGGACCGGATCCGGCCCGCGGAATGCACCGCCGTGGAAAAACTGGACTGGATCCGGCCCCCGGAATGCGCCGCAGCGCAAAAACCGGATCGGATCCGGCCCGCAGAATGCGCCGCCGCGGAAAAACCGGACCCGATCCGGCCCGCGGAATGAGCCGCCACGCAAAAACCGGATGGGATCCGGCTCGCGCAATGCGCCGCCGCGCAAAAACCTGGACCGGATCCGGCCCCCGGAATGGACTGCCCCGGAAAAACCGGACGGGATCCTGCCCCCAGAATGGACTGCTGTGGAAAAACCGGACCGGATCCGGCCCGCGGAATGCGCCGCTGCGCAAAAACCAGATGGAATCCGGCCCTGGTATGCACCGCCGCGGAAAAACTGGACCGGATCCGGTCGCCAGAATGCGCCGGGGCGGAAAAACGGGATCGGATCCGGCCCCCGGAATGCGCCGACGGGCAAACCCGGACCGGATCCGGCCCACGGAATGCACTGCCGCGGAAAAACCGGACCGGACCGGCTCCTGGAATGCACTGCCTAGGAAATCACGGACTGGATCCGGCCCGTGGAATGCGCCGCTGCGCAAAAACCGGATCAGATCCATCTCGCGGAATGGACTGCCGCGCAAAAACCGGACCGGATCCGTCCCCCGGAATGCACCGCTGCGGAAAAACCGGCTCGGATCCGGCCCGCGGAACGCAATGCCGCAGAAAACCCGGACCTGATATGGCCCCCGGAACAGACTGCCGGAGAAAAACCGGACCGGATCCGGCCCCCGGAATGCACTGCCACAGAAAAACCGGACCGGATCCGGCCCCCAGAATGTGCCACTGCGCAAAAACCGGACCGGATCCATCCCGCGGAATAGGATGCCATGCAAAAACCGGAAAGGATCAGGCCCGCGGAATGCGCCGATGCGCAAAAACCGGACCGAATACGGCCCGCGGAATGGGCCGCCGTGCAAAAACCAGACCGGATCCGGCCCCCAGAATGGACTGCCGCAGAAAAACCGGACCGGATCCGGCCCGCGGAATGCACCGCCACGCAAAAACCGGACCGGATCCAGCCCCCAGAACGGAGTGCCGCGGAAAACCCGGACCTTATATGGCCCCCGGAACGGACTGCCGGAGAAAAACCGGACCTGATCCGGCCCACGGAATGCGCCGCCACGCAAAAACCGGACCGGATCCGGCCCGCGCAATGCGCCGCCGCGCAAAAACCGGACCGGATCCAGCCCCCGGAATGGACTGCCCTGGAAAAACCGGACGGGATCCGGCCCCCAGAATGGAGTGCTGTTGAAAAACCGGACCTGAACCGGCCCCCGGAATGCGCTGCTGCGCAAAAACCAGATGGAATCCGGCCCGGGAAATGCACCTCCACGGAAAACCCGGACCTGATCCGGCCCACAGAATGCGCCGCCGCGGAAAAACCGGACACCATCCGCTCCCCGGAATGGGTCGCCGTGCAAAAACCAGACCGGATCCGGCCCGCGGAATGCGCCGCCGCGCTAAAACCGGACGGGATCCGACCCCCGGAATGCGCCGCCGCGCAAAAACCGGACCGGATCCGGCACCCAGAATGTAGTGCTTTGGAAAAACCGGACTGGATCCGGCCCGCGGAATGCACTGCCGCTGGAAAACCGGACTTGATCCGGCCCCCGGAATGCACTGCCAGGGAAAAACCGGACTGGATCCGGCCCCCGGAATGCGCCGCCGAGCAAAAACCTGATGTGATCCGCCCCGCGGAATGCACTGCCGCGCAAAAACCGGACCTGATCCGGCCCACGGAATGGACTGCCGCGCAAAAACCGGACCGGATCCAGCCCACGGAACGGAGTGCCACGGAAAACCCGGACCTTATATGGCCCCAGGAACGGACTGCCGGAGAAAATCCGGACCTGATAAGGCCCGCGGAATGCACTGCCGGGGAAAAACCGGACCGCATCCGGCCCGCGGAATGCGCCGCGCGCAAAAACCGTACCGCATCCGGTCCCCGGAATGGGCCGCCGTGGAAAATCCAGACGGGATCCGGCCCGCGGAATGAGCTACCTTGGGAAAACCGGATCGGATCCTGACCGCGGAATGGGCCGCCGCGCAAAAACCGGACCGGATCCGGCCCCCGGAATGCGCCGCCGCGCAGAAACTGGACCGGATCCAACCCCTGGAATGCGCCGCCGCGGAAAAACCGGACGGGATCCTGCCCCCAAAATTGAGTGCTGTGGAAAAACCGGATGGGATCCGGCCCCCGGAATGCACTGCCGCTGGAAAACCAGACCGGATCCGGCCCACGGAATGCACTGCCGCGGAAAAGCCGGACCGGATCCGACCTCTGGAATGCACTGCCGCATAAACCGGGTCGTATCCGGCCCACGGAATGCACTGCCGCGGAAAAACCGGACCGGATCCGGCCCGCGGAATGCGCCGCCGCGAAAAAACCTGACAGGATCCGGCCCCCGGAATGCACTGCCGCGCTAAAACCGGACCGGATCCGGCCACCGGAATGGACTGCGCGGAAAAAACGGACTGGATCCGGCCCCCGGAATGGGCCGCCGCAGAAATCACGGAGCTGATCCGGCCCGCAGAATGCTCCGCCGCGCAAAAACCAGACCGGATCCGGCCCACGGAATGCGCCGCCGCGGAAAAACCGGACCGCATCCGCCCCCCGGAATGCGCCGCCGCGCAAAAACCGGACAGGATCCGGCCCCCGGAATGCACTGCCGCAGAAAAACCGGACCGGATCCGGCCCATGGAAGGGGCCACCGCGCAAACACCGGACCGGATCCGGCCCGCGGAACGGGTCGCCGCGCAAAAACCGGACTTAACTGGCCCGTGGAACGGGGTGCCGTGCAAAAACCGGATGGGATCCAGCACGCGGAACGGGCCGCCGCACAAAAACTGGACCTGATCCGGCCCGCGGAACGGGCCGCCGTGCAAAAACTGGACCGGATGCGGCCCGCGGAAGGGGCCACCGCGCAAAAACCGGACCGGATCCGGCCCGCGGAATGCACCGCCGTGGAAAAACTGGACTGGATCCGGCCCCCGGAATGCGCCGCAGCGCAAAAACCGGATCGGATCCGGCCCGCAGAATGCGCCGCCGCGGAAAAACCGGACCCGATCCGGCCCGCGGAATGAGCCGCCACGCAAAAACCGGATGGGATCCGGCTCGCGCAATGCGCCGCCGCGCAAAAACCCGGACCGGATCCGGCCCCCGGAATGGACTGCCCCGGAAAAACCGGACGGGATCCTGCCCCCAGAATGGAGTGCTGTGGAAAAACCGGACCGGATCCGGCCCGCGGAATGCGCCGCTGCGCAAAAACCAGATGGAATCCGGCCCTGGTATGCACCGCCGCGGAAAAACTGGACCGGATCCGGTCGCCAGAATGCGCCGGGGCGGAAAAACGGGATCGGATCCGGCCCCCGGAATGCGCCGACGGGCAAACCCGGACCGGATCCGGCCCACGGAATGCACTGCCGCGGAAAAACCGGACCGGACCGGCTCCTGGAATGCACTGCCTAGGAAATCACGGACTGGATCCGGCCCGTGGAATGCGCCGCTGCGCAAAAACCGGATCAGATCCATCTCGCGGAATGGACTGCCGCGCAAAAACCGGACCGGATCCGTCCCCCGGAATGCACCGCTGCGGAAAAACCGGCTCGGATCCGGCCCGCGGAACGCAATGCCGCAGAAAACCCGGACCTGATATGGCCCCCGGAACAGACTGCCGGAGAAAAACCGGACCGGATCTGGCCCCCGGAATGCACTGCCACAGAAAAACCGGACCGGATCCGGCCCCCAGAATGTGCCACTGCGCAAAAACCGGACCGGATCCATCCCGCGGAATAGGATGCCATGCAAAAACCGGAAAGGATCAGGCCCGCGGAATGCGCCGACGCGCAAAAACCGGACCGAATACGGCCCGCGGAATGGGCCGCCGTGCAAAAACCAGACCGGATCCGGCCCCCAGAATGGACTGCCGCAGAAAAACCGGACCGGATCCGGCCCGCGGAATGCACCGCCACGCAAAAACCGGACCGGATCCAGCCCCCAGAACGGAGTGCCGCGGAAAACCCGGACCTTATATGGCCCCCGGAACGGACTGCCGGAGAAAAACCGGACCTGATCCGGCCCACGGAATGCGCTGCCACGCAAAAACCGGACCGGATCCAGCCCGCGCAATGCGCCGCCGCGCAAAAACCGGACCGGATCCAGCCCCCGGAATGGACTGCCCTGGAAAAACCGGACGGGATCCGGCCCCCAGAATGGAGTGCTGTTGAAAAACCGGACCTGAACCGGCCCCCGGAATGCGCTGCTGCGCAAAAACCAGATGGAATCCGGCCCGGGAAATGCACCTCCACGGAAAAACCGGACCTGATCCGGCCCACAGAATGCGCCGCCGTGGAAAAACCGGACACCATCCGCTCCCCGGAATGGGTCGCCGTGCAAAAACCAGACCGGATCCGGCCCGCGGAATGCGCCGCCGCGCTAAAACCGGACGGGATCCGACCCCCGGAATGCGCCGCCGCGCAAAAACCGGACCGGATCCGGCACCCAGAATGTAGTGCTTTGGAAAAACCGGACTGGATCCGGCCCGCGGAATGCACTGCCGCTGGAAAACCGGACTTGATCCGGCCCCCGGAATGCACTGCCAGGGAAAAACCGGACTGGATCCGGCCCCCGGAATGCGCCGCCGAGCAAAAACCTGATGTGATCCGCCCCGCGGAATGCACTGCCGCGCAAAAACCGGACCTGATCCGGCCCACGGAATGGACTGCCGCGCAAAAACCGGACCGGATCCAGCCCACGGAACGGAGTGCCACGGAAAACCCGGACCTTATATGGCCCCAGGAACGGACTGCCGGAGAAAATCCGGACCTGATAAGGCCCGCGGAATGCACTGCCGGGGAAAAACCGGACCGCATCCGGCCCGCGGAATGCGCCGCGCGCAAAAACCGTACCGCATCCGGTCCCCGGAATGGGCCGCCGTGGAAAATCCAGACGGGATCCGGCCCGCGGAATGAGCTACCTTGGGAAAACCGGATCGGATCCTGACCGCGGAATGGGCCGCCGCGCAAAAACCAGACCGGATCCGGCCCCCGGAATGCGCCGCCGCGCAGAAACTGGACCGGATCCAACCCCTGGAATGCGCCGCCGCGGAAAAACCGGACGGGATCCTGCCCCCAAAATTGAGTGCTGTGGAAAAACCGGATGGGATCCGGCCCCCGGAATGCACTGCCGCTGGAAAACCGGACCGGATCCGGCCCACGGAATGCACTGCCGCGGAAAAGCCGGACCGGATCCGACCTCTGGAATGCACTGCCGCATAAACCGGGTCGTATCCGGCCCACGGAATGCACTGCCGCGGAAAAACCGGACCGGATCCGGCCCGCAGAATGGGCAGCCGCGCAAAAACAAGACCGGATCCGGCCCGCGGAATGCGCCGCCGCAGAAATCACGGAGCTGATCCGGCCCGCAGAATGCTCCGCCGCGCAAAAACCAGACCGGATCCGGCCCACGGAATGCGCCGCCGCAGAAAAACCGGACCGCATCCGCCCCCCGGAATGCGCCGCCGCGCAAAAACCGGACAGGATCCGGCCCCCGGAATGGACTGCCGCGGAAAAACCGGACCGGATCCGGCCCATGGAAGGGGCCACCGCGCAAACACCGGACCGGATCCAGCCCGCGGAACGGGTCGCCGCGCAAAAACCGGACTTAACTGGCCCGTGGAACGGGGTGCCGTGCAAAAACCGGATGGGATCCAGCACGCGGAACGGGCCGCCGCACAAAAACCGGACCGGATCCGGCCCGCGGAACGGGCCGCCGTGCAAAAACCGGACCGGATGCGGCCCGCGGAAGGGGCCACCGCGCAAAAACCGGAGCGGATCCGGCCCGCGGAATGCGCCGCCGCGCAAAAACCGGAGCGGATCCGGCCCGCGGAATGCACTGCCGCAGAAAAACCGGACCGGATCCGGCCCACGGAATAGACTGCCGTTCAAAAACCGGACCGGATCCAGCCCACGAACGCAGTGCCGTGGAAAACCCGGACCTTATATGGCCGCGGGAACGGACTGCCGGAGAAAAACCGGATCGCATCCGGCCCCCGGAATGGGCCGCCGTGGAAAAACCGGACCGGATCCGGCCTGCGGAATGAGCCGCCATGGGAAAACCGGACCGGATCCGGCCCGCGGAACGCGCCGTCGCGCTAAAACCAGACCGGATCCAGCCCGCAGAATGCGCCGCCACGGAAAAACCGAACCGGATCCGGCCCGCGCAATGCGCCGCCACAGAAAAACCGGACCGCATCTGGCCCCCGGAATGGGCCGCCGTGGAAAAAACGGACCGCATCCGGCCCCCAGAATGCGCCGCCACAAAAAAACGGACCGCATCCGGCCCCCAGAATGCACCGCCACGGAAAAACCGGATCGGATCCGGCCCACGGAATGCGCTGCCGTGGAAAAACCACACCAGATCCGGCCCCCGGAATGGGCCGCCACGCAAAAACCGGACAGGATCCGGCCCCCGGAATGCGCCACCGCGGAAATCACAGACCGGATCCGGCCAGCGGAATGCGCCGCCGCGCTAAAACCGGACCGGATCCAGCCCGCGGAATGCACCGCCACGGAAAAACCGGACCGGATCGGGACCGCAATATGAGCCGCCGTGGAAAAACCGGACCCGATCCGGCCCCCGGAATGGGCGGCCGTGGAAAATCCGGACCGGATCTGGCCCCCAGAATGCGCCACCGCGCAAAAACCGGACCGGATCCGGCCCCCGGAATGCTCCGCTGTGGAAAAACCGGACCGGATCCGGCCCCCGGAATGGACTGCCGCGCAAAAACCGGACCGGATCCGGCCCCCGGAATGGACTGCCCCGGAAAAACCGGACGGGATCCGGCCCCCGGAACGGAGTGCTGTGGAAAAACCGCACCTGATCCGGCCCCTGGAATGCGCCGCCGCGCAAAAACCAGATGGAATCCGGCCCTGGTATGCACCGCCGCAGAAAAACCAGACCGGATCGGGCCCCCAGAATGCGCCGCCACGGAAAAACCGGATCGGATCCGGCCCGCGGAATGCACTGCCCCGGAAAAACCAGACCGGGCCCGGCCCCCGGAATGCAATGCCTAGGAAATCACGGACTGGATCTGGCCCGTGGAATGCGCCGCTGCGCAAAAACCGGAACGGATCCGGCCCGTGGAATGCGCCGCCGCGGAAAAACCGGACCGGATCCGGCCCCCAGAATGCGAGGCCACGGAAAAACCGAACCGGATCTGGCCCTCATAATGCGCCGCCACGGAAAAACCAGACCGCATCCGGCCCCCAGAATGCGCTGCCGCGCAAAAACCGGACCCGATCCGGCCCGCGGAATGGGCCGCCGCGCAAAAACCGGACCGGATCCAGCCCCGGATTGCGCCGCCGCACAGAAAATCTGGACCGGATCCGGCCCACGGAATGCGCCACCGCGCAAAAACCGGATCGTATCCGGCCCCCGGAATGCACTGCCGCGGGAAACCCGGACCGGATCTGGCCCCCGGAATGCACTGCCGTGGAAAAACCGTATGGGATCTGCCCCCGGAATGCACTGCCGCATAAACCAGATCGTATCCGGCCCACGGAATGCACTGCCGCGGAAAAAACGGACTGGATCCAGCCCCCGGAATGCGCCGCTGCGCAAAAACCGGACCGCATCCGGCCCACGGAATGAGCCGCCGTACAAAAACTGGACCTGATCCGGCCCGCGGAATGCGCCGCCGCGCAAAAACCGGACCGGATCCGGCCCGCGGAACGGGCCGCCGCGCAAAAACCGGACCGGATCCGGCCCGCGGAACGGGCCGCCGCGCAAAAACCGGACCGGATCTGGCCCGCGGAACGGGCCGCCGCTCAAAAACCGGACCGGATCCGGCCTGCGAAACGGGCCGCCGCGCAAAAACCGGACTGGATCCGGCCCTCCGTGCAAAAACCGGACCGGATGTGGCCCGCGGAACGGGCCGCCGCACAAATACTGGATCGGTTCCGGCCCGCAGAACGGGCCGCCGCGCAAAAACCGGACCGGATCCGGCCCGCCGTGCAAAAACTGGACCAGATCCGGCCCACGGAATGCACTGCCGCGGAAAAATCGGACCGGATCCGGCCCGCGGAATGGGCCGCCGCGCAAAAACAGGACGGGATCCGGCCCACGGAATGGGCCGCCGCGCAAAAACCGGACCGAATCCGGCCCGCGGAACAGGCCGCCATGCAAAAACTGGACCGGACCCGGCCCGCAGAAGGGGTCGCCGCGCAAAAACCGGACCGGATCTGGCCCGCGGAACGGGCCGCCGCTCAAAAACCGGACCGGATCCGGCCTGCGAAACGGGCCGCCGCGCAAAAACCGGACTGGATCCGGCCCTCCGTGCAAAAACCGGACCGGATGTGGCCCGCGGAACGGGCCGCCGCACAAATACTGGATCGGTTCCGGCCCGCAGAACGGGCCGCCGCGCAAAAACCGGACCGGATCCGGCCCGCCGTGCAAAAACTGGACCAGATCCGGCCCACGGAATGCACTGCCGCGGAAAAATCGGACCGGATCCGGCCCGCGGAATGGGCCGCCGCGCAAAAACAGGACGGGATCCGGCCCACGGAATGGGCCGCCGCGCAAAAACCGGACCGAATCCGGCCCGCGGAACAGGCCGCCATGCAAAAACTGGACCGGACCCGGCCAGCAGAAGGGGTCGCCGCGCAAAAACCGGACCGGATCTGGCCCGCGGAACGGGCCGCCGCTCAAAAACCGGACCGGATCCGCCCCGCAGAAGGGGTCGCCGCGCAAAAACCGAAAGGGATCAGGCCCGCGGAACGGGCCACCACGCAAAAACCGGACCGAATCTGGCACGCCGTACAAAAACCGGACCGGAAGCGGCCCGCCGCGCAAAAACCGGACGGGATCCGGCCCACAGAACGGGCCGCCGCGCAAAAACCGGACCGATCTGGCCCATGGAACGGACCGCCACGCAAACACCGGACCGGATCCGGTCCGCGTAACGGGCCGCCGCGCAAAAACCGGAACGGATCCGTACTGCATAACGGGCCGCCGCGCAAAAAACGGACAGGATCTGGCCCGCGGAACAGGCAGCCGCGCAAAAACTGGACGGGATCCAGCCCGTGGAACGGCCCGCCACGCAAAAACGGGACGGGATCCGGCCCACGGAACGGGCCGCCGCGCAAAAACTGGACCGAATCCGGCCCGCGGAACGGTCCGCCGCGCAAAAACCGGAACAGATACGGCCTGCCGCGCAAAAACCAGACCGGATGTGGCCGGCGGAACGGGCCGCCGCGCAAAAACGGACCGGATGAGGCCCGCGGAACGTGTCGCCGTGCAAAAACCGGACGGGATCCGGCCGCCGCGCAAAAACCGGACCGGACCTGGCCCACAGCACGGGCCCCCGCGCAAAAACCGGACCGGATCCAGCCCGC
This sequence comes from Phalacrocorax carbo, assembly GCF_963921805.1. Taxonomy (NCBI): domain Eukaryota; kingdom Metazoa; phylum Chordata; class Aves; order Suliformes; family Phalacrocoracidae; genus Phalacrocorax; species Phalacrocorax carbo. The sequence goes on from NC_087523.1 coordinate 229,735, forward strand.
AGAACACGCTGCCACGCAAACACCGGACCGGTTCCGGCCCACGGAACGGGCCGCCGCGCAAAAACCGGACCGGATGCAGCCCGCGGAACAGGCCGCCGTGCAAAAACCGGACCGGATCCGGCCGGCCACGCAAAAACGGGACCGGATCCGGCCCACGGAACAGGTCACCGCGCAAAAACCGGACCGGATCCGGCCCGCGGAACGGGTCGCCGCGCAAAAACTGGACCGATCTGGCCCGCGGAATGGGCTGCCGTGCAAAAACCGGACCGGATCCGGCACACGGAACGGGCCGCCACGCAAACACCGGACCGGATCCGGCCCGCGGAACAGGCCGCCATGCAAAAACCGGACCGGATGCGGCCCGCGGAACGGGCCACCGCGCAAAAACCTGACCGGATCCAGTCCGCCACGCAAAAACCGGACTTAACTGGCCCGTGGAACGGGGTGCCGTGCAAAAACCGGATGGGATCCGGCCCGCGGAACGGGCCGCCGCGCAAAAACCGGACCGGATCCGGCCCACGGAAGGGGCCACCGCGCAAACACCGGACCGGATCCGGCCCGCGGAACGGGCCGCCGCGCAAAAGCCGGACGGGATCCGGCCCGCGGAACAGGCCACCGCGCAAAAACCGGACGGGATCTGGCCCGCCGCGCAAAATCCGGACTGGATCCGGCCCCACGGAACGGGCCGCCACGCAAAAACCGGACCGGATCCGGCCCGTGGAACAGGCCACCGCGCAAAAACCAGAACGGATCCGGCCCGCGGAAGGGGCCGCCGCGCAAAAACCGGACCGGATCTGGCCAGCGAAACGGGCCGCCGCGCAAAAACCGTACCGGATCCGGCCCGCCGCGCAAAAAGCGGACCGGATCCGTCCCGCGGAACGGCCCGCCGTGGAAAAACCGGACCGGATCCGGCCCACGGAAGGGGCCACCGCGCAAACACCGGACCGGATCCGGCCCACGGAACGGGTCGCCGCGCAAAAACCGGACTTAACTGGCCCGTGGAACGGGGTGCCGTGCAAAAACCGGATGGGATCCGGCACGCGGAACGGGCCGCCGCGCAAAAAACGGACCGGGTGCGGCCGCCGCGCAAAAACCGGACAGGACCCAGCCCGCGGAACGGGCCGCCGCACAAAAACCGGACCGGATCCGGCCCGCGGAACGGGCCGCCGCGCAAAAACCGGACGGGATCTGGCCCGCGGAACGGGCCACCGCGCAAAAACCGGACGGGATCTGGCCCGCCGCGCAAAATCCGGACTGGATCCGGCCCCACGGAACGGGCCGCTGCACAAAAACTGGACCGGATCTGGCCGCCGCGCAAAAAACGGACCGGATCCGGGCCACGGAACGGGCCGCCGCGCAAAAACCGGACCGGATCCGGCCCGTGGAACAGGCCGCCGCGCAAAAACCGGAACGGATCCGGCCCACGGAACGGGCCGCCGCGCAAATACTGGATCGGTTCCGGCCCGCAGAACGGGCCGCCGAGCGAAAACCGGACCGGATCCGGCGAGCCGCGCAAAAAGCGGACCGGATCCGTCCCGCGGAACGGCCCGCCGTGGAAAAACCGGACCGGATCCGGCCCACGGAAGGGGCCACCGCGCAAACACCGGACCGGATCCGGCCCGCGGAACGGGTCGCCGCGCAAAAACCGGACGGGATCCGGCCCGCGGAACAGGCCACCGCGCAAAAACCGGACGGGATCTGGCCCGCCGCGCAAAATCCGGACTGGATCCGGCCCCACGGAACGGGCCGCCGCGCAAAAACTGGACCGGATCCGGCCGCCGCGCAAAAAACGGACCAGATCCGGTCCACGGAAGAGGCCGCCGCGCAAAAAACGGACCGGATCCGACCCGTGGAACAGGCCACCGCGCAAAAACCAGAACGGATCCGGCCCGTGGAACGGGCCGCCGCGCAAAAACCGGACCGGATCTGGCCAGCGAAACGGGCCGCCGCGCAAAAACCGGACCGGATCCGGCCCGCCGCGCAAAAAGCGGACCGGATCCGGCCCGCGGAACGGCCCGCCGTGGAAAAACCGGACCGGATCCGGCCCACGGAAGGGGCCACCGCGCAAACACCGGACCGGATCCGGCCCGCGGAACGGGCCGCCGCGCAAAAGCCGGACGGGATCCGGCCCGCGGAACAGGCCACCGCGCAAAAACCGGACGGGATCTGGCCCGCCGCGCAAAATCCGGACTGGATCCGGCCCCACGGAACGGGCCGCCACGCAAAAACCGGACCGGATCCGGCCCGTGGAACAGGCCACCGCGCAAAAACCAGAACGGATCCGGCCCGCGGAAGGGGCCGCCGCGCAAAAACCGGACCGGATCTGGCCAGCGAAACGGGCCGCCGCGCAAAAACCGTACCGGATCCGGCCCGCCGCGCAAAAAGCGGACCGGATCCGTCCCGCGGAACGGCCCGCCGTGGAAAAACCGGACCGGATCCGGCCCACGGAAGGGGCCACCACGCAAACACCGGACCGGATCCGGCCCACGGAACGGGTCGCCGCGCAAAAACCGGACTTAACTGGCCCGTGGAACGGGGTGCCGTGCAAAAACCGGATGGGATCCGGCACGCGGAACGGGCCGCCGCGCAAAAAACGGACCGGGTGCGGCCGCCGCGCAAAAACCGGACAGGACCCAGCCCGCGGAACGGGCCGCCGCACAAAAACCGGACCGGATCCAGCCCGCGGAACGGGCCGCCGCGCAAAAACCGGACGGGATCTGGCCCGCGGAACGGGCCACCGCGCAAAAACCGGACGGGATCTGGCCCGCCGCGCAAAATCCGGACTGGATCCGGCCCCACGGAACGGGCCGCTGCACAAAAACTGGACCGGATCCGGCCGCCGCGCAAAAAACGGACGGGATCCGGGCCACGGAACGGGCCGCCGCGCAAAAACCGGACCAGATCCGGCCCGTGGAACAGGCCGCCGCGCAAAAACCGGAACGGATCCGGCCCGCGGAACGGGCCGCCGCGCAAATACTGGATCGGTTCCGGCCCGCAGAACGGGCCGCCGAGCGAAAACCGGACCGGATCCGGCCCGCCGCACAAAAAGCGGACCGGATCCGTCCCGCAGAACGGCCCGCCGTGGAAAAACCGGACCGGATCTGGCCCACGGAAGGGGCCACCACGCAAACACCGGACCGGATCCGGCCCGCGGAACGGGCCGCCGCGCAAAAACCGGACGGGATCCGGCCCGCGGAACAGGCCACCGCGCAAAAACCGGACGGGATCTGGCCCGCCGCGCAAAATCCGGACTGGATCCGGCCCCACGGAACGGGCCGCCGCGCAAAAACCGGACGGGATCCGGTCGCCGCGCAAAAAACGGACCGGATCCGGTCCACGGAACGGGCCGCCGCGCAAAAACCGGACCGGATCCGGCCCGTGGAACAGGCCACCGCGCAAAAACCAGAACGGATCCGGCCCGCGGAAGGGGCCGCCGCGCAAAAACCGGACCGGATCTGGCCAGCGAAACGGGCCACCGCGCAAACACCGGACCGGATCCGGCCCACGGAACGGGTCGCCGCGCAAAAACCGGACTTAACTGGCCCGTGGAACGGGGTGCCGTGCAAAAACCGGATGGGATCCGGCACGCGGAACGGGCCGCCGCGCAAAAAACGGACCGGGTGCGGCCGCCGCGCAAAAACCGGACAGGACCCAGCCCGCGGAACGGGCCGCCGCACAAAAACCGGACCGGATCCGGCCCGCGGAACGGGCCGCCGCGCAAAAACCGGACTGGATCCGGCCCGCGGAACGGGCCGCCGCGCAAAAACCGGACGGGATCTGGCCCGCGGAACGGGCCGCCGCTCAAAAACTGGACCGGATCCGGCCTGCGAAACGGGCCGCCGCGCAAAAACCGGACCGGATCCGGCCCGCCGCGCAAAAACCAGACCGGATGTGGCCCGCAGAACGGGCCGCCGCGCAAAAACCGGACCGGATCTGGCCCGCCGCGCAAAAACCGGACCAGATCCGGCCCACAGAATGGGCCGCCGTGCAAAAACCGGACCGGATCCGTCCCGCGGAATGGGCCGCCGCGCAAAAACGGGACGAGATCCGGCCCACGGAATGGGCCGCCGCGCAAAAACCGGACCGAATCCGGCCCGCGGAACAGGCCGCCATGCAAAAACTGGACCGGATCCGGCCCGCAGAAGGGGTCGCCGCGCAAAAACCGAAAGGGATCAGGCCCGCGGAACGGGCCACCACGCAAAAACCGGACCGAATCCGGCCCGCGGCGCAAAAACCGGACCGGATCCGGCCCGCGGAACGGGTCGCCGTGCAAAAACCGGACGGGATCCAGTCGCCGCGCAAAAACCGGACCGGATCCGACCCGCGGAACGGGCCTCTGCGCAAAAACCGGACAGGATCCGGCCCACGGAACGGGCTGCCGTGAAAAAATCGGACCGGATCTGGCCAGCGAAACGGACCGCCGAGCGAAAACCGTACCGGATCCGGCCCGCGGAAGGGGCCACCGCGCAAACACCGGACCGGATCCGGCCCGCGGAATGGGTCGCCGCGCAAAAACCGGACTTAACTGGCCCGTGGAACGGGGTGCCGTGCAAAAACCGGATGGGATCCGGCACGCGGAACGGGCCGCCGCGCAAAAAACGGACCGGGTGCGGCCGCCGCGCAAAAACCGGACAGGACCCAGCCCGCGGAACGGGCCGCCGTGCAAAAACCAGACCGGATGCGGCCCGCGGAAGGGGCCACCGCGCAAAAACCTGACCGGATCCAGTCCGCCGCGCAAAAACCGGACTGGATCTGGCCCGCGGAACAGCCCACCGCGCAAAAACCGGACGGGATCTGGCCCGCCGCGCAAAATCCGGACTGGATCCGGCCCGTGGAACAGGCCGCCGCGCAAAAACCGGAACGGATCCGGCCCGCGGAACGGGCCGCCGCGCAAATACTGGATCGGTTCCGGCCCGCAGAACGGGCCGCCGAGCGAAAACCGTACCGGATCCGGCGAGCCGCGCAAAAAGCGGACCGGATCCGTCCCGCGGAACGGCCCGCCGTGGAAAAACCGGACCGGATCCGGCCCACGGAAGGGGCCACCGCGCAAACACCGGACCGGATCCGGCCCGCGGAACGGGTCGCCGCGCAAAAACCGGACGGGATCCGGCCCGCGGAACAGGCCACCGCGCAAAAACCGGACGGGATCTGGCCCGCCGCGCAAAATCCGGACTGGATCCGGCCCCACGGAACGGGCCGCCGCGCAAAAACTGGACCGGATCCTGCCGCCGCGCAAAAAACGGACCGGATCCGGTCCACGGAAGAGGCCGCCGCGCAAAAACCGGACCGGATCCGACCCGTGGAACAGGCCACCGCGCAAAAACCAGAACGGATCCGGCCCGTGGAACGGGCCGCCGCGCAAAAACCGGACCGGATCTGGCCAGCGAAACGGGCCGCCGCGCAAAAACCGGACCGGATCCGGCCCGCCGCGCAAAAAGCGGACCGGATCCGGCCCGCGGAACGGCCCGCCGTGGAAAAACCGGACCGGATCCGGCCCACGGAAGGGGCCACCGCGCAAACACCGGACCGGATCCGGCCCGCGGAACGGGCCGCCGCGCAAAAGCCGGACGGGATCCGGCCCGCGGAACAGGCCACCGCGCAAAAACCGGACGGGATCTGGCCCGCCGCGCAAAATCCGGACTGGATCCGGCCCCACGGAACGGGCCGCCACGCAAAAACCGGACCGGATCCGGCCCGTGGAACAGGCCACCGCGCAAAAACCAGAACGGATCCGGCCCGCGGAAGGGGCCGCCGCGCAAAAACCGGACCGGATCTGGCCAGCGAAACGGGCCGCCGCGCAAAAACCGTACCGGATCCGGCCCGCCGCGCAAAAAGCGGACCGGATCCGTCCCGCGGAACGGCCCGCCGTGGAAAAACCGGACCGGATCCGGCCCACGGAAGGGGCCACCACGCAAACACCGGACCGGATCCGGCCCACGGAACGGGTCGCCGCGCAAAAACCGGACTTAACTGGCCCGTGGAACGGGGTGCCGTGCAAAAACCGGATGGGATCCGGCACGCGGAACGGGCCGCCGCGCAAAAAACGGACCGGGTGCGGCCGCCGCGCAAAAACCGGACAGGACCCAGCCCGCGGAACGGGCCGCCGCACAAAAACCGGACCGGATCCAGCCCGCGGAACGGGCCGCCGCGCAAAAACCGGACGGGATCTGGCCCGCGGAACGGGCCACCGCGCAAAAACCGGACGGGATCTGGCCCGCCGCGCAAAATCCGGACTGGATCCGGCCCCACGGAACGGGCCGCTGCACAAAAACTGGACCGGATCCGGCCGCCGCGCAAAAAACGGACGGGATCCGGGCCACGGAACGGGCCGCCGCGCAAAAACCGGACCAGATCCGGCCCGTGGAACAGGCCGCCGCGCAAAAACCGGAACGGATCCGGCCCGCGGAACGGGCCGCCGCGCAAATACTGGATCGGTTCCGGCCCGCAGAACGGGCCGCCGAGCGAAAACCGGACCGGATCCGGCCCGCCGCACAAAAAGCGGACCGGATCCGTCCCGCAGAACGGCCCGCCGTGGAAAAACCGGACCGGATCTGGCCCACGGAAGGGGCCACCACGCAAACACCGGACCGGATCCGGCCCGCGGAACGGGCCGCCGCGCAAAAACCGGACGGGATCCGGCCCGCGGAACAGGCCACCGCGCAAAAACCGGACGGGATCTGGCCCGCCGCGCAAAATCCGGACTGGATCCGGCCCCACGGAACGGGCCGCCGCGCAAAAACCGGACGGGATCCGGTCGCCGCGCAAAAAACGGACCGGATCCGGTCCACGGAACGGGCCGCCGCGCAAAAACCGGACCGGATCCGGCCCGTGGAACAGGCCACCGCGCAAAAACCAGAACGGATCCGGCCCGCGGAAGGGGCCGCCGCGCAAAAACCGGACCGGATCTGGCCAGCGAAACGGGCCACCGCGCAAACACCGGACCGGATCCGGCCCACGGAACGGGTCGCCGCGCAAAAACCGGACTTAACTGGCCCGTGGAACGGGGTGCCGTGCAAAAACCGGATGGGATCCGGCACGCGGAACGGGCCGCCGCGCAAAAAACGGACCGGGTGCGGCCGCCGCGCAAAAACCGGACAGGACCCAGCCCGCGGAACGGGCCGCCGCACAAAAACCGGACCGGATCCGGCCCGCGGAACGGGCCGCCGCGCAAAAACCGGACTGGATCCGGCCCGCGGAACGGGCCGCCGCGCAAAAACCGGACGGGATCTGGCCCGCGGAACGGGCCGCCGCTCAAAAACTGGACCGGATCCGGCCTGCGAAACGGGCCGCCGCGCAAAAACCGGACCGGATCCGGCCCGCCGCGCAAAAACCAGACCGGATGTGGCCCGCAGAACGGGCCGCCGCGCAAAAACCGGACCGGATCTGGCCCGCCGCGCAAAAACCGGACCAGATCCGGCCCACAGAATGGGCCGCCGTGCAAAAATCGGACCGGATCCGTCCCGCGGAATGGGCCGCCGCGCAAAAACGGGACGAGATCCGGCCCACGGAATGGGCCGCCGCGCAAAAACCGGACCGAATCCGGCCCGCGGAACAGGCCGCCATGCAAAAACTGGACCGGATCCGGCCCGCAGAAGGGGTCGCCGCGCAAAAACCGAAAGGGATCAGGCCCGCGGAACGGGCCACCACGCAAAAACCGGACCGAATCCGGCCCGCGGCGCAAAAACCGGACCGGATCCGGCCCGCGGAACGGGTCGCCGTGCAAAAACCGGACGGGATCCAGTCGCCGCGCAAAAACCGGACCGGATCCGACCCGCGGAACGGGCCTCTGCGCAAAAACCGGACAGGATCCGGCCCACGGAACGGGCTGCCGTGAAAAAATCGGACCGGATCTGGCCAGCGAAACGGACCGCCGAGCGAAAACCGTACCGGATCCGGCCCGCGGAAGGGGCCACCGCGCAAACACCGGACCGGATCCGGCCCGCGGAATGGGTCGCCGCGCAAAAACCGGACTTAACTGGCCCGTGGAACGGGGTGCCGTGCAAAAACCGGATGGGATCCGGCACGCGGAACGGGCCGCCGCGCAAAAAACGGACCGGGTGCGGCCGCCGCGCAAAAACCGGACAGGACCCAGCCCGCGGAACGGGCCGCCGTGCAAAAACCAGACCGGATGCGGCCCGCGGAAGGGGCCACCGCGCAAAAACCTGACCGGATCCAGTCCGCCGCGCAAAAACCGGACTGGATCTGGCCCGCGGAACAGCCCACCGCGCAAAAACCGGACGGGATCTGGCCCGCCGCGCAAAATCCGGACTGGATCCGGCCCCACGGAACGGGCCGCCGCGCCAAAACTGGAGCAGATCCGGCCGCCGCGCAAAAAACGGACCGGATGCGGCCACGGAAGTGGCCGCCGCGCAAAAACCGGACCGGATCCGGCCCGTGGAACAGGCCGCCGCGCAAAAACCGGAACGGATCCGGCCCGCGGAACGGGCCGCCGCGCAAAAACCGGACCGGATCTGGCCAGCGAAACGGGCCGCCGCGCAAAAACCGTACCGGATCCGGCCCGCCGCGCAAAAAGCGGACCGGATCCGGCCCGCGGAACGGCCCGCCGTGCAAAAACCGGACAGGATCCGGCCCATGGAAGGGGCCACCGCGCAAACACCGGACCAGATCCGGCCCGCGGAACGGTTCGCCGCGCAAAAACCGGACTTAACTGGCCCGTGGAACGGGGTGCCGTGCAAAAACCGGATGGGATCCGGCACGCGGAACGGGCCGCCGCACAAAAACCGGACCGGATCCGGCCCGCGGAACGGGCCGCCGTGCAAAAACCGGACCGGATGCGGCCCGCGGAAGGGGCCACCGCGCAAAAACCGGACGGGATCCGGCCCGCGGAATGCGCCGCCACGCAAAAACCGGACCGGATCCGGCCCGCGGAATGGGCCGCCGCGCAAAAACCGGACGGGATCCGGCCCGCGGAATGCGCCGCCACGCAAAAACCGGAGCGGATCCGTCCCGCGGAATGCACTGCCGCAGAAAAACCGGACCGGATCCGGCCCACGGAATAGACTGCCGCTCAAAAACCGGAACGGATCCAGCCCACGAACGCAGTGCCGCGGAAAACCCGGACCTTATATGGCCGCGGGAACGGACTGCCGGAGAAAGACCGGATCGCATCCGGCCCCCGGAATGGGCCGCCGTGGAAAAACCGGACCGGATCCGGCCTGCGGAATGAGCCGCCATGGGAAAACCGGACCGGATCCGGCCCGCGGAACGCGCCGCCGCGCTAAAACCAGACCGGATCCAGCCCGCAGAATGCGCCGCCACGGAAAAACCGAACCGGATCCGGCCCGCGCAATGCGCCGCCACAGAAAAACCGGACCGCATCTGGCCCCAGGAATGGGCCGCCGTGGAAAAAACGGACCGCATCCGGCCCCCAGAATGCGCCGCCACAAAAAAACGGACCGCATCCGGCCCCCAGAATGCGCCGACACGGAAAAACCGGATCGGATCCGGCCCACGGAATGCGCTGCCGTGGAAAAACCACACCAGATCCGGCCCCCGGAATGGGCCGCCACGCAAAAACCGGACAGGATCCGGCCCCCGGAATGCGCCACCGCGGAAATCACAGACCGGATCCGGCCCCCGGAATGCGCCGCCGTGCAAAAACCAGACCGGATCCGGCCCCCGGAATGGACTGCCACGGAAAACCCGGACCTGATATGGCCCCCGGAACGGACTGCCGGAGCAAAACCGGACCTGATCCGGCCCACGGAATGCGCCGCCACGCAAAAACCAGACCGGATCCGGCCCGTGGAACGCGCCGCCGCGCTAAAACCGGACCGGATCCGGCCAGCGGAATGCGCCGCCGCGCTAAAACCGGACCGGATCCAGCCCGCGGAATGCACCGCCACGGAAAAACCGGACCGCATCCGGCCCATGGAATGAGCCGCCGCGGAAAATCCGGACCGGATCGGGACCGCAATATGAGCCGCCGTGGAAAAACCGGACCTGATCCGGTCCCCGGAATGGGCCGCCGTGGAAAATCCGGACCGGATCTGGCCCCCAGAATGCGCCACCGCGCAAAAACCGGACCGGATCCGGCCCCCGGAATGCTCCGCCGTGGAAAAACCGGACCGGAACCGGCCCCCGGAATGGACTGCCGCGCAAAAACCGGACCGGATCCGGCCCCCGGAATGGACTGCCCCGGAAAAACCGGACGGGATCCGGCCCCCGGAACGGAGTGCTGTAGAAAAACCGCACCTGATCCGGCCCCTGGAATGCGCCGCCGCGCAAAAACCAGATGGAATCCGGCCCTGGTATGCACCGCCGCAGAAAAACCAGACCGGATCGGGCCCCCAGAATGCGCCGCCACGGAAAAACCGGATCGGATCCGGCCCGCGGAATGCACTGCCCCGGAAAAACCAGACCGGGCCCGGCCCCCGGAATGCAATGCCTAGGAAATCACGGACTGGATCTGGCCCGTGGAATGCGCCGCTGCGCAAAAACCGGAACGGATCCGGCCCGTGGAATGCGCCGCCGCGGAAAAACCGGACCGGATCCGGCCCCCAGAATGCGAGGCCACGGAAAAACCGAACCGGATCTGGCCCTCATAATGCGCCGCCACGGAAAAACCAGACCGCATCCGGCCCCCAGAATGCGCTGCCGCGCAAAAACCGGACCCGATCCGGCCCGCGGAATGGGCCGCCGCGCAAAAACCGGACAGGATCCGGCCCCCGGAATGCACTGCCGCGGGAAACCCGGACCGGATCTGGCCCCCGGAATGCACTGCCGTGGAAAAACCGTATGGGATCTGCCCCCGGAATGCACTGCCGCATAAACCAGATCGTATCCGGCCCACGGAATGCACTGCCGCGGAAAAACCGGACCGGATCCAGCCCCCGGAATGCGCCGCTGCGCAAAAACCGGACCGCATCCGGCCCCCGGAATGAGCCGCCGTGCAAAAACTGGACCGGATCCGGCCCGCGGAATGCGCCGCCGTGGAAAAACCGGACCGGATCCAGCCCCCGGAATGGACTGTCCCGCAAAAACCGGACCGGATCCGGCCCGCACAATGCGCTGCCGCGCAAAAACCGGACCGGATCCGGCCCCCGGAATGGACTGGCCTGGAAAATCTGGACCGGATCCGGCCACCGGAATGCGCCGCCGGAGAAATCACGGAGCTGATCCTGCCCGCGGAATGCGCCGCCGCGCAAAAACCGGACCGGATCCGGTTCCGGGAAACGGAGTGCCTCGGAAAAACCAGACCGGATCTGGGCCCCGGAATGCACTGCCGCGGGAAACCTGGACCGGATCTGGCCCCCGGAATGCACTGCCGTGGAAAAACCGGACCGGATCTGGCCCCCGGAATGCACTGCCGCATAAACCGGATCGTATCCGGCCCACGGAATGCACTGCCGCGGAAAAAACAGACCGGATCCGGTCCCCGGAATGCGCCGCTGCGCAAAAACCGGATCGGATCCGGCCCGCGGAATGCGCCGCCGCGCAAACCCGGACCGGATCCGGCCCCCGGAATGCACCGCCGCGAAAAAAACAGACCGGAACCGGTCCGCGGAATGCACTGCCTGGGAATTCACGGACCGGATACGGCCTGCAGAATGCGCCGCTGCGCAAAAACCGGACGGGATCCGGCCCCCGGAATAGGATGCCGTGGAAAAAACCGGACCTGATCTGGCCCGCGCAATGCGCCGCCGCACAAAAACCGGACCGGATCCGGCCCCCGGAACGGAGTGCTGCAGAAAACCCTGACCTGATACGGCCCCCGGAACGGACTGCCGGAGAAAAACTGGACCTGATCCGGCCCGCGCAATGCACTGCCGCGGAAAAACCGGACCGGATCCGGCCTGCGGAATGGGCCGACGCGCAAAAACCGGACCGGATCCGGCCCCCGGAATGGACTGCCACGGAAAAGCCGGACCGCATCTGGCCCACGGAATGAGCCGCCGTGGAAAATCCGGACCGGATCAGGACCGCAATATGAGCCGCCGTGGAAAAACTGGACCCGATCCGGCCCCCGGAATGGGCGGCCGTGGAAAATCCGGACCGGATCTGGCCCCCAGAATGCGCCACTGCGCAAAAACCGGACCGGATCCGGCCCCCGGAATGGACTGTCCCGCAAAAACCGGACCGGATCCGGCCCCCGGAATGGACTGCCCCGGAAAAACCGGACGGGATCCGGCCCCCGGAACGGAGTGCTGTGGAAAAACCGCACCTGATCCGGCCCCTGGAATGCGCCGCCGCGCAAAAACCAGATAGAATCCGGCCCACGTATGCACCGCCGCAGAAAAACCAGACCGGATCGGGCCCCCAGAATGCGCCGCCACGGAAAAACCGGATCGGATCCGGCCCGCGGAATGCACTGCCCCGGAAAAACCAGACCGGGCCCGGCTCCCGGAATGCAATGCCTAGGAAATCACGGACTGGATCTGGCCCGTGGAATGCGCCGCTGCGCAAAAACCGGAACGGATCCGGCCCCCGGAATGGACTGGCCTGGAAAATCTGGACCGGATCCGGCCACCGGAATGCGCCGCCGGAGAAATCACGGAGCTGATCCTGCCCGCGGAATGCGCCGCCGCGCAAAAACCGGACCGGATCCGGCCCCGGGAAACGGAGTGCCTCGGAAAAACCAGACCGGATCTGGGCCCCGGAATGCACTGCCGCGGGAAACCCGGACCGGATCTGGCCCCCGGAATGCACTGCCGTGGAAAAACCGGACCGGATCTGGCCCCCGGAATGCACTGCCGCGGAAAAAACAGACCGGATCCGGTCCCCGGAATGCGCCGCTGCGCAAAAACCGGATCGGATCCGGCCCGCGGAATGCGCCGCCGCGCAAACCCGGACCGGATCCGGCCCCCGGAATGCACCGCCGCGAAAAAACCAGACCGGAACCGGTCCGCGGAATGCACTGCCTGGGAATTCACGGACCGGATACGGCCCCCAGAATGCGCCGCTGCGCAAAAACCGGACGGGATCCGGCCCCCGGAATAGGATGCCGTGGAAAAAACCGGACCTGATCTGGCCCGCGCAATGCGCCGCCGCACAAAAACCGGACCGGATCCGGCCCCCGGAACGGAGTGCTGCAGAAAACCCTGACCTGATATGGCCCCCGGAACGGACTGCCGGAGAAAAACTGGACCTGATCCGGCCCGCGCAATGCACTGCCGCGGAAAAACCGGACCGGATCCGGCCTGCGGAATGGGCCGACGCGCAAAAACCGGACCGGATCCGGCCCCCGGAATGGACTGCCACGGAAAAGCCGGACCGCATCTGGCCCACGGAATGAGCCGCCGTGGAAAATCCGGACCGGATCAGGACCGCAATATGAGCCGCCGTGGAAAAACTGGACCCGATCCGGCCCCCGGAATGGGCGGCCGTGGAAAATCCGGACCGGATCTGGCCCCCAGAATGCGCCACTGCGCAAAAACCGGACCGGATCCGGCCCCCGGAATGGACTGTCCCGCAAAAACCGGACCGGATCCGGCCCCCGGAATGGACTGCCCCGGAAAAACCGGACGGGATCCGGCCCCCGGAACGGAGTGCTGTGGAAAAACCGCACCTGATCCGGCCCCTGGAATGCGCCGCCGCGCAAAAACCAGATAGAATCCGGCCCACGTATGCACCGCCGCAGAAAAACCAGACCGGATCGGGCCCCCAGAATGCACCGCCACGGAAAAACCGGATCGGATCCGGCCCGCGGAATGCACTGCCCCGGAAAAACCAGACCGGGCCCGGCTCCCGGAATGCAATGCCTAGGAAATCACGGACTGGATCTGGCCCGTGGAATGCGCCGCTGCGCAAAAACCGGAACGGATCCGGCCCGTGGAATGCGCCGCCGCGGAAAAACCGGCCCGGATCCGGCCCCCAGAATGCGAGGCCACGGAAAAACCGAACCGGATCTGGCCCTCATAATGCGCCGCCACGGAAAAACCAGACCGCATCCGGCCCCCAGAATGCGCTGCCGCGCAAAAACCGGACCCGATCCGGCCCGCGGAATGGGCCGCCGCGCAAAAACCGGACCGGATCCGGCCCCCGGATTGCGCCGCCGCACAGAAAATCTGGACCGGATCCGGCCCACGGAATGCGCCACCGCGCAAAAACCGGATCGTATCCGGCCCCCGGAATGCACTGCCGCGGGAAACCCGGACCGGATCTGGCCACCGGAATGCACTGCCGTGGAAAAACCGTATGGGATCTGCCCCCGGAATGCACTGCCGCATAAACCAGATCGTATCCGGCCCACGGAATGCACTGCCGCGGAAAAACCGGACCGGATCCAGCCCCCGGAATGCGCCGCTGCGCAAAAACTGGACCGCATCCGGCCCCCGGAATGAGCCGCCGTGCAAAAACTGGACCTGATCCGGCCCGCGGAATGCGCCGCCGCGCAAAAACCGGACCGGATCCGGCCCGCACAATGCGCTGCCGCGCAAAAACCAGACCGGATCCGGCCCCCGGAATGGACTGCCCTGGAAAATCTGGACCGGATCCGGCCACCGGAATGCGCCGCCGGAGAAATCACGGAGCTGATCCGGCCCGCGGAATGCGCCGCCGCGCAAAAACCGGACGCGATCCTGCCCCGAGAATGGAGTGCTGTGGAAAAACCGGACCTGATCCGGCCCCCGGAATGCACTGCCACTGGAAACCCGGACCGGATCCGGCCCGCGAAATGCACCGCCGCGCAAAAACCGGACCGGATCCGGCTCGCGGAATGCACCGCCGCGGAAAAACCGGCTCGGATGCGGCCCGCGGAATGCGCCGCCGCGCAAAAACCAGACCAGATCTGGCCCCCGGAATGCATTGCAACGCAAAAACCGGACCAGATCCGGCCCCCGGAATGCACTGCCCTGGAAAAACCGGACAGGATCCTGCCCACAGAATGGAATGCTGTGGAAAAACCGGACCTGATCCGGCCCCCGCAATGCGCCGCCAGGCAAAAACCAGATGGAATCCGGCCCCGGAATGCACCGCCGCGGAAAAAACCAGACCGGAACCGGCCCCCGGAATGCGCCGCCGCGGAAAAACCGGACCGGATGCGGCCCCCGGAATGGGCCGCCGCGCAAAAACCGGACCGGATCCGGCCCCGGGAACGGAGTGCCTCGGAAAAACCGGACCGGATCTGGGCCCCGGAATGCACTGCCGCGGGAAACCCGGACCGGATCTGGCCCCCGGAATGCACTGCCGTGGAAAAACCGGACGGGATCTGGCCCCCGGAATGCACTGCCGCATAAACCGGATCGTATCCGGCCCACGGAATGCACTGCCGCGGAAAAAACGGACCGGATCCGGTCCCCGGAATGCGCCGCTGCGCAAAAACCGGATCGGATCCGGCCCGCGGAATGCGCCGCTGCGCAAACCCGGACCGGATCCGGCCCCCGGAATGCACCGCCGCGAAAAAACCAGACCGGATCCGGCCCCGGAATGCGCCGCCGCGGAAAAACCGGACCGGATCCGGCCCCCGGAATAGGATGCTGTAGAAAAAACCGGACCTGATCCGGCCCGCGCAATGCGCCGCCGCGCAAAAACCGGACCGGATCCGGCCCCCGGAATGGACTGCCCTGGAAAATCCATACCGGATCCGGCCCCCGGAATGCGCCGCCGGAGAAATCACGGAGCTGATCCGGCCCGCGGAATGGACTGCTGCGGAAAAACCGGACAGGATCTGGCCCACGGAATGCGCCGCTGCGGAAAAACCGGACGGGATCCGCCCCCCGGAATGCGCCGCCGCGCAAAAACCGGACCGGATCCGGCCCCCGGAACGGAGTGCTGCAGAAAACCCTGACCTGATATGGCCCCCGGAACGGACTGCCGGAGAAAAACTGGACCTGATCCGGCCCGCGCAATGCACTGCCGCGGAAAAACCGGACCGGATCCGGCCTGCGGAATGGGCCGACGCGCAAAAACCGGACCGGATCCGGCCCCCGGAATGCGCCGCCGCGCAAAAAACAGACAGAATCCGGCCCGCGGAATGCGCCGCCGTGGAAAAACCGGACCGGATCCGGCCCCCGGAATGCGCCGCCGCGGAAATCACGGACCGGATACAGCCTGCGGAATGGACTGCCGCGCAAAAACCGGACCGGATCCAGCCCACGGAACGGAGTGCCGCGGAAAACCCGGACCGGATCCGGCCTGCGGAATGCGCCGCCGCGCAAAAACCGGACGCGATCCTGCCCCGAGAATGGAGTGCTGTGGAAAAACCGGTCCGGATCCGGCCCCCGGAATGCACTGCCACTGGAAACCCGGACCGGATCCGGCCCGCGAAATGCACCGCCGCGCAAAAACCGGACCGGATCCGGCTCGCGGAATGCACCGCCGCGGAAAAACCGGCTCGGATCCGGCCCGCGGAATGCGCCGCCGCGCAAAAAAAGGACCGGATCTGCCCCCCGGAATGGGCCGCCGCACAAAAACCAGACAGGATCCGGCCCCCGGAATGCACTGCCCTGGAAAAACCGGACAGGATCCTGCCCCCAGAATGGAATGCTGTGGAAAAACCGGACCTGATCCGGCCCCCGGAATGCGCCGCCGCGCAAAAACCAGATGGAATCCGGCCCCGGAATGCACCGCCGCGTAAAAAACCGGACCGGAACCGGCCCACGGAATGCGCCGCCGCGTAAAAACCGGACGGGATCCGGCCCCCGGAATGGGCCGCCGCAGGAAAACCGGACCGGATCCAGCCCGCGAAATGCACCACCGCGCAAAAACCGGACCGGATCCTGCCCCCAGAATGTAGTGGTGTGGAAAAACCGGACCGGATCCGGCCCGCGGAATGCACTGCCGCTGGAGACCCAGACTGGATCCGCCCCGCGGAATGCACTGCCGCAACGCAAAAACCGGACAGGATCCGGCCCCCGGAATGCACTGCTGGAGAAAAACCAGACCGCATCCGGCCCCCGGAATGGACTGCCCTGGAAAAACCGGACGGGATCTGGTCCCCGGAATGCACTGCCGCGTAAACCGGATCGTATCCGGCCCACGTAATGCGCCGCCACGGAAAAACCGGACCGGATCCGGCCCCGGAATGCGCCGCCGCGGAAAAACCGGAACGGATCCGGCCCCCGGAATGTGCCATCGCGGAAAAACTGGACCGGATCCGGCCCCCAGAATGCGCCGTCGCGGAAAAACCGGACCGCATCTGGCCCCAGGAATGGGCCGCCGTGGAAAAACCAGACCGCATCCGGCCCCCAGAATGCGCCGCCACGGAAAAACCGGACCGCATCCGGCACCCAGAATGCGCCGCCACGGAAAAAACGGATCGGATCCGCCCCACGGAATGCGCCACCACGGAAAAACCAGATCGGATCCGCCCCACGGAATGCGCTGCCGTGGAAAAAATCTGGACAGGATCCAGCCCCCGGAATGCGCCACCGCGAAAATCACAGACCGGATCCGGCCCGCGGAATGCGCCGCCGCGCAAAAACCGGACAGGATCCGGCCCCTGGAATGGACTGCCGCGGAAAACCCGGACCTTATATGGCCGCGGGAACGGACTGCCGGAGAAAAACCGGACCTGATCCGGCCCCCAGAATGCGCCGCCACGCAAAAACCGGACCGCATCCGGCCCCCGGAATGCGCCGCCGTGGAAATACCGGACCGCATCCGGCCCCCGGAATGGACTGCCCCGCAAAAACCGGACCGGATCCGGCCCACAGAATGGACTGCCGCGCAAAAACCGGACGGGATCCTGCCCCACGGAATGGAGTGCTGTGGAAAAACCGGACCTGATCCGGCCCCCGGAATGCGCCGCCGCGCAAAAACCAGATGGAATCCGGCCCTGGTATGCACTGCCCCGGAAAAACCAGACCGGGCCCAGCCCCCGGAATGCACTGCCTAGGAAATCACGGACTGGATCCGGCCCGTGGAATGCGCCGCCGCGCAAAAACTGGACCGGACCCGGCCCCCGGAATGCGCCGCTACGGAAAAACCGAACCGGATCCGACCCCCAGAATGCGCCGCCACGGAAAAACCGAACCGGATCCGACCCCCAGAATGCGCCGCCACGGAAAAAACAGACCGCATCCGGCCCCCAGAATGGGCCGCCGTGGAAAAACCAGACCGCATCCGGCCCCCGCAATGGAGTGCTGTGGAAAAACCGGAACGGATCCGGCCCACGGAATGTGCCGCCGCGCAAATAATCTGGACCAGATCAGGCCCACGGAATGCGCCGCCGCGCAAAAACCAGACCGGATATGGGCCCCGGAATGCACTGCCGTGGGAAAAACGGACCGGAATTGGCCCCCGGAATGCACTGCCGTGGAAAAACTGGACGGGATCTGGCCCCCGGAATGCACTGCCGCATAAACCGGATCGTATCCGGCCCACGGAATGCATTGCCGCGGAAAAACCGGACCGGATCCGGCCCACGGAATGCGCCGCCACGCAAAACCCGGATCGGATCCGGCCCGCGAAATGCGCCGCCACGAAAAAACTGAACCGGATCCGGCCCCCAGAATGCGCCGCCACGGAAAATCCGGACCGGATCCGGCCCGCGGAATGAGCCGCCACGCAAAAACCGGACCTGTTCCGGTCCGCGGAATGCGCCGCCGCGGAAAAACTGGACCGGATCCGGCCCGCGGAATGCGCCGCCGTGGAAAAACCGGACCGGATCCGTCCCACGGAATGCGCCGCCACGCAAAAACCGGATCGGATCCGGCCCGCGGAATGCGCCGCCGCGCAAAAACCACACCGGATCCGGGCCCCGGAATGCACTGCCGTGGGAAAAACGGACCGGAATTGGCCCCCGGAATGCACTGCCGTGGAAAAACTGGACGGGATCTGGCCCCCGGAATGCACTGCCGCATAAACCGGATCGTATCCGGCCCACGGAATGCACTGCCGTGGAAAAACCGGACCGCATCCGGCCCACGGAATGCGCCGCCACGCAAAAACCGGATCGGATCCGGCCCGCGGAATGCGCCGCCACGAAAAAACTGAACCGGATCCGGCCCACAGAATGCGCCGCCACGGAAAATCCGGACCGGATCCGGCCCGCGGAATGCGCCGCCGCGCAAAAACTGGACCGGATCCGGCCCCCGGAATGCGCCGCCGTGGAAAAACCGGACCGGATCCGGCCCACGGAATGCGCCGCCACGCAAAAACCGGACCGGATCCGGCCCGCGGAATGCACCGCCGTGGAAAAACCAGACTGGATCCGGCCCCCGGAATGCGCCGCAGCGCAAAAACCGGATCGGATCCGGCCCGCAGAATGCGCCGCGGCGGAAAAACCGGACCCGATCCGGCCCGCGGAATGAGCCGCCACGCAAAAACCGGATGGGATCCGGCTCGCGCAATGCGCCGCCGCGCAAAAACCCGGACCGGATCCGGCCCCCGGAATGGACTGCCCCGGAAAAACCGGACGGGATCCTGCCCCCAGAATGGAGTGCTGTGGAAAAACCGGACCCGATCCGGCCCGCGGAATGCGCCGCTGCGCAAAAACCAGATGGAATCCGGCCCTGGTATGCACCGCCGCGGAAAAACCGGACCGGATCCGGTCGCCAGAATGCGCCGGGGCGGAAAAACGGGATCGGATCCGGCCCCCGGAATGCGCCGACGGGCAAACCCGGACCGGATCCGGCCAACGGAACGGAGTGCTGCAGAAAACCCTGACCTGATATGGCCCCCGGAACGGACTGCCGGAGAAAAACTGGACCTGATCCGGCCCGCGCAATGCACTGCCGCGGAAAAACCGGACCGGATCCGGCCTGCGGAATGGGCCGACGCGCAAAAACCGGACCGGATCCGGCCCCCGGAATGCGCCGCCGCGCAAAAAACAGACAGAATCCGGCCCGCGGAATGCGCCGCCGTGGAAAAACCGGACCGGATCCGGCCCCCGGAATGCGCCGCCGCGGAAATCACGGACCGGATACAGCCTGCGGAATGGACTGCCGCGCAAAAACCGGACCGGATCCAGCCCACGGAACGGAGTGCCGCGGAAAACCCGGACCGGATCCGGCCTGCGGAATGCGCCGCCGCGCAAAAACCGGACGCGATCCTGCCCCGAGAATGGAGTGCTGTGGAAAAACTGGTCCGGATCCGGCCCCCGGAATGCACTGCCACTGGAAACCCGGACCGGATCCGGCCCGCGAAATGCACCGCCGCGCAAAAACCGGACCGGATCCGGCTCGCGGAATGCACCGCCGCGGAAAAACCGGCTCGGATCCGGCCCGCGGAATGCGCCGCCGCGCAAAAAAAGGACCGGATCTGCCCCCCGGAATGGGCCGCCGCACAAAAACCAGACAGGATCCGGCCCCCGGAATGCACTGCCCTGGAAAAACCGGACAGGATCCTGCCCCCAGAATGGAATGCTGTGGAAAAACCGGACCTGATCCGGCCCCCGGAATGCGCCGCCGCGCAAAAACCAGATGGAATCCGGCCCCGGAATGCACCGCCGCGTAAAAAACCGGACCGGAACCGGCCCACGGAATGCGCCGCCGCGTAAAAACCGGACGGGATCCGGCCCCCGGAATGGGCCGCCGCAGGAAAACCGGACCGGATCCAGCCCGCGAAATGCACCACCGCGCAAAAACCGGACCGGATCCTGCCCCCAGAATGTAGTGGTGTGGAAAAACCGGACCGGATCCGGCCCGCGGAATGCACTGCCGCTGGAGACCCAGACTGGATCCGCCCCGCGGAATGCACTGCCGCAACGCAAAAACCGGACAGGATCCGGCCCCCGGAATGCACTGCTGGAGAAAAACCAGACCGCATCCGGCCCCCGGAATGGACTGCCCTGGAAAAACCGGACGGGATCTGGTCCCCGGAATGCACTGCCGCGTAAACCGGATCGTATCCGGCCCACGTAATGCGCCGCCACGGAAAAACCGGACCGGATCCGGCCCCGGAATGCGCCGCCGCGGAAAAACCGGAACGGATCCGGCCCCCGGAACGTGCCATCGCGGAAAAACTGGACCGGATCCGGCCCCCAGAATGCGCCGTCGCGGAAAAACCGGACCGCATCTGGCCCCAGGAATGGGCCGCCGTGGAAAAACCAGACCGCATCCGGCCCCCAGAATGCGCCGCCACGGAAAAACCGGACCGCATCCGGCACCCAGAATGCGCCGCCACGGAAAAAACGGATCGGATCCGCCCCACGGAATGCGCCACCACGGAAAAACCAGATCGGATCCGCCCCACGGAATGCGCTGCCGTGGAAAAAATCTGGACAGGATCCAGCCCCCGGAATGCGCCACCGCGAAAATCACAGACCGGATCCGGCCCGCGGAATGCGCCGCCGCGCAAAAACCGGACAGGATCCGGCCCCTGGAATGGACTGCCGCGGAAAACCCGGACCTTATATGGCCGCGGGAACGGACTGCCGGAGAAAAACCGGACCTGATCCGGCCCCCAGAATGCGCCGCCACGCAAAAACCGGACCGCATCCGGCCCCCGGAATGCGCCGCCGTGGAAATACCGGACCGCATCCGGCCCCCGGAATGGACTGCCCCGCAAAAACCGGACCGGATCCGGCCCACAGAATGGACTGCCGCGCAAAAACCGGACGGGATCCTGCCCCACGGAATGGAGTGCTGTGGAAAAACCGGACCTGATCCGGCCCCCGGAATGCGCCGCCGCGCAAAAACCAGATGGAATCCGGCCCTGGTATGCACTGCCCCGGAAAAACCAGACCGGGCCCAGCCCCCGGAATGCACTGCCTAGGAAATCACGGACTGGATCCGGCCCGTGGAATGCGCCGCCGCGCAAAAACTGGACCGGACCCGGCCCCCGGAATGCGCCGCTACGGAAAAACCGAACCGGATCCGACCCCCAGAATGCGCCGCCACGGAAAAACCGAACCGGATCCGACCCCCAGAATGCGCCGCCACGGAAAAAACAGACCGCATCCGGCCCCCAGAATGGGCCGCCGTGGAAAAACCAGACCGCATCCGGCCCCCGCAATGGAGTGCTGTGGAAAAACCGGAACGGATCCGGCCCACGGAATGTGCCGCCGCGCAAATAATCTGGACCAGATCAGGCCCACGGAATGCGCCGCCGCGCAAAAACCAGACCGGATATGGGCCCCGGAATGCACTGCCGTGGGAAAAACGGACCGGAATTGGCCCCCGGAATGCACTGCCGTGGAAAAACTGGACGGGATCTGGCCCCCGGAATGCACTGCCGCATAAACCGGATCGTATCCGGCCCACGGAATGCATTGCCGCGGAAAAACCGGACCGGATCCGGCCCACGGAATGCGCCGCCACGCAAAACCCGGATCGGATCCGGCCCGCGAAATGCGCCGCCACGAAAAAACTGAACCGGATCCGGCCCCCAGAATGCGCCGCCACGGAAAATCCGGACCGGATCCGGCCCGCGGAATGAGCCGCCACGCAAAAACCGGACCTGTTCCGGTCCGCGGAATGCGCCGCCGCGGAAAAACTGGACCGGATCCGGCCCGCGGAATGCGCCGCCGTGGAAAAACCGGACCGGATCCGGCCCACGGAATGCGCCGCCACGCAAAAACCGGATCGGATCCGGCCCGCGGAATGCGCCGCCGCGCAAAAACCACACCGGATCCGGGCCCCGGAATGCACTGCCGTGGGAAAAACGGACCGGAATTGGCCCCCGGAATGCACTGCCGTGGAAAAACTGGACGGGATCTGGCCCCCGGAATGCACTGCCGCATAAACCGGATCGTATCCGGCCCACGGAATGCACTGCCGTGGAAAAACCGGACCGCATCCGGCCCACGGAATGCGCCGCCACGCAAAAACCGGATCGGATCCGGCCCGCGGAATGCGCCGCCACGAAAAAACTGAACCGGATCCGGCCCACAGAATGCGCCGCCACGGAAAATCCGGACCGGATCCGGCCCACGGAATGCGCCGCCGCGCAAAAACTGGACCGGATCCGGCCCCCGGAATGCGCCGCCGTGGAAAAACCGGACCGGATCCGGCCCACGGAATGCGCCGCCACGCAAAAACCGGACCGGATCCGGCCCGCGGAATGCACCGCCGTGGAAAAACCAGACTGGATCCGGCCCCCGGAATGCGCCGCCACGGAAAAACCGGATCGGATCCGGCCCGCAGAATGCGCCGCCGCGGAAAAACCGGACCCGATCCGGCCCGCGGAATGAGCCGCCACGCAAAAACCGGATGGGATCCGGCTCGCGCAATGCGCCGCCGCGCAAAAACCCGGACCGGATCCGGCCCCCGGAATGGACTGCCCCGGAAAAACCGGACGGGATCCTGCCCCCAGAATGGAGTGCTGTGGAAAAACCGGACCCGATCCGGCCCGCGGAATGCGCCGCTGCGCAAAAACCAGATGGAATCCGGCCCTGGTATGCACCGCCGCGGAAAAACCGGACCGGATCCGGTCGCCAGAATGCGCCGGGGCGGAAAAACGGGATCGGATCCGGCCCCCGGAATGCGCCGACGGGCAAACCCGGACCGGATCCGGCCAACGGAATGCACTGCCGCGGAAAAACCGGACCGGACCGGCTCCTGGAATGCACTGCCTAGGAAATCACGGACTGGATCCGGCCCGTGGAATGCGCCGCTGCGCAAAAACCGGATCAGATCCATCTCGCGGAATGGACTGCCGCGCAAAAACCGGACGGGATCCGACCCCCGGAATGCGCCGCCGCGCAAAAACCGGACCGGATCCGGCACCCAGAATGTAGTGCTTTGGAAAAACCGGACTGGATCCGGCCCCCGGAATGCACTGCCGCTGGAAAACCGGACTTGATCCGGCCCCCGGAATGCGCCGCCGTCCAAAAACCGGACCGGATCCGGCCCCCGGAATGCGCCGCCGAGCAAAAACCTGATGTGATCCGCCCCGCGGAATGCACTGCCGCGCAAAAACCGGACCTGATCCGGCCCACGGAATGGACTGCCGCGCAAAAACCGGACCGGATCCAGCCCACGGAACGGAGTGCCACGGAAAACCCGGACCTTATATGGCCCCAGGAACGGACTGCCGGAGAAAATCCGGACCTGATAAGGCCCGCGGAATGCACTGCCGGGGAAAAACCGGACCGCATCCGGCCCGCGGAATGCGCCGCGCGCAAAAACCGTACCGCATCCGGTCCCCGGAATGGGCCGCCGTGGAAAATCCGGACCGGATCCGGCCCGCGGAATGAGCTACCTTGGGAAAACCGGATCGGATCCTGACCGCGGAATGGGCCGCCGCGCAAAAACCGGACCGGATCCGGCCCCCGGAATGCGCCGCCGCGCAGAAACTGGACCAGATCCAACCCCTGGAATGCGCCGCCGCGGAAAAACCGGACGGGATCCTGCCCCCAAAATTGAGTGCTGTGGAAAAACCGGATGGGATCCGGCCCCCGGAATGCACTGCCGCTGGAAAACCGGACCGGATCCGGCCCACGGAATGCACTGCCGCGGAAAAGCCGGACCGGATCCGACCTCTGGAATGCACTGCCGCATAAACCGGGTCGTATCCGGCCCACGGAATGCACTGCCGCGGAAAAACCGGACCGGATCCGGCCCGCAGAATGGGCAGCCGCGCAAAAACAAGACCGGATCCGGCCCGCGGAATGCGCCGCCGCAAAAAAACCTGACAGGATCCGGCCCCCGGAATGCACTGCCGCGCTAAAACCGGACCGGATCCGGCCACCGGAATGGACTGCGCGGAAAAAACGGACTGGATCCGGCCCCCGGAATGGGCCGCCGCAGAAATCACGGAGCTGATCCGGCCCGCAGAATGCTCCGCCGCGCAAAAACCGGACCGCATCCGCCCCCCGGAATGCGCCGCCGCGCAAAAACCGGACAGGATCCGGCCCCCGGAATGCACTGCCGCGCAAAAACCGGACCGGATCCGGCCACCGGAATGGGCCGCCGCAGAAATCACGGAGCTGATCCGGCCCGCAGAATGCTCCGCCGCGCAAAAACCGGACCTGATCCGGCCCACGGAATGCTCCGCCGCGGAAAAACCGGAACGGATCCGGCCCCCGGAATGCGCCGCCGCGCAAAAACCTGACGGGATCCGGTCCGCGGAATGCACTGCCGCGCAAAAACGGACCGGATCCACCCCCGGAATGGACTGCCGCGGAAAAACCGGACCGGATCCGGCCCCCGGAATGCACTGCCATGCAAAAACCGGACCGGATCCGGCCCCTGGAATGGGCCGCCATGGAAAATCCGGACCGGATCCGCCCCCCGGAATGGGCCAACGCGCAAAAACCGGACCGGATCCGCCCCCCGGAATGCGCCACCGCGCAAAAACCGGACCGGATCCGGTCCCCGGAATGGGCCGCGTGGAAAATCCGGACGGGATCCGGCCCGCGGAATGAGCCGCCGTGGGAAAACCAGACCGGATCCGGCCCCCGGAATGCGCCGCCGCGCAAAAACCAGACCGTATCCGGCCCGCAGAATGGGCCAACGCACAAAAACCGGACCGGATCCGGCCCCCGGAATGTAGTGTCGTGGAAAAACTGGACCGGATCCGGCCCCCGGAATGCACTGCCGCTGGAAACCCGGACTTGATCCGGCCCCCGGAATGCACTGCCGCGGAAAAACCGGACCGCATCCGGCCCCCGGTATGCACTGCCACGCAAAAAACAGGACCGGATCCCGCCCCCAGAATGCGCTGCCACGAAAAAACTGAACCGGATCCGGCCCCCAGAATGCACCGCCACGGAAAATCCAGACCGGATCCGGCCCGCGGAATGAGCCGCCGTGGGAAAACCGGACCGGATCTGGCCCCCAGAATGCGCCGCCGCGCAAAAACCGGACCGGATCCGGCCCGCGGAATGCACTGCCACGCAAAAACCGGACCGGATCCGGCCCGCAGAATGGACTGCTGCACAAAAACCGGACCGGATCCAGCCCACGGAACACAGTGGCGCGGAAAACCCGGACCTTATATGGCCCCCAGAACGGACTGCCGGAGAAAAAACGGACCGGATTCGGCCCGCGGAATGCACTGCCGGGGAAAAACCGGACCGCATCCAGCCCGCGGAATGGGCCGCCGTGCAAAAACCGGACCGGATCCGCTCCCCGGAATGGGCTGCCATGGAAATTCCGGACCGGATCCGGCCCGCGGACTGGGCCGCCGTCCAAAAACCGGACCGGATGCGGCCCGCGGAATGCGCCACCGTGGAAAAACCGGACCGGATCCGGTCCCCGGAATGGGCCGCCGTGCAAAAACCAGACGGAATACGGCCCCGGAATGCACCTCCACGAAAAAACCGGACCGCATCCGGCCCCCGGAATGCACTGCCACGCAAAATCCGGACCGGATCCGGACCCCGGAATGCGCCGCCGCACAAAAACCGGACCGGGTCCAGCCAGCGGAATGCGCCGCCGCGGAAAAACCGGACCGCATCCGGCCCCCGGAATGAGCCGCCGTGGAAAAACCGGACCAGATCCGGCCCCCGGAATGCGCCGCCGCAGAAAAACCGGACCGCATCCGGCCCCCGGAATGAGCCGCCGTGCAAAAACCGGACCGGAACCAGCCCCCGGAATGCGCCGCCGCGCTAAAACTGGACCGGATCCGGCCCCTGGAATGCTGCGCCGCGCAAAAACCTGACGGGAACTGGCCCCCGGAATGCGCCGCCGCGAAATAAACCAGACCGGATCCGGCCTCCGGAATGGGCCGCCATGGGAAAACCGGACCGGATCCGGCCCACGGAATGCGCCGCCGTGGAAAAACTGGACCGGATCCGGCCCCCGGAATGCGCCGCCGTGCAAAAACCGGATCGGATCCGGCCCCCGGAATGCGCCGCCAGAGAAAAACCGGACCGGATCCGGCCCCCGGAATGGGCCAACGCGCAAAAACCGGACCGGATCCGGCCCGCGGAACGCGCCGCCGCGCAAAAACTGGACCGGATCCGGCCCGCGCAATGCACCGCCGCGCAAAAAACGGACCGAGTCTGGCCCCCGGAATGCACTGCCACGCAAAAACCGGACCTGATCCGGCCCCCGGAATGCGCCGCCGCGCAAAAACCAGATGGAATCCGGCCCCGGAATGCACCGCCGCGCAAATAATCTGGACCGGATCCGGCCCCCGGAATGCGCCGCCGGGGAAAAACCAGACTGGATCCAGGCCGCGGAATGCGCCGCCGCGCAAAAACTGGACCGGATCCGGCCCCCGGAATGCGCCGCCATGCAAAAACCGGACCGGATCCTGACCCCAGAATGTAGTGCAGTGGAAAAACCGGACCAGATCCGGCCCCCGGAATGGGCCGCCAGAGAAAAACCGGACCGGATCCGGCCCGCGAACTGGGCCGCCGCGCAAAAACCGGACCGGATCCAGCCCGCGGAATGCGCCGCCACGCAAAAACCAGACGGAATACGGCCCCGAAATGCGCCTCCACGGAAAAACCGTACCACATCCGGCCCCCGGAATGGGCCGCCGTGGAAAATTCGGACCGGATCCGGCCCGCGGAATGCGCCGCCGCGCAAAAACTGGACCGGATCCGGCCCCCGGAATGCACCGCCATGCAAAAACCGGACCGGATCCTGACCCCAGAATGTAGTGCAGTGGAAAAACCGGACCAGATCCGGCCCCCGGAATGGGCCGCCAGAGAAAAACCGGACCGGATCCGGCCCGCGAACTGGGCCGCCGCGCAAAAACCGGACCGGATCCAGCCCGCGGAATGCGCCGCCACGCAAAAACCAGACGGAATACGGCCCCGAAATGCGCCTCCACGGAAAAACCGTACCACATCCGGCCCCCGGAATGGGCCGCCGTGGAAAATTCGGACCGGATCCGGCCCGTGGAATGAGCCGCCGCGCAAAAACTGGACCGGATCCGGCCCGCAGAATGTGCCATCGCGCCAAAAACCGGTCCGGATCCGACCCGCGGAATGCGCCGCCGCGCAAAAACCGAACTGGATCCAACCCCCAGAATGAGCCGCCGTGGAAAAACCGGACCCGATCTGGCCACCGGAATGGGCCGCCGCGCAAAAACCGGACCGGATATGGCCCCCGGAATGCGCCGCCGCGCAGAAAATCTGGACCGGATCCGCCCCCCGGAATGCGCCGCCACGGAAAATCCAGATCGGATCCGGCCCGCGGAATGCGCCGCCGTGGGAAAACCGGACCGGATCCGCTCCCCGGAATGCGCCGCCGTGCAAAAACCGGACCTGATCCGGCCCACGGAATGCACCGCCGTGGAAAAACCGGACCGAGTCTGGCCCCCGGAATGCACTGCCGCGCAAAAACCGGACCGGATCCGGCCCCCGGAATGGACTGCCCAAGAAAACCGGAGGGAATCCTGCCCCCAGAATGGAGTGCTGTGGAAAAACCGGACCTGATCCGGCCCCCGGAATGCGCCGCCGCGCAAAAACCAGATGGAATCCGGCCCCGGAATGCACCGCCGCGGAAAAACCGGACCAGATCCGGCCCCCAGAATGCGCCGCCGCGAAAAACCAGACCGCATCCGGCCCCCGGAATGGCCTGCCGCGCAAAAACCGGGTTGGATTCGGCCCCCGGAATGCGCCGCCACGCAGAAAATCTGGACCGGATCCGCCCCCCGGAATGCGCCGCCGCGCAAAAACTGGACTGGATCCGGCCCGCAGAATGCTGCGCCGCGCAAAAACCTGACGGGAACTGGCCGCCGGAATGCGCCGCCGTGAAAAAAACCGGACCGGATCAGACCCGCGGAATGCGCCACCTCGCAAAAACTGAACCGGATCCGGCCCCCGGAATGCACTGCCGCTGGAAACCCGGACCGGATCCGGCCCCCGCAATGCACTGCCGCTGGAAACCCGGACCGGATCCAGCCCGCGGAATGCACTGCTTCGGAAAAACCGGACCGCATCCGGCCCGCCGAACGGAGTGCTTCGGAAAAACCGGACCGGATCCAGACCGCGGAATGCGCCGCCACGCAAAAAATCTGGACTGGATCAGGCCCATGGAATGCGCCGCCGTGAAAAAAACGGACCGGATCCGGCCCGCGGAATGCGCCGCCGCTCAAGAACCGGACTGGATCCGCCCTACGGAATGAGCCGCCGTGCACAAACCGGACCGGATCCGGCCCCTGGAATGCTGCGCCGCGCAAAAACCTGACGGGAACTGGCCCCCGGAATGCGCCGCCGCGAAAAAAACCGGACCGGATCCGGCCCCCGGAATGCACTGCCATGCAAAAACCGGACCGGATCCGGCCCCCGGAATCGGCCGCCATGGAAAATCCAGACCGGATCCGGCCCGCGGAATGAGCCGCCGTGGGAAAACCGGACCGGATCCGGTCCACGGAATGGGCCGCCGTGCAAAAACCGGACCTGATCCGGCCCACGGAATGCGCCGCCGTGGAAAAACTGGACCGGATCCGGCCCCCGGAATGCGCCGCCGTGCAAAAACCGGATCGGATCCGGCCCCCGGAATGCGCCGCCGCACAAAAACCGGACCGGATCTGGCCCGCGCAATGCACCGCCGCGCAAAAAACAGACCGAGTCTGGCCCCCGGAATGCACTGCCGCGCAAAAACCGGACCTGATCCGGCCCCCGGAATGCGCCGCCGCGCAAAAACCAGATGGAATCCGGCCCCGGAATGCACCGCCGCGGAAAAACGGGACCGGATCCGGCCCCCAGAATGCGCCGCCACGCTAAAACCGAACCGGATCCGGCCCCCGGAATGCGCCGCCGGGGAAAATCCAGACTGGATCCAGGCCGCGGAATGCGCCGCCGCGCAAAAACTGGACCGGATCCGGCCCCCGGAATGCGCCGCCATGCAAAAACCGGACCGGATCCTGCCCCCAGAATGTAGTGCAGTGGAAAAACTGGATCGGATCCGGCCCACGGAATGCGCCGCCGCGGAAAAACCGGACCAGATCCGGCGCCCGGAATGGGCCGCCAGAGAAAAACCGGACCGGATCCGGCCGGCAGAATGGGCCAACGCGCAAAAACCGGACCGGATCCGGCCCGCGGAATGCGCCGCCGCGCAAAAACCGGACCAGATCCGGCCCCCAGAATGCACCGCCGCGCAAAAACCAGACTCGATCCGCCCCCGGAATGCACTGCCGCGCAAAAACCGGACCGGATCCGGCCCCCGGAATGGACTGCCCAAGAAAACCGGAGGGAATCCTGCCCCCAGAATGGAGTGCTGTGGAAAAACCGGACCTGATCCGGCCCCCGGAATGCGCCGCCGCGCAAAAACCAGATGGAATCCGGCCCCGGAATGCACCGCCGCGGAAAAACCGGACCAGATCCGGCCCCCGGAATGGCCTGCCGTGCAAAAACTGGACCGGATCCGGCCCGCAGAATGCTGCGCCGCGCAAAAACCTGACGGGAACTGGCCCCCGGAATGCGCCGCCGTGAAAAAAACCGGACCGGATCAGACCCGCGGAATGCGCCACCTCGCAAAAACTGGACCGGATCCGGCCCCCGGAATGCACTGCCGCTGGAAACCCGGACCGGATCCGGCCCCCGCAATGCACTGCCGCTGGAAACCCGGACCGGATCCAGCCCGCGGAATGCACTGCTTCGGAAAAACCGGACCGCATCCGGCCCGCCGAACGGAGTGCTTCGGAAAAACCGGACCGGATCCAGACCGCTGAATGCGCCGCCACGCAAAAAATCTGGACTGGATCAGGCCCATGGAATGCGCCGCCGTGAAAAAAACGGACCGGATCCGGCCCGCGGAATGCGCCGCCGCTCAAGAACCGGACTGGATCCGCCCTACGGAATGGGCCGCCGTGCACAAACCGGACCGGATCCGGCCCCTGGAATGCTGCGCCGCGCAAAAACCTGACGGGAACTGGCCCCCGGAATGCGCCGCCGCGAAAAAAACCGGACCGGATCCGGCCCCCGGAATGCACTGCCATGCAAAAACCGGACCGGATCCGGCCCCCGGAATCGGCCGCCATGGAAAATCCAGACCGGATCCGGCCCGCGGAATGAGCCGCCGTGGGAAAACCGGACCGGATCCGATCCCCGGAATGGGCCGCCGTGCAAAAACCGGACCTGATCCGGCCCACGGAATGCGCCGCCGTGGAAAAACCGGACCGGATCCGGCCCACGGAATGCGCCGCCGTGGAAAAACTGGACCGGATCCGGCCCCCGGAATGCGCCGCCGCGCAAAAACCGGATCGGATCCGGCCCCCGGAATGCGCCGCCGCGCAAAAACCGGACCGGATCCGGCCCGCGCAAAGCACCGCCGCGCAAAAAACGGACCGAGTCTGGCCCCCGGAATGCACTGCCGCGCAAAAACCGGACCTGATCCGGCCCACGGAATGCACCGCCGCGGAAAAACCGGACCGGATCCGGCCCCCGGAATGCGCCGCCGGGGAAAAACCAGACTGGATCCAGGCCGCGGAATGCGCCGCCGCGCAAAAACTGGACCGGATCCGGCCCCCGGAATGCGCCGCCATGCAAAAACCGGACCGGATCCTGCCCCCAGAATGTAGTGCAGTGGAAAAAGTGGACCGGATCCGGCCCACGGAATGCGCCGCCGCGGAAAAACCGAACCAGATCCGGCCCCCGGAATGGGCCGCCAGAGAAAAACCGGACCGGATCCGGCCGGCAGAATGGGCCAACGCGCAAAAACCGGACCGGATCCGGCCCTTGGAATGCGCCGCCGTGAAAAAACCGGACCGGATCCAGCCCACGGAACGGAGTGGTGCGGAAAACCCGGACCTTATGTGGCCCCCGGAACGGACTGCCGGAGAAAAACCGGACCTGATCCGGCCCGCGGAATGCACTGCCGGGGAAAAACCGGACCGCATCCGGCCCGCGGACTGGGCCGCTGCGCAAAAACCGTACCGGATCCAGCCCGCGGAATGGGCTGCCGCGCAAAAACCAGACGGAATACGGCCCCGAAATGCGCCTCCACGGAAAAACCGTACCACATCCGGCCCCCGGAATGGGCCGCCGTGGAAAATTCGGACCGGATCCGGCCCGCGGAATGCGCCGCCGCGCAAAAACCGAACTGGATCCGACCCCCAGAATGCGCCGCCAAGGAAAAACCGGACCGGATCCGGCCCCCGGAATGGGCTTCCGTGGAAAATCACGGACCGGATCCGGCCCGCGGAATGAGCCGCCGTGGAAAAACCGGACCCGATCTGGCCACCGGAATGGGCCGCCGCGCAAAAACCGGACCGGATATGGCCCCCGGAATGCGCCGCCGCGCAGAAAATCTGGACCGGATCCGCCCCCCGGAATGCGCCGCCGCGCAAAAACTGGACCGGATCCGGCCCGCAGAATGCTGCGCCGCGCAAAAACCTGACGGGAACTGGCCCCCGGAATGCGCCGCCGTGAAAAAAACCGGACCAGATCAGACCCGCGGAATGCGCCACCTCGCAAAAACTGGACCGGATCCGGCCCCCGGAATGCACTGCCGCTGGAAACCCGGACCGGATCTGGCCCGCGGAATGCACTGCTTCGGAAAAACCGGACCGGATCCGGCCCGCCGAACGGAGTGCTTCGGAAAAACCGGACCAGATCTGGCCCGCGGAATGGACTGCCGCGGAAAAACCGGACGGGACCTCGACCCCAGAATGCACTGCCGCGTAAACAGGATTGTATCCGGCCCGCGGAATGCGCCGCCATGCAAAAACCAGATGGGATCCGGCCCGCGGAATGCGCCGCCACGCAAAAAATCTGGACTGGATCAGGCCCATGGAATGCGCCGCCGTGAAAAAAACGGACCGGATCCGGCCCGCGGAATGCACCGCCGCTCAAGAACCGGACTGGATCCGCCCTACGGAATGGGCCGCCGTGCACAAACCGGACCGGATCCGGCCCGCGGAATGCGCCACCGCATAAACGGGATCGTATCCGGCCCCCGGAATGCACCGCCGCGGAAAAACCGGACCTGATCCAGCCCCCAGAATGCGCTGCCGCGAAAAAACCGGAGCGGATCCGGCCCGCGGAATGCGCCACCACGGAAAAACCAGACCGGATCAGGCCCCCGGAATGCGCCGCCATGGACAAACTGGACTGGATCCGGCCCCCAGTTTGGGCCGCCGCGCAAAACACGGACTGGATCCGGCCAGCGGAATGGGCCGCCGCGGAAAAACCGGACCGGATCCGGCCCCCGGACTGCGCCGCCGCGGAAAAACCGGACCGGATCCGGCACCCAGAATGCGGGGCCACGGAAAAACCAGACTGGATCCGACCCGCGGAATGAGCCGCCGTGGAAAAACCGGACGGGATCCGGCCCGCGGAATGCGCCGCCGCGCAAAAACCAGACTGGATCCGGCCCCCGGAATGCGCCGCCGCGCAAAAACCGGACCGGATCCAGCCCCTTGGAATGGGCCGCCGTGGATAAACTGGACCGGATCCGGCCCCCAATTTGGGCCGCCGCGCAAAAACCGGATGGGATCCGGCCCGCGCAATGCGCCGCCGCGCAAAAACCGGACCGGATCCGGCACCCAGAATGTAGTGCTTTGGAAAAACCGGACTGGATCCGGCCCCCGGAATGCACTGCCGCTGGAAAACCGGACTTGATCCGGCCCCCGGAATGCACTGCCAGGGAAAAACCGGACTGGATCCGGCCCCCGGAATGCGCCGCCGAGCAAAAACCTGATGTGATCCGCCCCGCGGAATGCACTGCCGCGCAAAAACCGGACCTGATCCGGCCCACGGAATGGACTGCCGCGCAAAAACCGGACCGGATCCAGCCCACGGAACGGAGTGCCACGGAAAACCCGGACCTTATATGGCCCCAGGAACGGACTGCCGGAGAAAATCCGGACCTGATAAGGCCCGCGGAATGCACTGCCGGGGAAAAACCGGACCGCATCCGGCCCGCGGAATGCGCCGCGCGCAAAAACCGTACCGCATCCGGTCCCCGGAATGGGCCGCCGTGGAAAATCCAGACGGGATCCGGCCCGCGGAATGAGCTACCTTGGGAAAACCGGATCGGATCCTGACCGCGGAATGGGCCGCCGCGCAAAAACCGGACCGGATCCGGCCCCCGGAATGCGCCGCCGCGCAGAAACTGGACCGGATCCAACCCCTGGAATGCGCCGCCGCGGAAAAACCGGACGGGATCCTGCCCCCAAAATTGAGTGCTGTGGAAAAACCGGATGGGATCCGGCCCCCGGAATGCACTGCCACTGGAAAACCGGACCGGATCCGGCCCACGGAATGCACTGCCGCGGAAAAGCCGGACCGGATCCGACCTCTGGAATGCACTGCCGCATAAACCGGGTCGTATCCGGCCCACGGAATGCACTGCCGCGGAAAAACCGGACCGGATCCGGCCCGCAGAATGGGCAGCCGCGCAAAAACAAGACCGGATCCGGCCCGCGGAATGCACTGCCGCGCTAAAACCGGACCGGATCCGGCCACCGGAATGGACTGCGCGGAAAAAACGGACTGGATCCGGCCCCCGCAATGGGCCGCCGCAGAAATCACGGAGCTGATCCGGCCCGCAGAATGCTCCGCCGCGCAAAAACCAGACCGGATCCGGCCCCCGGAATGCGCCGCCGCGGAAAAACCGGACCGCATCCGCCCCCCGGAATGCGCCGCCGCGCAAAAACCTGACGGGATCCGGTCCGCGGAATGCACTGCCGCGCAAAAACGGACCGGATCCACCCCCGGAATGGACTGCCGCGGAAAAACCGGACCGGATCCGGCCCCCGGAATGCACTGCCATGCAAAAACCGGACCGGATCCGGCCCCTGGAATGGGCCGCCATGGAAAATCCGGACCGGATCCGCCCCCCGGAATGGGCCAACGCGCAAAAACCGGACCGGATCCGCCCCCCGGAATGCGCCACCGCGCAAAAACTGGACCGGATCCGGTCCCCGGAATGGGCCGCGTGGAAAATCCGGACGGGATCCGGCCCGCGGAATGAGCCGCCGTGGGAAAACCAGACCGGATCCGGCCCCCGGAATGCGCCGCCGCGCAAAAACCAGACCGTATCCGGCCCGCAGAATGGGCCAACGCACAAAAACCGGACCGGATCCGGCCCCCGGAATGTAGTGTCGTGGAAAAACTGGACCGGATCCGGCCCCCGGAATGCACTGCCGCTGGAAACCCGGACTTGATCCGGCCCCCGGAATGCACTGCCGCGGAAAAACCGGACCGCATCCGGCCCCCGGAATGCACTGCCACGCAAAAAACAGGACCGGATCCGGCCCCCAGAATGCGCTGCCACGAAAAAACTGAACCGGATCCGACCCCAGAATGCACCGCCACGGAAAATCCAGACCGGATCCGGCCCGCGGAATGAGCCGCCGTGGGAAAACCGGACCGGATCTGGCCCCCAGAATGCGCCGCCGCGCAAAAACCGGACCGGATCCGGCCCGCGGAATGCACTGCCACGCAAAAACCGGACCGGATCCGGCCCGCAGAATGGACTGCTGCACAAAAACCGGACCGGATCCAGCCCACGGAACACAGTGGCGCGGAAAACCCGGACCTTATATGGCCCCCAGAACGGACTGCCGGAGAAAAAACGGACCGGATTCGGCCCGCGGAATGCACTGCCGGGGAAAAACCGGACCGCATCCAGCCCGCGGACTGGGCCGCCGCGAAAAAACCGTACCGCATCCAGCCCCCGGAATGGGCCGCCGTGCAAAAACCGGACCGGATCCGCTCCCCGGAATGGGCCGCCATGGAAAATCCGGACCGGATCCGGCCCGCGGACTGGGCCGCCGTCCAAAAACCGGACCGGATGCGGCCCGCGGAATGCGCCACCGTGGAAAAACCGGACCGGATCCGGTCCCCGGAATGGGCCGCCGTGCAAAAACCAGACGGAATACGGCCCCGGAATGCACCTCCACGAAAAAACCGGACCGCATCCGGCCCCCGGAATGCACTGCCACGCAAAATCCGGACCGGATCCGGACCCCGGAATGCGCCGCCAAGGAAAAACCGGACCGGGTCCGGCCAGCGGAATGCGCCGCCGCGGAAAAACCGGACCGCATCCGGCCCCCGGAATGAGCCGCCGTGGAAAAACCGGACCAGATCCGGCCCCCGGAATGCGCCGCCGCAGAAAAACCGGACCGCATCCGGCCCCCGGAATGAGCCGCCGTGCAAAAACCGGACCAGAACCAGCCCCCGGAATGCGCCGCCGCGCTAAAACTGGACCGGATCCGGCCCCTGGAATGCTGCGCCGCGCAAAAACCTGACGGGAACTGGCCCCCGGAATGCGCCGCCGCGAAATAAACCAGACCGGATCCGGCCTCCGGAATGGGCCGCCATGGGAAAACCGGACCGGATCCGGCCCGCGGAATGAGCCGCCGTGGGAAAACCGGACCGGATCCGGTCCCCAGAATGGGCCGCCGTGCAAAAACCGGACCTGATACGGCCCACGGAATGCGCCGCCGTGGAAAAACCGGACCGGATCCGGCCCACGGAATGCGCCGCCGTGGAAAAACTGGACCGGATCCGGCCCCCGGAATGCGCCGCCGTGCAAAAACCGGATCGGATCCAGCCCCCGGAATGCGCCGCCAGAGAAAAACCGGACCGGATCCGGCCCCCGGAATGGGCCAACGCGCAAAAACCGGACCGGATCCGGCCCGCGGAATGCGCCGCCGCGCAAAAACTGGACCGGATCCGGCCCGCGCAATGCACCGCCGCGCAAAAAACGGACCGAGTCTGGCCCCCGGAATGCACTGCCACGCAAAAACCGGACCTGATCCGGCCCCCGGAATGCGCCGCCGCGCAAAAACCAGATGGAATCCGGCCCCGGAATGCACCGCCGCGCAAATAATCTGGACCGGATCCGGCCCCCGGAATGCGCCGCCGGGGAAAATCCAGACTGGATCCAGGCCGCGGAATGCGCCGCCGCGCAAAAACTGGACCGGATCCGGCCCCCGGAATGCGCCGCCATGCAAAAACCGGACCGGATCCTGACCCCAGAATGTAGTGCAGTGGAAAAACTGGACCGGATCCGGCCCACGGAATGCGCCGCCACGGGAAAACCGGACCAGATCCGGCCCGCGGAATGGGCCGCCAGAGAAAAACCGGACCGGATCCGGCCCGCGGACTGGGCCGCCGCGCAAAAACCGGACCGGATCCAGCCCGCGGAATGCGCCGCCACGCAAAAACCAGACGGAATACGGCCCCGAAATGCGCCTCCACGGAAAAACCGTACCACATCCGGCCCCCGGAATGGGCCGCCGTGGAAAATTCGGACCGGATCCGGCCCGTGGAATGAGCCGCCGCGCAAAAACTGGACCGGATCCGGCCCGCAGAATGTGCCATCGCGCCAAAAACCGGTCCGGATCCGACCCGCGGAATGCGCCGCCGCGCAAAAACCGAACTGGATCCAACCCCCAGAATGAGCCGCCGTGGAAAAACCGGACCCGATCTGGCCACCGGAATGGGCCGCCGCGCAAAAACCGGACCGGATATGGCCCCCGGAATGCGCCGCCGCGCAGAAAATCTGGACCGGATCCGCCCCCCGGAATGCGCCGCCACGGAAAATCCAGATCGGATCCGGCCCGCGGAATGCGCCGCCGTGGGAAAACCGGACCGGATCCGGTCCCCGGAATGCGCCGCCGTGCAAAAACCGGACCTGATCCGGCCCACGGAATGCGCCGCCGTGGAAAAACCGGACCGAGTCTGGCCCCCGGAATGCACTGCCGCGCAAAAACCGGACCGGATCCGGCCCCCGGAATGCGCCGCCGCGCAAAAACCAGATGGAATCCGGCCCCGGAATGCACCGCCGCGGAAAAACCGGAGCAGATCCGGCCCCCAGAATGCGCCGCCGCGAAAAACCAGACCGCATCCGGCCCCCGGAATGGCCTGCCGCGCAAAAACCGGGTTGGATTCGGCCCCCGGAATGCGCCGCCGCGCAGAAAATCTGGACCGGATCCGCCCCCCGGAATGCGCCGCCGCGCAAAAACTGGACTGGATCCGGCCCGCAGAATGCTGCGCCGCGCAAAAACCTGACGGGAACTGGCCGCCGGAATGCGCCGCCGTGAAAAAAACCGGACCGGATCAGACCCGCGGAATGCGCCACCTCGCAAAAACTGAACCGGATCCGGCCCCCACAATGCACTGCCGCTGGAAACCCGGACCGGATCCGGCCCCCGCAATGCACTGCCGCTGGAAACCCGGACCGGATCCGGCCCGCGGAATGCACTGCTTCGGAAAAACCGGACCGCATCCGGCCCGCCGAACGGAGTGCTTCGGAAAAACCGGACCGGATCCAGACCGCTGAATGCGCCGCCACGCAAAAAATCTGGACTGGATCAGGCCCATGGAATGCGC
Organism: Phalacrocorax carbo; assembly: GCF_963921805.1. Taxonomy (NCBI): domain Eukaryota; kingdom Metazoa; phylum Chordata; class Aves; order Suliformes; family Phalacrocoracidae; genus Phalacrocorax; species Phalacrocorax carbo. The sequence continues at coordinate 267,764 of NC_087523.1, forward strand.
CGCCGTGAAAAAAACGGACCGGATCCGGCCCGCGGAATGCGCCGCCGCTCAAGAACCGGACTGGATCCGCCCTACGGAATGAGCCGCCGTGCACAAACCGGACCGGATCCGGCCCCTGGAATGCTGCGCCGCGCAAAAACCTGACGGGAACTGGCCCCCGGAATGCGCCGCCGCGAAAAAAACCGGACCGGATCCGGCCCCCGGAATGCACTGCCATGCAAAAACCGGACCGGATCCGGCCCCCGGAATCGGCCGCCATGGAAAATCCAGACCGGATCCGGCCCGCGGAATGAGCCGCCGTGGGAAAACCGGACCGGATCCGATCCACGGAATGGGCCGCCGTGCAAAAACCGGACCTGATCCGGCCCACGGAATGCGCCGCCGTGGAAAAACTGGACCGGATCCGGCCCCCGGAATGCGCCGCCGTGCAAAAACCGGATCGGATGCGGCCCCCGGAATGCGCCGCCGCACAAAAACCGGACCGGATCTGGCCCGCGCAATGCACCGCCGCGCAAAAAACAGACCGAGTCTGGCCCCCGGAATGCACTGCCGCGCAAAAACCGGACCTGATCCGGCCCCCGGAATGCGCCGCCGCGCAAAAACCAGATGGAATCCGGCCCCGGAATGCACCGCCGCGGAAAAACCGGAGCAGATCCGGCCCCCAGAATGCGCCGCCGCGAAAAACCAGACCGCATCCGGCCCCCGGAATGGCCTGCCGCGCAAAAACCGGGTTGGATTCGGCCCCCGGAATGCGCCGCCGCGCAGAAAATCTGGACCGGATCCGCCCCCCGGAATGCGCCGCCGCGCAAAAACTGGACTGGATCCGGCCCGCAGAATGCTGCGCCGCGCAAAAACCTGACGGGAACTGGCCGCCGGAATGCGCCGCCGTGAAAAAAACCGGACCGGATCAGACCCGCGGAATGCGCCACCTCGCAAAAACTGAACCGGATCCGGCCCCCACAATGCACTGCCGCTGGAAACCCGGACCGGATCCGGCCCCCGCAATGCACTGCCGCTGGAAACCCGGACCGGATCCGGCCCGCGGAATGCACTGCTTCGGAAAAACCGGACCGCATCCGGCCCGCCGAACGGAGTGCTTCGGAAAAACCGGACCGGATCCAGACCGCTGAATGCGCCGCCACGCAAAAAATCTGGACTGGATCAGGCCCATGGAATGCGCCGCCGTGAAAAAAACGGACCGGATCCGGCCCGCGGAATGCGCCGCCGCTCAAGAACCGGACTGGATCCGCCCTACGGAATGAGCCGCCGTGCACAAACCGGACCGGATCCGGCCCCTGGAATGCTGCGCCGCGCAAAAACCTGACGGGAACTGGCCCCCGGAATGCGCCGCCGCGAAAAAAACCGGACCGGATCCAGCCCCCGGAATGCACTGCCATGCAAAAACCGGACCGGATCCGGCCCCCGGAATCGGCCGCCATGGAAAATCCAGACCGGATCCGGCCCGCGGAATGAGCCGCCGTGGGAAAACCGGACCGGATCCGATCCACGGAATGGGCCGCCGTGCAAAAACCGGACCTGATCCGGCCCACGGAATGCGCCGCCGTGGAAAAACTGGACCGGATCCGGCCCCCGGAATGCGCCGCCGTGCAAAAACCGGATCGGATCCGGCCCCCGGAATGCGCCGCCGCACAAAAACCGGACCGGATCTGGCCCGCGCAATGCACCGCCGCGCAAAAAACAGACCGAGTCTGGCCCCCGGAATGCACTGCCGCGCAAAAACCGGACCTGATCCGGCCCCCGGAATGCGCCGCCGCGCAAAAACCAGATGGAATCCGGCCCCGGAATGCACCGCCGCGGAAAAACGGGACCGGATCCGGCCCCCAGAATGCGCCGCCACGCTAAAACCGAACCGGATCCGGCCCCCGGAATGCGCCGCCGGGGAAAAACCAGACTGTATCCCGGCCGCGGAATGCGCCGCCGCGCAAAAACTGGACCGGATCCGGCCCCCGGAATGCGCCGCCATGCAAAAACCGGACCGGATCCTGCCCCCAGAATGTAGTGCAGTGGAAAAACTGGACCGGATCCGGCCCACGGAATGCGCCGCCGCGGAAAAACCGGACCAGATCCGGCGCCCGGAATGGGCCGCCAGAGAAAAACCGGACCGGATCCGGCCCGCAGAATGGGCCAACGCGCAAAAACCGGACCGGATCCGGCCCGCGGAATGCGCCGTCGCGCAAAAACCGGACCAGATCCGGCCCCCAGAATGCACCGCCACGCAAAAACCAGACTCGATCCGCCCCCGGAATGCACTGCCGCGCAAAAACCGGACCGGATCCGGCCCCCGGAATGGACTGCCCAAGAAAACCGGAGGGAATCCTGCCCCCAGAATGGAGTGCTGTGGAAAAACCGGACCTGATCCGGCCCCCGGAATGCGCCGCCGCGCAAAAACCAGATGGAATCCGGCCCCGGAATGCACCGCCGCGGAAAAACCGGACCAGATCCGGCCCCCAGAATGCGCCGCCGCGAAAAACCAGACCGCATCCGGCCCCCGGAATGGTCTGCCGTGCAAAAACCGGACCGGATATGGCCCCCAGAATGCGCCGCCGCGCAAAAACTGGACCGGATCTGGCCCGCAGAATGCTGCGCCGCGCAAAAACCTGACGGGAACTGGCCCCCGGAATGCGCCGCCGTGAAAAAAACCGGACCGGATCAGACCCGCGGAATGCGCCACCTCGCAAAAACTGGACCGGATCCGGCCCTCGGAATGCACTGCCGCTGGAAACCCGGACCGGATCCGGCCCCCACAATGCACTGCCGCTGGAAACCCGGACCGGATCCAGCCCGCGGAATGCACTGCTTCGGAAAAACCGGACCGCATCCGGCCCGCCGAACGGAGTGCTTCGGAAAAACCGGACCGGATCCAGACCGCTGAATGCGCCGCCACGCAAAAAATCTGGACTGGATCAGGCCCATGGAATGCGCCGCGGTGAAAAAAACGGACCGGATCCGGCCCGCGGAATGCGCCGCCGCTCAAGAACCGGACTGGATCCGCCCTACGGAATGAGCCGCCGTGCACAAACCGGACCGGATCCGGCCCCTGGAATGCTGCGCCGCGCAAAAACCTGACGGGAACTGGCCCCCGGAATGCGCCGCCGCGAAAAAAACCGGACCGGATCCGGCCCCCGGAATGCACTGCCATGCAAAAACCGGACCGGATCCGGCCCCCGGAATCGGCCGCCATGGAAAATCCAGACCGGATCCGGCCCGCGGAATGAGCCGCCGTGGGAAAACCATCCGGATCCGGTCCACGGAATGGGCCGCCGTGGAAAAACCAGACCGGATCCGGCCCACGGAATGCGCCGCCGTGGAAAAACTGGACCGGATCCGGCCCCCGGAATGCGCCGCCGTGCAAAAACCGGATCGGATCCGGCCCCCGGAATGCGCCGCCGCGCAAAAACCGGACCGGATCCGGCCCGCGCAAAGCACCGCCGCGCAAAAAACGGACCGAGTCTGGCCCCCGGAATGCACTGCCGCGCAAAAACCGGACCTGATCCGGCCCCCGGAATGCGCCGCCGCGGAAAAACCAGATGGAATCCGGCCCCGGAATGCACAGCCGCGGAAAAACCGGACCGGATCCGGCCCCCGGAATGCGCCGCCGGGGAAAAACCAGACTGGATCCAGGCCGCGGAATGCGCCGCCGCGCAAAAACTGGACCGGATCCGGCCCCCGGAATGCGCCGCCATGCAAAAACCGGACCGGATCCTGCCCCCAGAATGTAGTGCAGTGGAAAAAGTGGACCGGATCCGGCCCACGGAATGCGCCGCCGCGGAAAAACCGAACCAGATCCGGCCCCCGGAATGGGCCGCCAGAGAAAAACCGGACCGGATCCGGCCGGCAGAATGGGCCAACGCGCAAAAACCGGACCGGATCCGGCCCTTGGAACGCGCCGCCGTGAAAAAACCGGACCGGATCCAGCCCACGGAACGGAGTGGCGCGGAAAACCCGGACCTTATGTGGCCCCCGGAACGGACTGCCGGAGAAAAACCGGACCTGATCCGGCCCGCGGAATGCACTGCCGGGGAAAAACCGGACCGCATCCGGCCCGCGGACTGGGCCGCTGCGCAAAAACCGTACCGGATCCAGCCCGCGGAATGGGCCGCCGCGCAAAAACCAGACGGAATACGGCCCCGAAATGCGCCTCCACGGAAAAACCGTACCACATCCGGCCCCCGGAATGGGCCGCCGTGGAAAATTCGGACCGGATCCGGCCCGCGGAATGCGCCGCCGCGCAAAAACCGAACTGGATCCGACCCCCAGAATGCGCCGCCAAGGAAAAACCGGACCGGATCCGGCCCCCGGAATGGGCTTCCGTGGAAAATCACGGACCGGATCCGGCCCGCGGAATGAGCCGCCGTGGAAAAACCGGACCCGATCTGGCCACCGGAATGGGCCGCCGCGCAAAAACCGGACCGGATATGGCCCCCGGAATGCGCCGCCGCGCAGAAAATCTGGACCGGATCCGCCCCCCGGAATGCGCCGCCGCGCAAAAACTGGACCGGATCCGGCCCGCAGAATGCTGCGCCGCGCAAAAACCTGACGGGAACTGGCCCCCGGAATGCGCCGCCGTGAAAAAAACCGGACCGGATCAGACCCGCGGAATGCGCCACCTCGCAAAAACTGGACCGGATCCGCCCCCCGGAATGCGCCACCGCGCAAAAACTGGACCGGATCCGGCCCGCAGAATGCTGCGCCGCGCAAAAACCTGACGGGAACTGGCCCCCGGAATGCGCCGCCGTGAAAAAAACCGGACCGGATCAGACCCGCGGAATGCGCCACCTCGCAAAAACTGGACCGGATCCGGCCCCCGGAATGCACTGCCGCTGGAAACCCGGACCGGATCTGGCCCGCGGAATGCACTGCTTCGGAAAAACCGGACCGGATCCGGCCCGCCGAACGGAGTGCTTCGGAAAAACCGGACCAGATCTGGCACGCGGAATGGACTGCCGCGGAAAAACCGGACGGGACCTCGACCCCAGAATGCACTGCCGCGTAAACAGGATTGTATCCGGCCCGCGGAATGCGCCGCCATGCAAAAACCAGATGGGATCCGGCCCGCGGAATGCGCCGCCACGCAAAAAATCTGGACTGGATCAGGCCCATGGAATGCGCCGCCGTGAAAAAAACGGACCGGATCCGGCCCGCGGAATGCACCGCCGCTCAAGAACCGGACTGGATCCGCCCTACGGAATGGGCCGCCGTGCACAAACCGGACCGGATCCGGCCCGCGGAATGCGCCACCGCATAAACGGGATCGTATCCGGCCCCCGGAATGCACCGCCGCGGAAAAACCGGACCTGATCCAGCCCCCAGAATGCGCTGCCGCGAAAAAACCGGAGCGGATCCGGCCCGCGGAATGCGCCACCACGGAAAAACCAGACCGGATCAGGCCCCCGGAATGCGCCGCCATGGACAAACTGGACTGGATCCGGCCCCCAGTTTGGGCCGCCGCGCAAAACACGGACTGGATCCGGCCAGCGGAATGGGCCGACGCGGAAAAACCGGACCGGATCCGGCCCCCGGACTGCACCGCCGCGGAAAAACCGGACCGGATCCGGCCCCCAGAATGCGGGGCCACGGAAAAACCAGACTGGATCCGACCCGCGGAATGAGCCGCCGTGGAAAAACCGGACGGAATCCGGCCCGCGGAATGCGCCGCCGCGCAAAAACCGGACTGGATCCGGCCCCCGGAATGCGCCGCCGCGCAAAAACCGGACCGGATCCAGCCCCTTGGAATGGGCCGCCGTGGATAAACTGGACCGGATCCGGCCCCCAATTTGGGCCGCCGCGCAAAAACCGGATGGGATCCGGCCCGCGCAATGCGCCGCCGCGCAAAAACCGGATGGGATCCGGCCCGCGCAATGCGCCGCCGCGCAAAAAATCTGGACCGAATCAGACCCGCGGAATGCGCCGCCGCGCAATACCTGACGGGATCTGGCCCCCGAAATGCGCCGCCACGCAAAAACCGGATGGGATCCGGCTCGCGCAATGCGCCGCCACAGAAAAACCGAACCGGATCCGGCCCCCAGAATGCACTGCCGCGGAAAAACCAGACTGGATCCGGCCCGCGGAATGGGCCGCCGCGGAAAAACCGGACTGGATCCGGCCCGCGGAATGCGCCGCCGGAGAAAAACCGGACGGGATCCTGCCCCCAGAATGGAGTGCTGTGGAAAAACCGGACTCGATCCGGCCCCCGGAATGCACTGCTGCGGAAAACAGGACCGCATCCGGCCCCCGGAATGGACTGCCGGAGAAAAAACGGACCGGATTCGGCCCCCGGAATGCACTGCCGCGGGAAACCCGGCTGACATCTGGCCCGCGGAATGCCCTGCCGCGCAAAAACCGGACCGGATCCGGCCCCCGGAATGCGCCACCACGGAAAAACCGAACCGGATCCGGTCCCCAGAATGCACCGTCACGGAAAAACCAGACTGGATCCGACCCGCGGAATGAGCCGCCGTGGAAAAACCGGACGGGATCCGGCCCGCGGAATGCGCCGCCGCGCAAAAACCGGACTGGATCCAGCCCGCGAAATGCGCCGCCGCGCAAAAACCGGACCGGATCTGGCCCGCAGAATGCGCCGCCGCGCAAAAACCAGACGGAATCCGGTCCCGGAATGCACCGCCACGCAAGAACCGGACCGGATCCAGCCCCCAAAATGCGCCGCCGCGCAAAAAACCGACCGGATCTGGCCCCCGGAATAGGCCGCCGGGCAAAAACCGGACCGGATCTGGCCCCCAGAATGCGCCGCCGCGCAAAAACCGGACCGGATCCGGCCCCAGGAATGCGCCGCCGCGCAAAAACCGGACCGGATCCGGCCCCCGGAATGCACTGCCGCTGGAACCCTGACCGGATCCGGCCCGCAGAATGCGCCGCCGCGCAAAATCCGGACCGGATCAGGCCCGCGGAATGCGCCGCCGCGCAAAAGCCGGACCGGCTCCGGCCCCCAAAATGCCCTGCCGCGCAAAAACCGGACCGGATCCGGCCCGCGGAATGCGCCGCCACGGAAAAACCGGACCGGATCCAGCCCCCAGAATGCGCCGCCGCGCAAAAAGCGACCGGATCTGGCCCCCGGAATGGGCCGCCGGGCAAAAACCGGATGGGATCCAGCCCGCGGAATGGGCCGCCGCGCAAAAACCGGATGCGATCCGGCCCCCGGAATGCACTGCCGTGGAAAAACCGGACCGGATCCGGCCCGCGGAATAGGCCGACGCGCAAAAACCAGACCGGATCCGGCCCGCAGAATGAACCGCCGCGCAAAGACCGGACCGGATCCGGCCCCCAGAATGCGCCGCCACGCAAAAACCGGACAGAATCCGGCCCCGGAATGCACCGCCACGCAAAAACCGGACCGGATCCAGTCCCCGGAATGCGCCGCTGCACAAAACCCAGACCGGATCCGGCCCGCGGAATGCGCCGCCACGCAAAAAATCTGGACTGGATCAGGCCCATGGAATGCGCCGCCGTGAAAAAAACGGACCGGATCCGGCCCGCGGAATGCGCCGCCGCATAAACGGGATCGTATCCGGCCCCCGGAATGCACCGCCGGGGAAAAAATGGACTGGATCAGGCCCATGGAATGCGCCGCCACGAAAAAAACTGAACCGCATCCGGCCCGCAGAATGCGCCGCCACGGAAAATCCAGATCGGATCCGGCCCGCGGAATGCGCCGCCGTGGGAAAACCGGACCGGATCCGGTCCCCGGAATGGGCCGCCGTGGAAAAACCGGACCGGATCCGGCCCCCGGAATGGACTGCAGCGCAAAAACCGGACCGGATCCAGCCCACGGAACAGAGTGGCGCGGAAAACCCGGACATTATATGGCCCCCGGAACGGACTGCCGGAGAAAAACCGGACCTGATCCGGCCCGCGGAATGCACTGCCGGGGAAAAACGGAACCGCATCCGGCCCGTGGACTGGGCCGCCGCGCAAAAACCGGATGGGATCCGGCCCGTGGAATGCGCCGCCGCGCAAAAACCAGACGGAATACGGCCCCGGAATGCGCCTCCACGTAAAAACCGTACCGCATCCGGCCCCCGGAATGGGCTGCCGTAGAAAATCCGGACCGGATCCGGCCCGCGGAATGCGCCGCCACGCAAAAACTGGACCGGATCCGGCCCCCGGAATGCGCCGCCGTGCAAAAACCGGACCGGATCCGGCCCCCGGAATGGGCCGCCAGAGAAAAACCGGACTGGATCCGGCCCGCAGAATGGGCCAACGCGCAAAAACCGGACCGGATCCGGCCCGCAGAATGCGCCGCTGCGCAAAAACCGGACCAGATCCGGCCCCCAGAATGCACCGCCGCGCAAAAACCGGACCGAGTCTGGCCCCCGGAATGCACTGCCGCGCAAAAACCGGACCGGATCCGGCCCCCGGAATGGACTGCCCAAGAAAACCGGAGGGAATCCTGCCCCCAGAATGGAGTGCTGTGGAAAAACCGGACCTGATCCGGCCCCCGGAATGCGCCGCCGCGCAAAAACCAGATGGAATCCGGCCCCGGAATGCACCGCCGTGGAAAAACCGGACCAGATCCGGCCCCCAGAATGCGCCGCCGCGAAAAACCAGACCGCATCCGGCCCCCCGAAATGGCCTGCCGTGCAAAAACCGGACCGGATCTGGCCCACAGAATGCGCCGCCGCGCAAAAACCGGATTGGATTCGGCCCCCGGAATGGACTGCAGCGCAAAAAGCGGACCGGATCCAGCCCACGGAACAGAGTGGCGCGGAAAACCCGGACATTATATGGCCCCCGGAACGGACTGCCGGAGAAAAACCGGACCTGATCCGGCCCGCGGAATGCACTGCCGGGGAAAAACGGAACCGCATCCGGCCCGTGGACTGGGCCGCCGCGCAAAAACCAGATGGGATCCGGCCCGCGGAATGCGCCGCCGCGCAAAAACCAGACGGAATACGGCCCACGGAATGCACCTCCACGGAAAAACCGTACCGCATCCGGCCCCCGGAATGGGCTGCCGTAGAAAATCCGGACCGGATCCGGCCCGCGGAATGCGCCGCCACGCAAAAACTGGACCGGATCCGGCCCCCGGAATGCGCCGCCGTGCAAAAACCGGACTGGATCCGGCCCCCGGAATGCACTGCCGCGCAAAAACCGGACCGGATCCGGCCCCCGGAATGGACTGCCCAAGAAAACCGGAGGGAATCCTGCCCCCAGAATGGAGTGCTGTGGAAAAACCGGACTGGATCCAGCCCCCGGAATGCGCCGCCGCGCAAAAACCAGATGGAATCCGGCCCCGGAATGCACCGCCATGGACAAACTGGACTGGATCCGGCCCCCAGTTTGGGCCGCCGCGCAAAACACGGACTGGATCCGGCCAGCGGAATGGGCCGCTGCGGAAAAACCGGACCGGATCCGGCCCCCGGACTGCGCCGCCGCGGAAAAACCGGACCGGATCCGGTCCCCAGAATGCGGGGCCACGGAAAAACCAGACTGGATCCGACCCGCGGAATGAGCCGCCGTGGAAAAACCGGACGGGATCCGGCCCGCGGAATGCGCCGCCGCGAAAAACCGGACCGCATCCGGCACCCGGAATGGGCCGCCGTGCAAAAACCGGTCCGGATCTGGCCCCCAGAATGCGCCGCCGCGCAAAAACCGGATTGGATTCGGCCCCCGGAATGGACTGCAGCGCAAAAACCGGACCGGATCCAGCCCACGGAACAGAGTGGCGCGGAAAACCCGGACATTATATGGCCCCCGGAACGGACTGCCGGAGAAAAACCGGACCTGATCCGGCCCGCGGAATGCACTGCCGGGGAAAAACGGAACCGCATCCGGCCCGTGGACTGGGCCGCCGCGCAAAAACCGGATGGGATCCGGCCCGCGGAATGCGCCGCCGCGCAAAAACCAGACGGAATACGGCCCCGGAATGCACCTCCACGGAAAAACCGTACCGCATCCGGCCCCCGGAATGGGCTGCCGTAGAAAATCCGGACCGGATCCGGCCCGCGGAATGCGCCGCCACGCAAAAACTGGACCGGATCCGGCCCCCGGAATGCGCCGCCGTGCAAAAACCGGACCGGATCCGGCCCCCGGAATGGGCCGCCAGAGAAAAACCGGACTGGATCCGGCCCGCAGAATGGGCCAACGCGCAAAAACCGGACCGGATCCGGCCCGCGGAATGCGCCGCTGCGCAAAAACCGGACCAGATCCGGCCCCCAGAATGCACCGCCACGCAAAAACCGGACCGAGTCTGGCCCCCGGAATGCACTGCCGCGCAAAAACCGGACCGGATCCGGCCCCCGGAATGGACTGCCCAAGAAAACCGGAGGGAATCCTGCCCCCAGAATGGAGTGCTGTGGAAAAACCGGACCTGATCCGGCCCCCGGAATGCGCCGCCGCGCAAAAACCAGATGGAATCCGGCCCCGGAATGCACCGCCGTGGAAAAACCGGACCAGATCCGGCCCCCAGAATGCGCCGCCGCGAAAAACCAGACCGCATCCGGCCCCCGGAATGGCCTGCCGTGCAAAAACCGGACCGGATCTGGCCCCCAGAATGCGCCGCCGCGCAAAAACCGGATTGGATTCGGCCCCCGGAATGCGCCGCCGCGCAGAAAATCTGGACCGGATCCGCCCCCCGGAATGCACCGCCGCGCAAAAACTGGACCGGATCCGGCCCGCAGAATGCTGCGCCGCGCAAAAACCTGACGGGAACTGGCCCCCGGAATGCGCCGCCGTGAAAAAAACTGGACCGGATCAGACCCGCGGAATGCGCCACCTCGCAAAAACTGGACCGGATCCGGCCCCCAGAATGCACTGCCGCTGGAAACCCGGACCGGATCCGGCCCCCACAATGCACTGCCGCTGGAAACCCGGACCGGATCCGGCCCGCGGAATGCACTGCTTCGGAAAAACCGGACCGCATCCGGCCGCCGAACGGAGTGCTTCGGAAAAACCGGACCAGATCTGGCACGCGGAATGGACTGCCGCGGAAAAACCGGACGGGATCTCGACCCCAGAATGCACTGCCGCGTAAACCGGATCTGGCCCCCGGAATGCACTGCCGCGTAAACGGAATCGTATCCGGCCCGCGGAATGCGCCGCCACGCAAAAACCGGATGGGATCCGGCCCGCGGAATGCGCCGCCACGCAAAAAATCTGGACTGGATCAGGCCCATGGAATGCGCCGCCATGAAAAAAACGGACCGGATCCGGCCCGCGGAATGCGCCGCCGCTCAAGAACCGGACTGGATCCGCCCTACGGAATGGGCCGCCGTGCACAAACCGGACCGGATCCGGCCCGCGGAATGCACCGCCGCATAAACGGGATCGTATCCGGCCCCCGGAATGCACCGCCGGGGAAAAAACGGACCTGATCCGGCCCCCAGAATGCGCTGCCGCGAAAAAACCGGAGCGGATCCGGCCCGCGGAATGCGCCACCACGGAAAAACCAGACCGGATCAGGCCCCCGGAATGCGCCGCCATGGACAAACTGGACTGGATCCGGCCCCCAGTTTGGGCCGCCGCGCAAAACACGGACTGGATCCGGCCAGCGGAATGGGCCGCCGCGGAAAAACCGGACCGGATCTGGCCCCCGGACTGCGCCGCCGCGGAAAAACCGGACCGGATCCGGCCCCCAGAATGCGGGGCCACGGAAAAACCAGACTGGATCCGACCCGCGGAATGAGCCGCCGTGGAAAAACCGGACGGGATCCGGCCCGCGGAATGCGCCGCCGCGCAAAAACCGGACTGGATCCGGCCCCCGGAATGCGCCGCCGCGCAAAAACCGGACCGGATCCAGCCCCTTGGAATGGGCCGCCGTGGATAAACTGGACCGGATCCGGCCCCCAATTTGGGCCGCCGCGCAAAAACCGGATGGGATCCGGCCCGCGCAATGCGCCGCCGCGCAAAAACCGGATGGGATCCGGCCCGCGCAATGCGCCGCCGCGCAAAAAATCTGGACCGAATCAGACCCGCGGAATGCGCCGCCGCGCAATACCTGACGGGATCTGGCCCCCGAAATGCGCCGCCACGCAAAAACCGGATGGGATCCGGCTCGCGCAATGCGCCGCCACAGAAAAACCGAACCGGATCCGGCCCCCAGAATGCACTGCCGCGGAAAAACCAGACTGGATCCGGCCCGCGGAATGGGCCGCCGCGGAAAAACCGGACTGGATCCGGCCCGCGGAATGCGCCGCCGGAGAAAAACCGGACGGGATCCTGCCCCCAGAATGGAGTGCTGTGGAAAAACCGGACCGGATCCGGCCCCCGGAATGAACTGCCGCGGAAAAACCAGACTTGATCCGGCCCCCGGAATGCACTGCTGCGGAAAACAGGACCGCATCCGGCCCCCGGAATGGACTGCCGGAGAAAAAACGGACCGGATTCGGCCCCCGGAATGCACTGCCGCGGGAAACCCGGCTGACATCTGGCCCGCGGAATGCCCTGCCGCGCAAAAACCGGACCGGATCCGGCCCGCGGAATGCGCCGCCACGGAAAAACCGAACCGGATCCGGTCCCCAGAATGCACCGTCACGGAAAAACCAGACTGGATCCGACCCGCGGAATGAGCCGCCGTGGAAAAACCGGACGGGATCCGGCCCGCGGAATGCGCCGCCGCGCAAAAACCGGACTGGATCCGGCCCCCGGAATGCGCCGCCGCGCAAGAACCGGACTGGATCCAGCCCGCGGAATGCGCCGCCGCGCAAAAACCGGACCGGATCTGGCCCGCAGAATGCGCCGCCGCGCAAAAACCAGACGGAATCCGGTCCCGGAATGCACCGCCACGCAAGAACCGGACCGGATCCAGCCCCCAAAATGCGCCGCCGCGCAAAAAACCGACCGGATCTGGCCCCCGGAATGGGCCGCCGGGCAAAAACCGGTCCGGATCCGGCCCGCGGAATGGGCCGCCGCGCAAAAACCGGACCGGATCCGGCCCCCGGAATGCGCCGCCGCGCTAAAACCGGACCGGATCCGGCCCCGCGGAATGCACTGCCGCGCAAAAACCGGACCGGATCCGGCCCGCAGAATGCGCCGCCGCGCAAAATCCAGACCGGATCAGGCCCGCAGAATGCGCCGCCGCGCAAAAACCGGACCGGCTCCGGCCCCCAAAATGCCCTGCCGCGCAAAAACCGGACCGGATCCGGCCCGCGGAATGCGCCGCCACGGAAAAACCGAACCGGATCCGGCCCCCAGAATGCGCCATCACGGAAAAACCGGACCGGATCCAGCCCCCAGAATGCGCCGCCGCGCAAAAAAACGACCGGATCTGGCCCCCGGAATGGGCCGCCGGGCAAAAACCGGATGGGATCCAGCCCGCGGAATGGGCCGCCGCGCAAAAACCGGATGCGATCCGGCCCCCGGAATGCACTGCCGTGGAAAAACCGGACCGGATCCGGCCCGCGGAATAGGCCGACGCGCAAAAACCAGACCGGATCCGGCCCGCAGAATGAACCGCCGCGCAGAGACCGGACCGGATCCGGCCCCCAGAATGCGCCGCCACGCATAAACCGGACAGAATCCGGCCCCGGAATGCACCGCCACGCAAAAACCGGACCGGATCCAGCCCCCGGAATGCGCCGCTGCACAAAAGCCAGACCGGATCCGGCCCGCGGAATGCGCCGCCACGCAAAAAATCTGGACTGGATCAGGCCCATGGAATGCGCCGCCATGAAAAAAACCGGACCGGATCCGGCCCGCGGAATGCGCCGCCGCATAAACGGGATCGTATCCGGCCCCCGGAATGCGCCGCCGCGCAAAAGCCGGACCGGCTCCGGCCCCCAAAATGCCCTGCCGCGCAAAAACCGGACCGGATCCGGCCCGCGGAATGCGCCGCCACGGAAAAACCGAACCGGATCCGGCCCCCAGAATGCGCCGTCACGGAAAAACCGGACCGGATCCAGCCCCCAGAATGGGCCGCCGCGCAAAAACCGGACCGGATCCAGCCCACGGAACAGAGTGGCGCGGAAAACCCGGACATTATATGGCCCCCGGAACGGACTGCCGGAGAAAAACCGGACGTGATCCGGCCCGCGGAATGCACTGCCGGGGAAAAACCGGACCGCATCCGGCCCGTGGACTGGGCCGCCACGCAAAAACCGGATGGGATCCGGCCCGCGGAATGCGCCGCCGCGCAAAAACCAGACGGAATACGGCCCCGGAATGCGCCTCCACGGAAAAACCGTACCGCATCCGGCCCCCGGAATGGGCCGCCGTGGAAAATCCGGACCGGATCCGGCCCGTGGAATGCGCCGCCACGCAAAAACTGGACCGGATCCGGCCCCCGGAATGCGCCGCCGTGCAAAAACCGGACCGGATCCGGCCCCCGGAATGGGCCGCCAGAGAAAAACCGGACTGGATCCGGCCCGCAGAATGGGCCAACGCGCAAAAACCGGACTGGATCCAGCCCGCGGAATGCGCCGCCGCGCAAAAACCGGATGCGATCCGGCCCCCGGAATGGACTGCCCAAGAAAACCGGAGCGAATCCTGCCCCCAAAATGGAGTGCTGTGGAAAAACCGGACCTGATCCGGCCCCCGGAATGCGCCGCCGCGCAAAAACCAGATGGAATCCGGCCCCGGAATGCACCGCCGCGGAAAAACCGGACCAGATCCGGCCCCCAGAATGCGCCGCCGCGAAAAACCAGACCGCATCCGGCCCCCGGAATGGCCTGCCGTGCAAAAACCGGATTGGATTCGGCCCCCGGAATGCGCCGCCGCGCAGAAAATCTGGACCGGATCCGCCCCCCGGAATGCGCCGCCGCGCAAAAACTGGACCGGATCCGGCCCGCAGAATGCTGCGCCGCGCAAAAAACGTGACGGGAACTGGCCCCCGGAATGCGCCGCCACGCAAAAACCGGATGGGATCCGGCCCGCGGAATGCACTGCTTCGGAGAAACCGGACCGCATCCGGCCCGCCGAACCAAGTGCTTCGGAAAAACCGGACCAGATCTGGCACGCGGAATGGACTGCCGCGGAAAAACCGGACGGGATCTCGACCCCAGAATGCACTGCCGCGTAAACCGGATCTGGCCCCCGGAATGCACTGCCGCGTAAACGGAATCGTATCCGGCCCGCGGAATGCGCCGCCACGCAAAAACCGGATGGGATCCGGCCCGCGGAATGCGCCGCCACGCAAAAAATCTGGACTGGATCAGGCCCATGGAATGCGCCGCCATGAAAAAAACGGACCGGATCCGGCCCGCAGAATGCGCCGCCGCTCAAGAACCGGACTGGATCCGCCCTACGGAATGGGCCGCCGTGCACAAACCGGACCGGATCCGGCCCCCGGAATGCGCCGCCGCGGAAAAACCGGACCGGATCCGGCCCGCGCAATGCACCGCCGCGCAAAAAACGGACCGAGTCTGGCCCCCGGAATGCACTGCCGCGCAAAAACCGGACCTGATCCGGCCCCCGGAATGCGCCGCCGCGCAAAAACCAGATGGAATCCGGCCCCGGAATGCACCGCCGCGGAAAAACCGGACCGGATCCGGCCCGCGGAATGCGCCGCCACGCTAAAACCGTACCGGATCCGGCCCCCGGAATGCGCCGCCGGGGAAAAACCAGACTGGATCCAGGCCGCGGAATGCGCCGCCGCGCAAAAACTGGACCGGATCCGGCCCCCGGAATGCGCCGCCATGCAAAAACCGGACCGGATCCTGCCCCCAGAATGTAGTGCAGTGGAAAAACTGGACCGGATCCGGCCCACGGAATGCGCCGCCGCGGAAAAACCGAACCAGATCCGCCCCCCGGAATGGGCCGCCAGAGAAAAACCGGACCGGATCCGGCCGGCAGAATGGGCCAACGCGCAAAAACCGGACCGGATCCGGCCCTTGGAATGCGCCGCCGTGAAAAAACCGGACCGGATCCAGCCCACGGAACGGAGTGGCGCGGAAAACCCGGACCTTATGTGGCCCCCGGAACGGACTGCCGGAGAAAAACCGGACCTGATCCGGCCCACGGAATGCACTGCCGGGGAAAAACCGGACCGCATCCGGCCCGCGGACTGGGCCGCTGCGCAAAAACCGTACCGGATCCAGCCCGCGGAATGGGCCGCCGCGCAAAAACCAGACGGAATACGGCCCCGAAATGCGCCTCCACGGAAAAACCGTACCACATCCGGCCCCCGGAATGGGCCGCCGTGGAAAATTCGGACCGGATCCGGCCCGCGGAATGCGCCGCCGCGCAAAAACCGAACTGGATCCGACCCCCAGAATGCGCCGCCAAGGAAAAACCGGACCGGATCCGGCCCCCGGAATGGGCTTCCGTGGAAAATCACGGACCGGATCCGGCCCGCGGAATGAGCCGCCGTGGAAAAACCGGACCCGATCTGGCCACCGGAATGGGCCGCCGCGCAAAAACCAGACCGGATATGGCCCCCGGAATGCGCCGCCGCGCAGAAAATCTGGACCGGATCCGCCCCCCGGAATGCGCCGCCGCGCAAAAACTGGACCGGATCCGGCCCGCAGAATGCTGCGCCGCGCAAAAACCTGACGGGAACTGGCCCCCGGAATGCGCCGCCGTGAAAAAAACCGGACCGGATCAGACCCGCGGAATGCGCCACCTCGCAAAAACTGGACCGGATCCGGCCCCCGGAATGCACTGCCGCTGGAAACCCGGACCGGATCCGGCCCCCGCAATGCACTGCCGCTGGAAACCCGGACCGGATCCGGCCCGCGGAATGCACTGCTTCGGAAAAACCGGACCGCATCCGGCCGCCGAACGGAGTGCTTCGGAAAAACCGGACCAGATCTGGCACGCGGAATGGACTGCCGCGGAAAAACCGGACGGGATCTCGACCCCAGAATGCACTGCCGCGTAAACCGGATCTGGCCCCCGGAATGCACTGCCGCGTAAACGGAATCGTATCCGGCCCGCGGAATGCGCCGCCACGCAAAAACCGGATGGGATACGGCCCGCGGAATGCGCCGCCACGCAAAAAATCTGGACTGGATCAGGCCCATGGAATGCGCCGCCGTGAAAATAACGGACCGGATCCGGCCCGCGGAATGCGCCGCCGCTCAAGAACCGGACTGGATCCGCCCTACGGAATGGGCCGCCGTGCACAAACCGGACCGGATCCGGCCCGCGGAATGCGCCGCCGCATAAACGGGATCGTATCCGGCCCCCGGAATGCACCGCCGCGGAAAAACCGGACCTGATCCGGCCCCCAGAATGCGCTGCCGCGAAAAAACCGGAGCGGATCCGGCCCGCGGAATGCGCCACCACGGAAAAACCAGACCGGATCAGGCCCCCGGAATGCGCCGCCATGGACAAACTGGACTGGATCCGGCCCCCAGTTTGGGCCGCCGCGCAAAACATGGACTGGATCCGGCCAGCGGAATGGGCCGCCGCGGAAAAACCGGACCGGATCCGGCCCCCGGACTGCGCCGCCGCGGAAAAACCGGACCGGATCCGGCCCCCAGAATGCGGGGCCACGGAAAAACCAGACTGGATCCGACCCGCGGAATGAGCCGCCGTGGAAAAACCGGACGGGATCCGGCCCGCGGAATGCGCCGCCGCGCAAAAACCGGACTGGATCCGGCCCCCGGAATGCGCCGCCGCGCAAAAACCGGACCGGATCCAGCCCCTTGGAATGGGCCGCCGTGGATAAACTGGACCGGATCCGGCCCCCAATTTGGGCCGCCGCGCAAAAACCGGATGGGATACGGCCCGCGCAATGCGCCGCCGCGCAAAAACCGGATCGGATCCGGCCCCTGGAATGCGCCGCCGCGCAAAAAATCTGGACCGAATCAGACCCACGGAATGCGCCGCCGCGCAATACCTGACGGGATCTGGCCCCCGAAATGCGCCGCCACGCAAAAACCGGATGGGATCCGGCTCGCGCAATGCGCCGCCACAGAAAAACCGAACCGGATCCGGCCCCCAGAATGCACTGCCGCGGAAAAACCAGACTGGATCCGGCCCGCGGAATGGGCCGCCGCGGAAAAACCGGACTGGATCCGGCCCGCGGAATGCGCCGCCGGAGAAAAACCGGACGGGATCCTGCCCCCAGAATGGAGTGCTGTGGAAAAACCGGACCGGATCCGGCCCCCGGAATGAACTGCCGCGGAAAAACCAGACTCGATCCGGCCCCCGGAATGCACTGCTGCGGAAAACAGGACCGCATCCGGCCCCCGGAATGGACTGCCGGAGAAAAAACGGACCGGATTCGGCCCCCGGAATGCACTGCCGCGGGAAACCCGGCTGACATCTGGCCCGCGGAATGCCCTGCCGCGCAAAAACCGGACCGGATCCGGCCCGCGGAATGCGCCGCCACGCTAAAACCGTACCGGATCCGGCCCCCGGAATGCGCCGCCGGGGAAAAACCAGACTGGATCCAGGCCGCGGAATGCGCCGCCGCGCAAAAACTGGACCGGATCCGGCCCCCGGAATGCGCCGCCATGCAAAAACCGGACCGGATCCTGCCCCCAGAATGTAGTGCAGTGGAAAAACTGGACCGGATCCGGCCCACGGAATGCGCCGCCGCGGAAAAACCGAACCAGATCCGCCCCCCGGAATGGGCCGCCAGAGAAAAACCGGACCGGATCCGGCCGGCAGAATGGGCCAACGCGCAAAAACCGGACCGGATCCGGCCCTTGGAATGCGCCGCCGTGAAAAAACCGGACCGGATCCAGCCCACGGAACGGAGTGGCGCGGAAAACCCGGACCTTATGTGGCCCCCGGAACGGACTGCCGGAGAAAAACCGGACCTGATCCGGCCCACGGAATGCACTGCCGGGGAAAAACCGGACCGCATCCGGCCCGCGGACTGGGCCGCTGCGCAAAAACCGTACCGGATCCAGCCCGCGGAATGGGCCGCCGCGCAAAAACCAGACGGAATACGGCCCCGAAATGCGCCTCCACGGAAAAACCGTACCACATCCGGCCCCCGGAATGGGCCGCCGTGGAAAATTCGGACCGGATCCGGCCCGCGGAATGCGCCGCCGCGCAAAAACCGAACTGGATCCGACCCCCAGAATGCGCCGCCAAGGAAAAACCGGACCGGATCCGGCCCCCGGAATGGGCTTCCGTGGAAAATCACGGACCGGATCCGGCCCGCGGAATGAGCCGCCGTGGAAAAACCGGACCCGATCTGGCCACCGGAATGGGCCGCCGCGCAAAAACCAGACCGGATATGGCCCCCGGAATGCGCCGCCGCGCAGAAAATCTGGACCGGATCCGCCCCCCGGAATGCGTCGCCGCGCAAAAACTGGACCGGATCCGGCCCGCAGAATGCTGCGCCGCGCAAAAACCTGACGGGAACTGGCCCCCGGAATGCGCCGCCGTGAAAAAAACCGGACCGGATCAGACCCGCGGAATGCGCCACCTCGCAAAAACTGGACCGGATCCGGCCCCCGGAATGCACTGCCGCTGGAAACCCGGACCGGATCCGGCCCCCGCAATGCACTGCCGCTGGAAACCCGGACCGGATCCGGCCCGCGGAATGCACTGCTTCGGAAAAACCGGACCGCATCCGGCCGCCGAACGGAGTGCTTCGGAAAAACCGGACCAGATCTGGCACGCGGAATGGACTGCCGCGGAAAAACCGGACGGGACCTCGACCCCAGAATGCACTGCCGCGTAAACCGGATCTGGCCCCCGGAATGCACTGCCGCGTAAACAGGATTGTATCCGGCCCGCGGAATGCGCCGCCACGCAAAAACCGGATGGGATACGGCCCGCGGAATGCGCCGCCACGCAAAAAATCTGGACTGGATCAGGCCCATGGAATGCGCCGCCGTGAAAATAACGGACCGGATCCGGCCCGCGGAATGCGCCGCCGCTCAAGAACCGGACTGGATCCGCCCTACGGAATGGGCCGCCGTGCACAAACCGGACCGGATCCGGCCCGCGGAATGCGCCGCCGCATAAACGGGATCGTATCCGGCCCCCGGAATGCACCGCCGCGGAAAAACCGGACCTGATCCGGCCCCCAGAATGCGCTGCCGCGAAAAAACCGGAGCGGATCCGGCCCGCGGAATGCGCCACCACGGAAAAACCAGACCGGATCAGGCCCCCGGAATGCGCCGCCATGGACAAACTGGACTGGATCCGGCCCCCAGTTTGGGCCGCCGCGCAAAACACGGACTGGATCCGGCCAGCGGAATGGGCCGCCGCGGAAAAACCGGACCGGATCCGGCCCCCGGACTGCGCCGCCGCGGAAAAACCGGACCGGATCCGGCCCCCAGAATGCGGGGCCACGGAAAAACCAGACTGGATCCGACCCGCGGAATGAGCCGCCGTGGAAAAACCGGACGGGATCCGGCCCGCGGAATGCGCCGCCGCGCAAAAACCGGACTGGATCCGGCCCGCGCAATGCGCCGCCGCGCAAAAACCGGACCGGATCCAGCCCCTTGGAATGGGCCGCCGTGGATAAACTGGACCGGATCCGGCCCCCAATTTGGGCCGCCGCGCAAAAACCGGATGGGATACGGCCCGCGCAATGCGCCGCCGCGCAAAAACCGGATCGGATCCGGCCCCTGGAATGCGCCGCCGCGCAAAAAATCTGGACCGAATCAGACCCGCGGAATGCGCCGCCGCGCAATACCTGACGGGATCTGGCCCCCGAAATGCGCCGCCACGCAAAAACCGGATGGGATCCGGCTCGCGCAATGCGCCGCCACAGAAAAACCGAACCGGATCCGGCCCCCAGAATGCACTGCCGCGGAAAAACCAGACTGGATCCGGCCCGCGGAATGGGCCGCCGCGGAAAAACCGGACTGGATCCGGCCCGCGGAATGCGCCGCCGGAGAAAAACCGGACGGGATCCTGCCCCCAGAATGGAGTGCTGTGGAAAAACCGGACCGGATCCGGCCCCCGGAATGAACTGCCGCGGAAAAACCAGACTCGATCCGGCCCCCGGAATGCACTGCTGCGGAAAACAGGACCGCATCCGGCCCCCGGAATGGACTGCCGGAGAAAAAACCGGACCGGATTCGGCCCCCGGAATGCACTGCCGCGGGAAACCCGGCTGACATCTGGCCCGCGGAATGCCCTGCCGCGCAAAAACCGGACCGGATCCGGCCCGCGGAATGCGCCACCACGGAAAAACCGAACCGGATCCGGTCCCCAGAATGCACCGTCACGGAAAAACCAGACTGGATCCGACCCGCGGAATGAGCCGCCGTGGAAAAACCAGACGGGATCCGGCCCGCGGAATGCGCCGCCGCGCAAAAACCGGACTGGATCCAGCCCGCGAAATGCGCCGCCGCGCAAAAACCGGACCGGATCTGGCCCGCAGAATGCGCCGCCGCGCAAAAACCAGACGGAATCCGGTCCCGGAATGCACCGCCACGCAAGAACCGGACCGGATCCAGCCCCCAAAATGCGCCGCCGCGCAAAAAACCGACCGGATCTGGCCCCCAGAATAGGCCGCCGGGCAAAAACCAGTCCGGATCCGGCCCGCGGAATGGGCCGCCGCGCAAAAACCGAACCGGATCAGGCCCCCGGAATGCGCCGCCGCGCAAAAACGAGACCGGATCCGGCCCCGTGGAATGCACTGCCGCTGGAACCCTGACCGGATCCGGCCCGCAGAATGCGCCGCCGCGCAAAATCCGGACCGGATCAGGCCCGCGGAATGCGCCGCCGCGCAAAAGCCGGACCGGCTCCGGCCCCCAAAATGCCCTGCCGCGCAAAAACCGGACCGGATCCGGCCCGCGGAATGCGCCGCCACGGAAAAACCGAACCGGATCCGGCCCCCAGAATGCGCCGTCACGGAAAAACCGGACCGGATCCAGCCCCCAGAATGCACCGCCGCGCAAAAAAACGACCGGATCTGGCCCCCGGAATGGCCGCCGGGCAAAAACCGGATGGGATCCAGCCCGCGGAATGGGCCGCCGCGCAAAAACCGGATGCGATCCGGCCCCCGGAATGCACTGCCGTGGAAAAACCGGACCGGATCCGGCCCGCGGAATAGGCCGACGCGCAAAAACCAGATCGGATCCGGCCCGCAGAATGAACCGCCGCGCAAAGACCGGACCGGATCCGGCCCCCAGAATGCGCCGCCACGCAAAAACCGGACAGAATCCGGCCCCGGAATGCACCGCCACGCAAAAACCAGACCGGATCCAGCCCCCGGAATGCGCCGCTGCACAAAACCCAGACCGGATCCGGCCCGCGGAATGCGCCGCCACGCAAAAAATCTGGACTGGATCAGGCCCATGGAATGCGCCGCCGTGAAAAAAACGGACCGGATCCGGCCCGCGGAATGCGCCGCCACTCAAGAACCGGACTGGATCCGCCCTACGGAATGAGCCGCCGTGCACAAACCGGACCGGATCCGGCCCGCGGAATGCGCCGCCGCATAAACGGGATCGTATCCGGCCCCCGGAATGCACCGCCGGGGAAAAAACGGACCGGATTCGGCCCCCAGAATGCGCCGCCACGAAAAAACTGAACCGCATCCGGCCCCCAGAATGCGCCGCCACGGAAAATCCAGATCGGATCCGGCCCGCGGAATGCGCCGCCGTGGGAAAACCGGACCGGATCCGGTCCCCGGAATGGGCCGCCGTGCAAAAACCGGACCTGATCCGGCCCACAGAATGCGCCGCCGTGGAAAAACCGGACCGGATCCGGCCCCCGGAATGGACTGCAGCGCAAAAACCGGACCGGATCCAGCCCACGGAACAGAGTGGCGCGGAAAACCCGGACATTATATGGCCCCCGGAACGGACTGCCGGAGAAAAACCGGACCTGATCCGGCCCGCGGAATGCACTGCCGGGGAAAAACGGAACCGCATCCGGCCCGTGGACTGGGCCGCCGCGCAAAAACCGGATGGGATCCGGCCCGTGGAATGCGCCGCCGCGCAAAAACCAGACGGAATACGGCCCCGGAATGCGCCTCCACGGAAAAACCGTACCGCATCCGGCCCCCGGAATGGGCTGCCGTAGAAAATCCGGACCGGATCCGGCCCGCGGAATGCGCCCCACGCAAAAACTGGACCGGATCCGGCCCCCGGAATGCGCCGCCACGCAAAAACCGGACCAGATCCGGCCCCCGGAATGGGCCGCCAGAGAAAAACCGGACTGGATCCGGCCCGCAGAATGGGCCAACGCGCAAAAACCGGACCGGATCCGGCCCGCGGAATGCGCCGCTGCGCAAAAACCGGACCAGATCCGGCCCCCAGAATGCACCGCCGCGCAAAAACCGGACCGAGTCTGGCCCCCGGAATGCACTGCCGCGCAAAAACCGGACCGGATCCGGCCCCCGGAATGGACTGCCCAAGAAAACCGGAGGGAATCCTGCCCCCAGAATGGAGTGCTGTGGAAAAACCGGACCTGATCCGGCCCCCGGAATGCGCCGCCGCGCAAAAACCAGATGGAATCCGGCCCCGGAATGCACCGCCGTGGAAAAACCGGACCAGATCCGGCCCCCAGAATGCGCCGCCGCGAAAAACCAGACCGCATCCGGCCCCCGGAATGGCCTGCCGTGCAAAAACCGGACCGGATCTGGCCCCCAGAATGCGCCGCCGCGCAAAAACCGGATTGGATTCGGCCCCCGGAATGGACTGCAGCGCAAAAAGCGGACCGGATCCAGCCCACGGAACAGAGTGGCGCGGAAAACCCGGACATTATATGGCCCCCGGAACGGACTGCCGGAGAAAAACCGGACCTGATCCGGCCCGCGGAATGCACTGCCGGGGAAAAACGGAACCGCATCCGGCCCGTGGACTGGGCCGCCGCGCAAAAACCGGATGGGATCCGGCCCGCGGAATGCGCCGCCGCGCAAAAACCAGACGGAATACGGCCCCGGAATGCACCTCCACGGAAAAACCGTACCGCATCCGGCCCCCGGAATGGGCTGCCGTAGAAAATCCGGACCGGATCCGGCCCGCGGAATGCGCCGCCACGCAAAAACTGGACCGGATCCGGCCCCCGGAATGCGCCGCCAGAGAAAAACCGGACTGGATCCGGCCCGCAGAATGGGCCAACGCGCAAAAACCGGACCGGATCCGGCCCGCAGAATGTGCCGCTGCGCAAAAACCGGACCAGATCCGGCCCCCAGAATGCACCGCCGCGCAAAAACCGGACCGAGTCTGGCCCCCGGAATGCACTGCCGCGCAAAAACCGGACCGGATCCGGCCCCCGGAATGGACTGCCCAAGAAAACCGGAGGGAATCCTGCCCCCAGAATGGAGTGCTGTGGAAAAACCGGACCAGATCCGGCCCCCAGAATGCGCCGCCGCAAAAAACCAGACCGCATCCGGCCCCCGGAATGGCCTGCCGTGCAAAAACCGGACCGGATCTGGCCCCCAGAATGCGCCGCCGCGCAAAAACCGGATTGGATTCGGCCCCCGGAATGCGCCGCCGCGCAGAAAATCTGGACCGGATCCGCCCCCCGGAATGCACCGCCGCGCAAAAACTGGACCGGATCCGGCCCGCAGAATGCTGCGCCGCGCAAAAACCTGACGGGAACTGGCCCCCGGAATGCGCCGCCGTGAAAAAAACCGGACCGGATCAGACCCGCGGAATGCGCCACCTCGCAAAAACTGGACCGGATCCGGCCCGCGGAATGCACTGCCGCTGGAAACCCGGACCGGATCCGGCCCCCGCAATGCACTGCTTCGGAAAAACCGGACCGCATCCGGCCCGCCGAACGGAGTGCTTCGGAAAAACCGGACCAGATCTGGCACGCGGAATGGACTGCCGCGGAAAAACCGGACGGGATCTCGACCCCAGAATGCACTGCCGCGTAAACCGGATCTGGCCCCCGGAATGCACTGCTGCGTAAACGGAATCGTATCCGGCCCGCGGAATGCACCGCCACGCAAAAAATCTGGACTGGATCAGGCCCATGGAATGCGCCGCCATGAAAAAAACGGACCGGATCCGGCCCCCGGAATGCGCCGCCGCTCAAGAACCGGACTGGATCCGCCCTACGGAATGGGCCGCCGTGCACAAACCGGATGGGATCCGGCCCGCGGAATGCACCGCCGCATAAACGGGATCGTATCCGGCCCCCGGAATGCACCGCCGCGGAAAAACCGGACCTGATCCGGCCCCCAGAATGCGCTGCCGCGAAAAAACCGGAGCGGATCCGGCCCGCGGAATGCGCCACCACGGAAAAACCAGACCGGATCAGGCCCCCGGAATGCGCCGCCATGGACAAACTGGACTGGATCCGGCCCCCAGTTTGGGCCGCCGCGCAAAACACGGACTGGATCCGGCCAGCGGAATGGGCCGCCGCGGAAAAACCGGACCGGATCCGGCCCCCAGAATGCGGGGCCACGGAAAAACCAGACTGGATCCGACCCGCGGAATGAGCCGCCGTGGAAAAACCGGACGGGATCCGGCCCGCGGAATGCGCCGCCGCGCAAAAACCGGACTGGATCCGGCCCCCGGAATGCGCCGCCGCGCAAAAACCGGACCGGATCCAGCCCCTTGGAATGGGCCGCCGTGGATAAACTGGACCGGATCCGGCCCGCAGAATGCGCCGCCGCGCAAAAACCGGATGGGATCCGGCCCGCGCAATGCGCCGCCGCGCAAAAAATCTGGACCGAATCAGACCCGCGGAATGCGCCGCCGCGCAATACCTGACGGGATCTGGCCCCCGAAATGCGCCGCCACGCAAAAACCGGATGGGATCCGGCTCGCGCAATGCGCCGCCACAGAAAAACCGAACCGGATCCGGCCCCCAGAATGCACTGCCGCGGAAAAACCAGACTGGATCCGGCCCGCGGAATGGGCCGCCGCGGAAAAACCGGACTGGATCCGGCCCGCGGAATGCGCCGCCGGAGAAAAACCGGACGGGATCCTGCCTCCAGAATGGAGTGCTGTGGAAAAACCGGACCGGATCCGGCCCCCGGAATGGACTGCCGCGGAAAAACCAGACTCGATCCGGCCCCCGGAATGCACTGCTGCGGAAAACAGGACCGCATCCGGCCCCCGGAATGGACTGCCGGAGAAAAAACGGACCGGATTCGGCCCCCGGAATGCACTGCCGCGGGAAACCCGGCTGACATCTGGCCCGCGGAATGCCCTGCCGCGCAAAAACCGGACCGGATCCGGCCCGCGGAATGCGCCGCCACGGAAAAACCGAACCGGATCCGGTCCCCAGAATGCACCGTCACGGAAAAACCAGACTGGATCCGACCCGCGGAATGAGCCGCCGTGGAAAAACCGGACGGGATCCGGCCCGCGGAATGCGCCGCCGCGCAAAAACCGGACTGGATCCGGCCCCCGGAATGCGCCGCCGCGCAAGAACCGGACTGGATCCAGCCCGCGGAATGCGCCGCCGCGCAAAAACCGGACCGGATCTGGCCCGCAGAATGCGCCGCCGCGCAAAAACCAGACGGAATCCGGTCCCGGAATGCACCGCCACGCAATAACCGGACCGGATCCAGCCCCCAAAATGCGCCGCCGCGCAAAAAACCGACCGGATCTGGCCCCCGGAATGGGCCGCCGGGCAAAAACCGGTCCGGATCCGGCCCGCGGAATGGGCCGCCGCGCAAAAACCGGACCGGATCCGGCCCCCGGAATGCGCCGCCGCGCTAAAACCGGACCGGATCCGGCCCCGCGGAATGCACTGCCGCAGGAACCCTGACCGGATCCGGCCCGCAGAATGCGCCGCCACGGAAAAACCAAACCGGATCCGGCCCCCAGAATGCGCCGTCACGGAAAAACCGGACCGGATCCAGCCCCCAGAATGCGCCGCCGCGCCAAAAAACGACCGGATCTGGCCCCCGGAATGGGCCGCCGGGCAAAAACCGGATGGGATCCAGCCCGCGGAATGGGCCGCCGCGCAAAAACCGGATGCGATCCGGCCCCCGGAATGCACTGCCGTGGAAAAACCGGACCGGATCCGGCCCGCGGAATAGGCCGACGCGCAAAAACCAGACCGGATCCGGCCCGCAGAATGCGCCGCCACGCAAAAACCGGACCGGATCCAGCCCCCGGAATGCGCCGCTGCACAAAACCCAGACCGGATCCGGCCCGCGGAATGCGCCGCCACGCAAAAAATCTGGACTGGATCAGGCCCATGGAATGCGCCGCCGTGAAAAAAACGGACCGGATCCGGCCCGCGGAATGCACCGCCGCTCAAGAACCGGACTGGATCCGCCCTACGGAATGAGCCGCCGTGCACAAACCGGACCGGATCCGGCCCGCGGAATGCGCCGCCGCATAAACGGGATCGTATCCGGCCCCCGGAATGCACCGCCGGGGAAAAAACGGACCGGATTCGGCCCCCAGAATGCGCCGCCACGAAAAAACTGAACCGCATCTGGCCCCCAGAATGCGCCGCCACGGAAAATCCAGATCGGATCCGGCCCGCGGAATGCGCCGCCGTGGAAAAACCGGACCGGATCCGGTCCCCAGAATGGGCCGCCGTGCAAAAACCGTACCTGATCCGGCCCGCGGAATGCGCCGCCGCGCAAAAACTGAACCGGATCCGACCCCCAGAATCCGCCGCCAAGGAAAAACCGGACCTGATCCGGCCCACGGAATGCACTGCCGGGGAAAAACCGGACCGCATCCGGCCCGTGGACTGGGCCGCCACGCAAAAACCGGATGGGATCCGGCCCGCGGAATGCGCCGCCGCGCAAAAACCAGACGGAATACGGCCCCGGAATGCGCCTCCACGGAAAAACCGTACCGCATCTGGCCCCCGGAATGGGCCGCCGTGGAAAATCCGGACCGGATCCGGCCCGCGGAATGCGCCGCCACACAAAAACCGGACCGGATCGGGCCCCCAGAATGCACTGCCGCGGAAAACCGGACCGGATGCGGCCCGCGGAATGGGCCGCCGCGGAAAAACCGGACTGGATCCGGCCCGCGGAATGCGCCGCCGGAGAAAAACCGGACGGGATCCTGCCCCCAGAATGGAGTGCTGTGGAAAAACCGGACCGGATCCGGCCCCCGGAATGGACTGCCGCGGAAAAACCGGACCTGATCCGGCCCCCAGAATGCGCTGCCGCGAAAAAACCGGAGCGGATCCGGCCCGCGGAATGCGCCACCACGGAAAAACCAGACCGGATCAGGCCCCCGGAATGCGCCGCCATGGACAAACTGGACTGGATCCGGCCCCCAGTTTGGGCCGCCGCGCAAAACACGGACTGGATCCGGCCAGCGGAATGGGCCGCCGCGGAAAAACCGGACCGGATCCGGCCCCCAGAATGCGGGGCCACGGAAAAACCAGACTGGATCCGACCCGCGGAATGAGCCGCCGTGGAAAAACCGGACGGGATCCGGCCCGCGGAATGCGCCGCCGCGCAAAAACCGGACTGGATCCGGCCCCCGGAATGCGCCGCCGCGCAAAAACCGGACCGGATCCAGCCCCTTGGAATGGGCCGCCGTGGATAAACTGGACCGGATCCGGCCCGCAGAATGCGCCGCCGCGCAAAAACCGGATGGGATCCGGCCCGCGCAATGCGCCGCCGCGCAAAAAATCTGGACCGAATCAGACCCGCGGAATGCGCCGCCGCGCAATACCTGACGGGATCTGGCCCCCGAAATGCGCCGCCACGCAAAAACCGGATGGGATCCGGCTCGCGCAATGCGCCGCCACAGAAAAACCGAACCGGATCCGGCCCCCAGAATGCACTGCCGCGGAAAAACCAGACTGGATCCGGCCCGCGGAATGGGCCGCCGCGGAAAAACCGGACTGGATCCGGCCCGCGGAATGCGCCGCCGGAGAAAAACCGGACGGGATCCTGCCCCCAGAATGGAGTGCTGTGGAAAAACCGGACCGGATCCGGCCCCCGGAATGGACTGCCGCGGAAAAACCAGACTCGATCCGGCCCCCGGAATGCACTGCTGCGGAAAACAGGACCGCATCCGGCCCCCGGAATGGACTGCCGGAGAAAAAACGGACCGGATTCGGCCCCCGGAATGCACTGCCGCGGGAAACCCGGCTGACATCTGGCCCGCGGAATGCCCTGCCGCGCAAAAACCGGACCGGATCCGGCCCGCGGAATGCGCCACCACGGAAAAACCGAACCGGATCCGGTCCCCAGAATGCACCGTCACGGAAAAACCAGACTGGATCCGACCCGCGGAATGAGCCGCCGTGGAAAAACCGGACGGGATCCGGCCCGCGGAATGCGCCGCCGCGCAAAAACCGGACTGGATCCAGCCCGCGAAATGCGCCGCCGCGCAAAAACCGGACCGGATCTGGCCCGCAGAATGCGCCGCCGCGCAAAAACCAGACGGAATCCGGTCCCGGAATGCACCGCCACGCAAGAACCGGACCGGATCCAGCCCCCAAAATGCGCCGCCGCGCAAAAAACCGACCGGATCTGGCCCCCGGAATGGGCCGCCGGGCAAAAACCGGTCCGGATCCGGCCCGCGGAATGGGCCGCCGCGCAAAAACCGGACCGGATCCGGCCCCCGGAATGCGCCGCCGCGCTAAAACCGGACCGGATCCGGCCCCGCGGAATGCACTGCCGCAGGAACCCTGACCGGATCCGGCCCGCAGAATGCGCCGCCACGGAAAAACCAAACCGGATCCGGCCCCCAGAATGCGCCGTCACGGAAAAACCGGACCGGATCCAGCCCCCAGAATGCGCCGCCGCGCCAAAAAACGACCGGATCTGGCCCCCGGAATGGGCCGCCGGGCAAAAACCGGATGGGATCCAGCCCGCGGAATGGGCCGCCGCGCAAAAACCGGATGCGATCCGGCCCCCGGAATGCACTGCCGTGGAAAAACCGGACCGGATCCGGCCCGCGGAATAGGCCGACGCGCAAAAACCAGACCGGATCCGGCCCGCAGAATGCGCCGCCACGCAAAAACCGGACCGGATCCGGCCCGCGGAATGCGCCGCCACGCAAAAAATCTGGACTGGATCAGGCCCATGGAATGCGCCGCCGTGAAAAAAACGGACCGGATCCGGCCCGCGGAATGCACCGCCGCTCAAGAACCGGACTGGATCCGCCCTACGGAATGAGCCGCCGTGCACAAACCGGACCGGATCCGGCCCGCGGAATGCGCCGCCGCATAAACGGGATCGTATCCGGCCCCCGGAATGCACCGCCGGGGAAAAAACGGACCGGATTCGGCCCCCAGAATGCGCCGCCACGAAAAAACTGAACCGCATCTGGCCCCCAGAATGCGCCGCCACGGAAAATCCAGATCGGATCCGGCCCGCGGAATGCGCCGCCGTGGAAAAACCGGACCGGATCCGGTCCCCAGAATGGGCCGCCGTGCAAAAACCGTACCTGATCCGGCCCGCGGAATGCGCCGCCGCGCAAAAACTGAACCGGATCCGACCCCCAGAATCCGCCGCCAAGGAAAAACCGGACCTGATCCGGCCCACGGAATGCACTGCCGGGGAAAAACCGGACCGCATCCGGCCCGTGGACTGGGCCGCCACGCAAAAACCGGATGGGATCCGGCCCGCGGAATGCGCCGCCGCGCAAAAACCAGACGGAATACGGCCCCGGAATGCGCCTCCACGGAAAAACCGTACCGCATCCGGCCCCCGGAATGGGCCGCCGTGGAAAATCCGGACCAGATCCGGCCCGTGGAATGCGCCGCCACGCAAAAACTGGACCGGATCCGGCCCCCGGAATGCGCCGCCAGAGAAAAACCGGACCGGATCCGGCCCGCGGAATGGGCCGCCAGAGAAAAACCGGACTGGATCCGGCCCGCAGAATGGGCCAACGCGCAAAAACCGGACCGGATCCAGCCCGCGGAATGCGCCGCCGTGCAAAAACCGGATGCGATCCGGCCCCCGGAATGGACTGCCCAAGAAAACCGGAGCGAATCCTGCCCCCAGAATGGAGTGCTGTGGAAAAACCGGACCTGATCCGGCACCCGGAATGCGCCGCCGCGCAAAAACCAGATGGAATCCGGCCCGCGGAATGCACCGCCGCGGAAAAACCGGACCAGATCCGGCCCCCAGAATGCGCCGCCGCGAAAAACCAGACCGCATCCGGCCCCCGGAATGGCCTGCCGTGGAAAAACCGGACGGGATCCGGCCCGCGGAATGCGCCGCCGTGCAAAAACCGGACTGGATCCGGCCCCCGGAATGCGCCGCCGCGCAAAAACCGGACCGGATCCAGCCCCTTGGAATGGGCCGCCGTGGATAAACTGGACCGGATCCGGCCCCCAATTTGGGCCGCCGCGCAAAAACCGGATGGGATCCGGCCCGCGCAATGCGCCGCCGCGCAAAAACCGGATGGGATCCGGCCCGCGCAATGCGCCGCCGCGCAAAAAATCTGGACCGAATCAGACCCGCGGAATGCGCCGCCGCGCAATACCTGACGGGATCTGGCCCCCGAAATGCGCCGCCACGCAAAAACCGGATGGGATCCGGCTCGCGCAATGCGCCGCCACAGAAAAACCGAACCGGATCCGGCCCCCAGAATGCACTGCCGCGGAAAAACCAGACTGGATCCGGCCCGCGGAATGGGCCGCCGCGGAAAAACCGGACTGGATCCGGCCCGCGGAATGCGCCGCCGGAGAAAAACCGGACGGGATCCTGCCCCCAGAATGGAGTGCTGTGGAAAAACCGGACCGGATCCGGCCCCCGGAATGGACTGCCGCGGAAAAACCAGACTCGATCCGGCCCCCGGAATGCACTGCTGCGGAAAACAGGACCGCATCCGGCCCCCGGAATGGACTGCCGGAGAAAAAACGGACCGGATTCGGCCCCCGGAATGCACTGCCGCGGGAAACCCGGCTGACATCTGGCCCGCGGAATGCCCTGCCGCGCAAAAACCGGACCGGATCCGGCCCGCGGAATGCACCGTCACGGAAAAACCAGACTGGATCCGACCCGCGGAATGAGCCGCCGTGGAAAAACCGGACGGGATCCGGCCCGCGGAATGCGCCGCCGCGCAAAAACCGGACTGGATCCGGCCCCCGGAATGCGCCGCCGCGCAAGAACCGGACTGGATCCAGCCCGCGGAATGCGCCGCCGCGCAAAAACCAGACCGGATCAGGCCCCCGGAATGCGCCGCCATGGACAAACTGGACTGGATCCGGCCCCCAGTTTGGGCCGCCGCGCAAAACACGGACTGGATCCGGCCAGCGGAATGGGCCGCCGCGGAAAAACCGGACCGGATCCGGCCCCCAGAATGCGGGGCCACGGAAAAACCAGACTGGATCCGACCCGCGGAATGAGCCGCCGTGGAAAAACCGGACGGGATCCGGCCCGCGGAATGCGCCGCCGCGCAAAAACCGGACTGGATCCGGCCCCCGGAATGCGCCGCCGCGCAAAAACCGGACCGGATCCAGCCCCTTGGAATGGGCCGCCGTGGATAAACTGGACCGGATCCGGCCCGCAGAATGCGCCGCCGCGCAAAAACCGGATGGGATCCGGCCCGCGCAATGCGCCGCCGCGCAAAAAATCTGGACCGAATCAGACCCGCGGAATGCGCCGCCGCGCAATACCTGACGGGATCTGGCCCCCGAAATGCGCCGCCACGCAAAAACCGGATGGGATCCGGCTCGCGCAATGCGCCGCCACAGAAAAACCGAACCGGATCCGGCCCCCAGAATGCACTGCCGCGGAAAAACCAGACTGGATCCGGCCCGCGGAATGGGCCGCCGCGGAAAAACCGGACTGGATCCGGCCCGCGGAATGCGCCGCCGGAGAAAAACCGGACGGGATCCTGCCCCCAGAATGGAGTGCTGTGGAAAAACCGGACCGGATCCGGCCCCCGGAATGGACTGCCGCGGAAAAACCAGACTCGATCCGGCCCCCGGAATGCACTGCTGCGGAAAACAGGACCGCATCCGGCCCCCGGAATGGACTGCCGGAGAAAAAACGGACCGGATTCGGCCCCCGGAATGCACTGCCGCGGGAAACCCGGCTGACATCTGGCCCGCGGAATGCCCTGCCGCGCAAAAACCGGACCGGATCCGGCCCGCGGAATGCGCCGCCACGGAAAAACCGAACCGGATCCGGTCCCCAGAATGCACCGTCACGGAAAAACCAGACTGGATCCGACCCGCGGAATGAGCCGCCGTGGAAAAACCGGACGGGATCCGGCCCGCGGAATGCGCCGCCGCGCAAAAACCGGACTGGATCCGGCCCCCGGAATGCGCCGCCGCGCAAGAACCGGACTGGATCCAGCCCGCGGAATGCGCCGCCGCGCAAAAACCGGACCGGATCTGGCCCGCAGAATGCGCCGCCGCGCAAAAACCAGACGGAATCCGGTCCCGGAATGCACCGCCACGCAAGAACCGGACCGGATCCAGCCCCCAAAATGCGCCGCCGCGCAAAAAACCGACCGGATCTGGCCCCCGGAATGGGCCGCCGGGCAAAAACCGGTCCGGATCCGGCCCGCGGAATGGGCCGCCGCGCAAAAACCGGACCGG
The DNA here is from genome assembly GCF_963921805.1 of Phalacrocorax carbo. NCBI lineage: Eukaryota > Metazoa > Chordata > Aves > Suliformes > Phalacrocoracidae > Phalacrocorax > Phalacrocorax carbo. The sequence goes on from NC_087523.1 coordinate 300,995, forward strand.
ATCCGGCCCCCGGAATGCGCCGCCGCGCTAAAACCGGACCGGATCCGGCCCCGCGGAATGCACTGCCGCAGGAACCCTGACCGGATCCGGCCCGCAGAATGCGCCGCCACGGAAAAACCAAACCGGATCCGGCCCCCAGAATGCGCCGTCACGGAAAAACCGGACCGGATCCAGCCCCCAGAATGCGCCGCCGCGCCAAAAAACGACCGGATCTGGCCCCCGGAATGGGCCGCCGGGCAAAAACCGGATGGGATCCAGCCCGCGGAATGGGCCGCCGCGCAAAAACCGGATGCGATCCGGCCCCCGGAATGCACTGCCGTGGAAAAACCGGACCGGATCCGGCCCGCGGAATAGGCCGACGCGCAAAAACCAGACCGGATCCGGCCCGCAGAATGCGCCGCCACGCAAAAACCGGACCGGATCCAGCCGCCGGAATGCGCCGCTGCACAAAACCCAGACCGGATCCGGCCCGCGGAATGCGCCGCCACGCAAAAAATCTGGACTGGATCAGGCCCATGGAATGCGCCGCCGTGAAAAAAACGGACCGGATCCGGCCCGCGGAATGCACCGCCGCTCAAGAACCGGACTGGATCCGCCCTACGGAATGAGCCGCCGTGCACAAACCGGACCGGATCCGGCCCGCGGAATGCGCCGCCGCATAAACGGGATCGTATCCGGCCCCCGGAATGCACCGCCGGGGAAAAAACGGACCGGATTCGGCCCCCAGAATGCGCCGCCACGAAAAAACTGAACCGCATCTGGCCCCCAGAATGCGCCGCCACGGAAAATCCAGATCGGATCCGGCCCGCGGAATGCGCCGCCGTGGAAAAACCGGACCGGATCCGGTCCCCAGAATGGGCCGCCGTGCAAAAACCGTACCTGATCCGGCCCGCGGAATGCGCCGCCGCGCAAAAACTGAACCGGATCCGACCCCCAGAATCCGCCGCCAAGGAAAAACCGGACCTGATCCGGCCCACGGAATGCACTGCCGGGGAAAAACCGGACCGCATCCGGCCCGTGGACTGGGCCGCCACGCAAAAACCGGATGGGATCCGGCCCGCGGAATGCGCCGCCGCGCAAAAACCAGACGGAATACGGCCCCGGAATGCGCCTCCACGGAAAAACCGTACCGCATCCGGCCCCCGGAATGGGCCGCCGTGGAAAATCCGGACCAGATCCGGCCCGTGGAATGCGCCGCCACGCAAAAACTGGACCGGATCCGGCCCCCGGAATGCGCCGCCAGAGAAAAACCGGACCGGATCCGGCCCGCGGAATGGGCCGCCAGAGAAAAACCGGACTGGATCCGGCCCGCAGAATGGGCCAACGCGCAAAAACCGGACCGGATCCAGCCCGCGGAATGCGCCGCCGTGCAAAAACCAGACGGAATACGGCCCCGGAATGCGCCTCCACGGAAAAACCGTACCGCATCCGGCCCCCGGAATGGGCCGCCGTGGAAAATCCGGACCAGATCCGGCCCGTGGAATGCGCCGCCACGCAAAAACTGGACCGGATCCGGCCCCCGGAATGCGCCGCCAGAGAAAAACCGGACCGGATCCGGCCCGCGGAATGGGCCGCCAGAGAAAAACCGGACTGGATCCGGCCCGCAGAATGGGCCAACGCGCAAAAACCGGACCGGATCCAGCCCGCGGAATGCGCCGCCGTGCAAAAACCGGATGCGATCCGGCCCCCGGAATGGACTGCCCAAGAAAACCGGAGCGAATCCTGCCCCCAGAATGGAGTGCTGTGGAAAAACCGGACCTGATCCGGCACCCGGAATGCGCCGCCGCGCAAAAACCAGATGGAATCCGGCCCGCGGAATGCACCGCCGCGGAAAAACCGGACCAGATCCGGCCCCCAGAATGCGCCGCCGCGAAAAACCAGACCGCATCCGGCCCCCGGAATGGCCTGCCGTGGAAAAACCGGACGGGATCCGGCCCGCGGAATGCGCCGCCGTGCAAAAACCGGACTGGATCCGGCCCCCGGAATGCGCCGCCGCGCAAAAACCGGACCGGATCCAGCCCCTTGGAATGGGCCGCCGTGGATAAACTGGACCGGATCCGGCCCCCAATTTGGGCCGCCGCGCAAAAACCGGATGGGATCCGGCCCGCGCAATGCGCCGCCGCGCAAAAACCGGATGGGATCCGGCCCGCGCAATGCGCCGCCGCGCAAAAAATCTGGACCGAATCAGACCCGCGGAATGCGCCGCCGCGCAATACCTGACGGGATCTGGCCCCCGAAATGCGCCGCCACGCAAAAACCGGATGGGATCCGGCTCGCGCAATGCGCCGCCACAGAAAAACCGAACCGGATCCGGCCCCCAGAATGCACTGCCGCGGAAAAACCAGACTGGATCCGGCCCGCGGAATGGGCCGCCGCGGAAAAACCGGACTGGATCCGGCCCGCGGAATGCGCCGCCGGAGAAAAACCGGACGGGATCCTGCCCCCAGAATGGAGTGCTGTGGAAAAACCGGACCGGATCCGGCCCCCGGAATGGACTGCCGCGGAAAAACCAGACTCGATCCGGCCCCCGGAATGCACTGCTGCGGAAAACAGGACCGCATCCGGCCCCCGGAATGGACTGCCGGAGAAAAAACGGACCGGATTCGGCCCCCGGAATGCACTGCCGCGGGAAACCCGGCTGACATCTGGCCCGCGGAATGCCCTGCCGCGCAAAAACCGGACCGGATCCGGCCCGCGGAATGCACCGTCACGGAAAAACCAGACTGGATCCGACCCGCGGAATGAGCCGCCGTGGAAAAACCGGACGGGATCCGGCCCGCGGAATGCGCCGCCGCGCAAAAACCGGACTGGATCCGGCCCCCGGAATGCGCCGCCGCGCAAGAACCGGACTGGATCCAGCCCGCGGAATGCGCCGCCGCGCAAAAACCGGACCGGATCTGGCCCGCAGAATGCGCCGCCGCGCAAAAACCAGACGGAATGCAGTCCCGGAATGCACCGCCACGCAAGAACCGGACCGGATCCAGCCCCCAAAATGCGCCGCCGCGCAAAAAACCGACCGGATCTGGCCCCCGGAATGGGCCGCCGGGCAAAAACCGGTCCGGATCCGGCCCGCGGAATGCGCCGCCGCGCAAAAACCGGACTGGATCCGGCCCCCGGAATGCGCCGCCGCGCAAGAACCGGACTGGATCCAGCCCGCGGAATGCGCCGCCGCGCAAAAACCGGACCGGATCTGGCCCGCAGAATGCGCCGCCGCGCAAAAACCAGACGGAATCCGGTCCCGGAATGCACCGCCACGCAAGAACCGGACCGGATCCAGCCCCCAAAATGCGCCGCCGCGCAAAAAACCGACCGGATCTGGCCCCCGGAATGGGCCGCCGGGCAAAAACCGGTCCGGATCCGGCCCGCGGAATGGGCCGCCGCGCTAAAACCGGACCGGATCCGGCCCCGCGGAATGCACTGCCGCAGGAACCCTGACCGGATCCGGCCCGCAGAATGCGCCGCCGCGCAAAATCCAGACCGGATCAGGCCCGCAGAATGCGCCGCCGCGCAAAAACCAGACCGGCTCCGGCCCCCAAAATGCCCTGCCGCGCAAAAACCGGACCGGATCCGGCCCGCGGAATGCGCCGCCACGGAAAAACTGAACCGAATCCGGCCCCCAGAATGCGCCGTCACGGAAAAACCGGACCGGATCCAGCCCCCAGAATGCGCCGCCGCGCAAAAAAACGACCGGATCTGGCCCCCGGAATGGGCCGCCGGGCAAAAACCGGATGGGATCCGGCCCGCGGAATAGGCCGACGCGCAAAAACCAGACCGGATCCGGCCCGCAGAATGAACCGCCGCGCAAAGACCGGACCGGATCCGGCCCCCAGAATGCGCCGCCACGCAAAAACCGGACAGAATCCGGCCCCGGAATGCACCGCCACGCAAAAACCGGACCGGATCCAGCCCCCGGAATGCGCCGCTGCACAAAACCCAGACCGGATCCGGCCCGCGGAATGCGCCGCCACGCAAAAAATCTGGACTGGATCAGGCCCATGGAATGCGC